>NC_142013.1:29224973-29543544 GCF_049901735.1 Notechis scutatus
TTTTTGCAAGCAAAGAAGCTTTTTGTATTTTTGTACAGGTAATCCTTGATTTACAACAGTTCATTTAGTGACCATTCATAGTTATGGCACTGAAAAAAGTGACTTATGACCATTGTTAGGGATAACATTGTTTTACCCTAACTGTTTTGGGTAAAGATAATAAAATGATGAATCATGGTTTGTCAGATAAAGTGTATGTGACTTTAAGCTAAAGGAATGTAATTAAGGGTGCAGCTGTAAAAGTACTATATAAGCAGCAAGGCACTCTCTGGCTCTTACTGGCTGGCTTATTGAAGACTGCGTTCTTGCTGAAACGGGGAGTGAAGAAGTGTGTTGATATTTCTCAACGGAGAGAAGATTGGACTGATTTATTGTAAGTGTACTGACATTGGCTATTCAACACGGACTTTGCAAATAGAGTATCCCTGACAAGACTTGACTGAAATTGATATATGACTACTGGACTGTTTACATGACTATGCTATAATTCTTAAATGGAATAAATTATAATTTTGATAGCACAAGCGTATCTGTATTTTTACTGCGTGTTAACGAGAAGGCTTATCTCACACATTTACCTGTCTTCCTATCTGACTTCGCTGCACGTTCTGTTTAGTTTGTTTTCCTTAACACCTGTTGGGGAATCCAGGCTTAACAACCATTTTTCACACTTATGACCATTGCAGCATCCCCACTGTCATGAGAGGCCAGGCGAGGAGGTGCCCCTTGACATGAGTGATTTTGAATTGGCCATGCCCACCCAGTCACATGACCACCAAGCCACACCCACCAACTAAGCCACGCCCACAGAACCAGTTGTTTAAAAAATTGAATCCCACCCCTGACTGAAACAGCACCTCCAGAAAGACTTAGTGTTAACTTGCACTGTTCTATCACAAAAGAAAGATTATTAAAATGTCAACAACAAATTAAAGTTAAGGTTTTTAATTAAATTAATTTAAATAAATATGCTAATTAAAGTTTAATTTATGGTCAAGTTTACATGGGTCACAAAAAAATTCATCACATTTGTGGAAGATGGTCTTGGAAAATATCTACATATATATTTGTTGCCTGAATGGTAGGGATATTAGTCAAATACAATGTGACAAATAAATTTATTTATGAGTTGTGATAATTTAAAAAGCAATAATGTTGCTTTTGATGCAGATGTTCTGAGAATGATGAGATGGTGTTTAGCGGTGTCTGTTTATTCCATAAGAAATGGGGTGAAATCTCCTGATAAATTCAAATATTCAGAATGAGAATAATTTTTGAAAAACAGGTCCCCATTGATGTCAGAGACAGAGTATCCATTAGAGTTTAAATGTTTCTTCCAGCAGATTTATTTATTTATTTATTTATTTATTTATTTGTTTGTTTGTTTGTTTGTTTGTTTATCAATCACCTCTTTCACCAGAAGTGATTCTGGGCAATTTACAAATAATAAAAAATAGAGATAATTAAAATTTTAAATCCTATATAAAAAATCTACGTGTCCCTAAGGACTTAATAATGATTAAGAATATAGGCAGTTTGAAGCAGGGTGAAGGTTTTGTTTGTTTCGTTTTTGTAAAATAATAGTGTTCAGGTCTGTCATTTGGAATATTTGCAGATATCAAGAAAGTCCTTTAGGTATTGCTCAAAGGGTTCCAATCATGATTGGTATAACAATGGATTTCTTTTTCCGTAAGCATTCAACTTCAATCTGCTAGACCCAGCATTTCAATTATTTCATCCTTTTTACTAGAAAGGCAACATTCGCTGTTGTTTGTTACATGTTGAATTTTTATCTTCATACATTTAGTTGACAACGCTTCTTCTTGAGTCACTAAAATAAAGCCTTTACTTAGTTTCTTTAACACTCCTGATCTTAACCAGCTCCCTGAGGTTGTTTTTTTTTCATCAGCTTTACTTTATATATCCTTCAAATATTTGCCACACATTGACTTATTATTCCAATTAAGCAAACTGGTTTCAAGTTCATCCTTCCACTTTGTTGTTTTCAAGAGTGTTCCATGTTTGACTGCCTTCAGCAAGAGTTCTTAGCTTTTCTTAATGTAGTAATTCAGGTCATGCCTATTTTTCCTCCACAATTTGTCTCATCTGTAGAAGTCCACTCCCTAAGCATCTAAGAATATAAGCTGTTTCCAGCACTATAAAAGCTGGCTGGTTAACTTTGAGGCAGTCACTTTCTCTCATCTCACAACATCAGACTGTGATGTTGTGAAATGAGAGACTCCGTCAATTCCTATTGCAACCAATGGATCAACGCTTGCTTGATCTGAAAAAGGCAGACTAAGCAAGAAATGCTAGGGAGAAGAAAAAAAATTAAGACTATGTATTGTCACTACCCTCAGGAAATTGAAGTTGTTCCAGTTAGAAAACTTATTAAGAAAAATGATGGCTGGATTATACTTAACAATTTACCATAGGTATGTTAGGGGTGGATAGAGGCTATTATTAATTCCATGCCTCAACTCCTTCAAGGACTCATCAGTAACATATATTCAGTAGTGCATTGGAGCCAGCCATTTGGCTGTTCTTTCTTGCAGCAAACTCTGAACAAAAATCATCTTGCATAAACTGAGTTGTGGAAATCTGAAATTGATTCTGATTTTTCTCCAAATTTCTCTTGTAAATTTCCATGACAGCACATGTAACTGATTGGCTTCAGGTTATTGTATTATTCCTGGCTGAGACAAGCCTTGTCCCAAACATTGTTTGAGATAGACCACATTAGGAAATAAACACAAAAATATTAAAATTCTGCTTCACTGATATAAGCTATAATAACTTTATATAGAAATTATTTTATTATACCAAGAGAGTCGAAGTGGGGCAACTTTGAGTTTCTTTCTCACACTTTCCTGTTTTCCGAGATTAAACTCATGTTTATTAATGCTGAATACCATCTTCAAGGCCATCTCCATGTTACTTTACAACTATGTGAACTGTTTTCTGAAATTGCACAGAATTTTGTTTATACACCCACTTCCTCTTGATATTGTAATAATGCTTTGGCAAGTTGTTCTGATCAGATCCCACTGAGCGTAGTGCCCACTGATTTAGCAGCCACTGAATCAAACAATGACATCTTCTAAGGTCCTCCTCAGCCAGCACTGATGCTTCTTTAGCCAACATGGGTGCCAAGAAGCAAGATAAATACCTCCAGCCTGAGAATCCTGCACCCCATCAAAGTAAACACCTTATGAGCAAGCAGCAAGAGACCAACTCTGTAAGCCAGCCCAGTGTCTCATTATTGACAACAGATGAGCCAGGAAAATCTTCCTCACTTGGCAGGAAGAGGATTTAAATTGTGCAAGGACTGCCTTTCATTGTGGCAAATATCTCAGACACTTGATTTTGTATGTAACTGTAGTAAGAAAGAATTCTATATGGTTCCTTAACTTTGGAATTTTAGTAGGTTTAGGGACTTCCTATTTTGAGATAAGAGAGAAGGTCCACTCCTCTGCCAAGAGCAGCTACTCGTATGCCTATGAGTATTTGGATCATTTGCTTAAAAATTCTCAACTAAGATTCCCTCTCTAATTTCTCACATTCTAATCTATCACATCTCTTGATTTCTTTCCCATACCTATTTTCTTCCTGGGGTTCAACATTTTAATCAATTTGTTTCATCTATGATATCCTCACAAATCAAAGCCTCTTAATTTGCTGGAGTTGCTTATAGACTTAAGGGCAGGATGATGACTTCTCTCATATCCTTGGAGGAAACACAATTGGTTGTCCGCTTCTTTTTCTGGAGAGCCTGAGTTAAACAATTTACCTGGCTCTTTATCTAAGAAAATGAGGTGGCAGGAGCAGGAGGATGACATAAGATGTTACCAGAATAGGGGAAAGAAAAGGGAGTTGCTAAACTATGGCAAATAAGAAACAGTCGGATATATCAGAGAGTTTTGTCTCTTAAGTGGGGCCTCAATGTATAAGTTAGGAAATCTATGAGAAATAAATTTTACTTTAATCATCTCACTAATGAATGAGAATTCCTTATTTCTCTTATTTAATTTCCAATATTCTCTTATCTGTTCCCTTCTTCCTGCATTAAACCTGATTAATAAAACAGTGAGAATCTTGCTTCTTTGGTTATGCATGCTATTGAAGACAGTGAAGCTGATCTTGTTGTAATTGGAGTGGTCAAATATGTAGAGGTGGTAAATAACAGATAATCAGAGTTGGAAGGGACCTTATAGGTCATCTAGTCCAAGCCCCCGCCCAAGCAGGTGACCCTATACCATTTCTGACAAATAGCAGTCCAATCTCTTCTTGAAGGTCTCAAGTGATGGCACTCTCACAACTTCCGAGGGCAAGCTGTACCATTGGTTGATTGTTCTCACTGTCAGAAAGTTTCTCCTTATTTCCAAGTTAAATCTCTCCTTGTTCAGTTTCCATCCATTATTCCTTGTCTGGCCTACAGGCACTTTAGAAAATAGATTGATCCCCTCCTCTCTGTGGCAGACCCTCAAATATTGGAAGGCTGCTATCATGTCTTCCCTGGTCCTTCTCATCACTAGACTAGCCAAGCCCAGTTCCTGTAACCGTTTTTCATATGCCTGAGTCTTCAGTCCCCTAATCATCCTGGTTGCTCTTCTGTGCACTTTTTCTAGAGTCTCAACATCTTTTTTATAATGTGGTGACCAAAACTGGATGCTGTACTCTAGGTCTGGTCTTACTAAGACTTTATAGAGTGGTATTAGTACCTCACCTCATCTTGATTGTATCCCTCTGTTAATGCAATTTAGGATTGCATTAGCTTTTGGGGCTGCTGCTGCACACTGCTGGCTCATATTTAGCTGGTTGTCCACTAAGACTCCAAGATCCCTCTCACAGTTACTGCTATTGAGCCTGGGTTCACCCAATCTATATGTGTACTTTTAGTTTTTCTTGCCTAAGTGTGGGACTTTACTTTTCTCTACACTGAATTTCATTTTGTTAGATATGGCCCAGTGTTCTAGTCTGTCAAGATTAATCTGGATCTTGAGCCTATCTTCTTGGGTGTTAGCTATTCCTGCCAGCTTAGTATCATCTGCAAATTTGGTAAGTTCCCCTTCTATTCCCTCATCTAAATCGTTAATGAAAATATTGAAGAGTACTGGCCTAAGACAGAACTTTGTGGCACCCCACTGCTTACTTCCCTCCATGTAGGGTACCTCTATTTATTTTATAGCTATTTCTGTTTTCTGCAAGACTGAATTTGAAATATATACCTTGATCATACATGCAAATGAAAAGCAATATGAAAAATACTAAATATAGTTTATCATTTGAACAAAAGACAATATGTGCAATGTTTGCTAACTATTTTTGCACAAATACAACTATGTGAAAATGGAAAGCCAACTTTTTGCAGTCTGGAAGTCTTCCCTGGCTGCAAGCCCTTTTGCTAATTATCATAATAAGTAAATATTACTGGTATTCCAAATTGTGAAAGTTAAACAATTATACAATTACATTATTTTGATGTCAATAAATTATGTTTTCAGAAATGGATAATTTCTCCAAGTTCCATTATACAAAAGAAAAGATTATCCAAGAATTTTATCCTTCTTTACCCTTCTAAATTTTTAATAAAATGTGATTGATTAACATTCAAATACAAACACGGAAAGCTCTATCGACCCTCACACTAATCAATGTTTCCAAGAAATCAAAAGTCCTAGCCAGCAAATTTGGACTGCTTACAGCTAATAACAGTTCATGTTTGCATTCTGATATTTTTGGCTTAAGGCCTGCAACTGATGGATCTGTACAATCTGATGCAAGACAAATATGTTTAGACCTAACTTCAGGTTTACTGTAGAATTAGCTAAAGATAAAATGTAGTACAGTCATTTGAGAAAACGTGGATTTCCTTATAGTGAGGATAAAGAAATGTTAGGCATTTTCCCTAGAGTTTCTCCAAATTTTATTATATTGTGATTTTGAATGAAGGGAAAAAAGAAATCATTAATTACATATAATAATGCAACGAGGCCTCTATTGTCCATGCCATTACATTCTGAACCAAATGCAGCTTTTGAATGCTCTTTGAGCCATACAACCCCATGTACAGTGTGTTCCAATAATCCAGTTGACGAAAGAATAAGTAAACACAAGCAATGACTCCTAAATCTAAGAAATAGTGCAGCCAGCGCACAAGATATATTTATATCCAAAGGCCCTACTGGTCATGTCTGTGACCTGTTCTTGGAACAGGAGCCATGAACCAGGAGAATCCCAGATTGCACTAACATCTCTAACTGGGGGAGGGAAGTAACCCCAGCTATAGTTAAAATATGTGGGGGCCTCTAAACCTATAACCTGTCTTGTAATGGTTCTGCCCAGCTCTTCTCCATCCAGATCCATACATCCTCCAAACATTGGAAAACAAAATATCCATAGTATGATTTGAATGGCCTGGAATCATGTTGTGTAACTGAGTATCATTGGCATACTGATAATAGTTGGCCCCATGCTGGTGGAGGAACTCATCCAGCAGCTTCATTTGTCTGTTTGCAAGCTGAAAGTTGAGTCCTGGGGCACCCCACAGGACCTCTCACCCCTTACCATACTAACTGGAACCAGTGTTAGAATACAGAGAACTACTGAAGAGCTGTGTCTTCCATTTTCAACCTTCTCGGACAACGCAGAAAAATTCTACTGGTATGTAAAGCCACTAAAAAATCAAGAAGGGCCAAATGGATGCATGACCTCCATCCCAGTTCTGGGATTAATGATTAATGCTATCTCATAGTTATATCCCAGTCCAGATAATCCCCTATCTCCAGAGCCCTTTGAAGCAATATCATTGTTTAAACAACTTTCCCAAAAATGGGATGGTTGGAGACTGGGCAGAAATGTATGGTCTTTTGAGTAAAGGGTGAACCACCTCCTCCAACCACCTCCTCCAGTGGAACTGTTTCTTTCCATAAGGAAGCATTCATGCCTTTTAAAAAATTGAGAAACAGAAACCCTTGTGCTTCTAGATCCTATCCATCCCCATGAAGCTTCTGAAAAGTGCACATCTTTCCTGTCAAGAAGATTCATAGGATCATGGTGGATGCACAAGGGTCTGCAAGAGGCCATGCTAGTTTGGGAAGTGCATGGGACTGAGGCCAGAATAGGAAGGGAGTGCTAGAATGCAAGGGAGATGCAGCATGGGCATGTGGGGGGCCTGCCAAGCAGCTTGTGAGATGCACATGCAGAGGGGCTGGGGGAAGGCACAGAGGTAAGGAAGACTTATCCTATACTGTTGCAACCTTCACTGCAAGCCTCTCCATTGACTTTCTGGGTTGCCAAACCCAGATCATGATCCTGTGATTGTGGTTGTGCTGGAAGAGCCAGAATTCTGAGGACTGATCCTAACCATCATTTGTCCAGCACGGTTGTACTTTTGAATGGTTGCTGAATGAATGGCCATATACCGAGAACAACCTGTAAATTAAACAAACCTTTGATAATAATAAGATAGGGATTAAAAAGTACGTCAAGGAAAATAGGATTCAAAATAAAAAACAATACCAGTCTCGCAACGTATTTACAGACAGAGAGATGTGTACAAAATGACTAATCTGATCATTTCCAAGAAATTGAATAATTCTGAACACAAAGGTTACCAACTATTTATTTGTTTAAATATGGCTGCATATCTTATACAATGACTCTTGGTGGCATACTAACATTAAAAACCCAACAGCTAAAACAATATCCCAGAGTGGCCAAAGTAAATGATACCTTCCAATTATAACATTATATTAACAAAAAAGCTTGCCTAACTTCCTGGCCCAAATATTTGGAAAAACAGTCAGGTTATCATGGCCTTGCAAAAAGCTAAAGGACTAGGGCTGTCTGAATTGGCAGAATGCTGTTCTACGAAGTAGGTGCTGCCATAAAGTAGGCACCACTCCTGGGACAAGTTGACACTGTTTGATGGATCTAATGGGGTAAGCACAACACTGAGAGACAGAGATGAGTTTCCTGGTCCTATGCAATGTTGGACTGTATAGATGACCACCAGCACTTTGAATCACACCCAGAAGTCTACTGGGAGACAAGGTAGCCTATGGAGCAGCAATAAAAAAAAACGAAAAAAAAAAAAAAAAAAAAAAAAAAAAAAAAAAAAAAAAAAAAAAAGAAAAAAAAAAAATGAGAGGGGGGAAAAAAAAAAAAAAAAAAAAAAAAAAAAAAAAAAAAAAAAAAAAAAAAAAAAAAAAGAAAAAAAAAAAAAAAAAAAAAAAAAAAAAAAAAAAAAAAAAAAAAAAAAAAAAAAAAAAAAAAAAAAAAAAAAAAAAAAAAAAAAAAAAAAAAAAAAAAAAAAAAATTTGAAAGGAGGAGGGGTGGAGGGGGGGAAAAAAGAGAAAAAAAAGAAAAAAAAAAAAAAAAAAAAAAAAAATTAAGATTATTTTTTTTGAAGATTATTGGTGGAGAAGAAATTTTGGAAGAAATTGTTAAAAAAAAAGAAAAATAAAAAAAAATAAGAAAAAATAAATAAAATTGTGGTCAAGGGTTTAATACCCTTTTCCATTTTTTTATACACTTATACTTATTATCTTGTAAACAATTGGCAAATCAAATAAATAAATAAATAAATAAATTTTATATGGGCAAGAGATGCTAAAACTACTCATGCCACATTCTGGACCTGCTGTGGTTTCCAAGAGTTTATCCAGGAATATTCCATGTAGAGCAGGGGTGTCAAACTCAAGGCCTGCGGTCTGAATCCGGCCTGCGGGGTGCTTAGATCTGGCCCACGGGGCCGACCTGGAAACAATGAAGAACCAGCCCACAGTGCCTTTGCCAGTGAAAACGGAGCTTGGGAGGGCATCACGTGGCCCTCCTGAGCTCTGTTTTCACTGGCAGATGGTTGCAGGAGGCCATCTCAGCCGAAAATGGAGCTCAGGAGCCTGTTTTCACTGGCAGAGTGCTTGGGTCACCACAGATGTCCCAGACATGAGTGATGTTGAGCTGGCCATGGCTACCCAGGCCATGCCCACACCATCACCAAGTCAAACACAACCCTGATGCAGCCTTCAATCAAATTGAGTTTGACATCCCTGATGTACAGAGTATACAGTATTACAGTAGTCCAAATGGACAATATTTAAGGCATGTCACTGTGATCAAGGACAATAATTAGGCACAGTTGGTGCACAAGATAGTACAAAGGTTCTACTGGCCATGGGGGTCATCTATTCTTGAGTAGGCATTGAAAGTCCAGAACTCCAATTGACTAGGGAAGCACTGTATCATTTTGTTCTATTACTTATCTGAAATATATTCTTTTGTCAGTTTACTAATAGTAGCACTTGACAAATCAGATATTCTTTTGTTCTTACCATTCAAACAAACTAGTGCAGAGAAAAATTCAGAGTTCTTAATCAAGTGCATGCCAGACCACTTAGCATAGCTGAGAGCTAGATATTATATGTTACTATTAAGGCGCATTTACAAAAGCTCTCACTGACACATGTATTTCACATATTTCTGATCTATACTGTAGAACAGAAAGAGAAAACTATCCTGGATCATTTAGCTGAAGATAATGCATATTAAAGGACAGTGAGTTAATTCAAGGTATTGTGTTAAATTTCTCCTCCTCACAGTCATACTCCTGTGCATTATTCCTGCTCTTGAGTATGTTGATATAAGAAGTTTACCTTCACACCTCACAGTGAAGCTTGGTAATGTTACTGCTCTCACAGAAATGTCTTCATAAGTACATTCCTTGCCATACTTTCCTCTCCCACCTAGTATCACCTGCTAGTGGGAAAAGCAGCTATCAGTTACTTTCCTGAATACATGGCAGGATAGACATGGGTCTGGTTTTATTATTTGTTTGTGAATTTGTTATTGGAAGAATATTAATCCATGTTGGAAAACATGAGAGACAAGAGATTGAATTTCTCTCAGGGACAATACCTACAAACCTGCCCCATTGTCATAGTCCAAAGAAAATTGGAAAAAGAATAAAGATGGTTCTTCTAAGAGCCAGCTTGAGATAGTTGACAAAACTTCTAGTAAATGTTGACCACATTCCTACAACAGAATAGTCTCAGATGTAATTAATACTATTATTTACTAAGATAAAACAATTTACTGTAAAGAAAGAGGGGGGGGATTTTTTTTCCTGACAGCAACTGCAATGAATACATTTTACTCAAGAGAAAGCTTTGCAAATTCTTCTTTGAATTATTTTTGTTCATCAGTAGGAATGTCAACCTCCTGGAAGAGCTGAATTCATTCTTTCACAAGTTGGTGTTCCCACACCCAATTTCCCTCAAAATAAAAATAAATAAGCTGTGCAAGTGAAATGTTTGGCCTCTCTCACAGCCACAGTCAAAATGGCCATGGGCTGCAGAGCCCGCCTGCCGGATAAGAATGATTGCCCAAAGCAGGTCTGCCCAGCAAGTTGATGTTGAACAGTTATCCATTTTCTGAAGATTACTACTTCATGCACCTTAAAATGCTCTCATGAGAAGTCTTCTGTTGGGAAATAAGACAAAATGCAACTTCCAGGCCAGGGTACCTTATATCATCTTCTGTTGATATAAGACCATAACCTCTATAAATGGTTAATAGGACATCTTCACATATAAGCCCAGTGCATCAAAGGTCGAACCCTATCACATTGCATTCTATTGAGAATATTAAAGAACAAAAGCAGTTCGCTCAATCCCTGGAGAGCTCTCATTGTCAGCAGTTTGAAATTGGCTTTCTGGAGTGAGCTAGAAGATAGGAAGTACAAGACAAATAGCTGTCTCATGGCCAATAAAGGTTGGGTTCCAGATAAGACCAGAAGGAGACCAGACCGCTGTTTTGTTCAGGGGTCCACCAATTAAAAGCAAGATTTTCATTATTTAGGTAGATGTTTTGACTGCAATCTATTCAAAGTTGGAATTTAGCCTTAAATATGCAAGATGAAGTGCAAGTAGAGTTTTTAACACAATATCAAATACATGTTTTCCTTAAATTCTAGAAATTTCAGCTTTAACTAACACCAAAACTGCAAATTATATCAAAAGTTAAAATAATATTAACTTAATGTTAAACATGGATCTAAACAGTTACCTTTGCAGTTCATGTAATTTTACAGCAATCAATGGAGGATTTATTTTTACAGGAGTTTCTTTTAGAATATGGGTTTGGAATATGAGCTATATTGTTACTGAGCAATAGGTTGGCCTAAATACTGACTTGGCATGTACAGAATTTAATTTTCTGTTCTGAGACAGAGAGGAACTTTTGGCAGAGATGACATTTAGTTTGCAGCAATACCTAAAACTTATGAACTCTACAACTTTTTGTCTCCATACAAGTAATAAGTAATTTGACAATATTGCTAATCAAAAGGCACTGAAGGAATACTTTAAGAGCATTTTTTCCAAAGAATTAAGATTTCCACATTACCTTTGGTTTACAAACAAGCCAGGCAAGAATCTATTCTGATGTCATCTGAAGTATTAAAAAAAGTGCCAAAAACAAGGCAATGGGGCTCATACAAGGCAATGGGGCTTTTATTCACTGTATGGGCCCTAATGGCTCCTAAAAATCTTAATTTTTAATGTTTTATTTTGAAGAGATTGAATAGAGCTTCCTGAACACTTCTGAACTAAATGACAGAGTCATCTCCTGGCTTTAAACTGGAAAGTATTCATTATTCATAACCACTTACATATTGAGTAATCCATTGAGTCATTATCTAATATTTGCTCTTTGTTGTACCAATTCTATTTGCTTGCCTGATCTATGTTTATGATCAATGCACACACATATGCACACCTTCTCTCAATGGCTTGTGAACTTCTGAGTACCAAGCTATTGCCAATACCCAATATCTTATTTTATCCACAGTACTAACACACGTACAAAAGAGCAGAGCTTTCACTGTGTTGTCACTCTAGTGCTTTCATCTCCCCTGCCAACAGCTCTGGGGAATGGGCAAAAGATTTACTTATGTGGAGGAAGTAGCATTTTGTTCAGTTTTGTTCTGCAGAGAAACGTAAGGACCTAATTTGTAGCATAAAGAGATCCTCCAGCAATCAACAGACCCCAGATTATTGCTTTCTTCTGCAACTTGTTTTCTTCATAATATCTTTGAAATAATGGAGTCTCACGGCCAAGCAGAATATTTTAAGTTCAACCATGGGAAGTGATTTTTATTAATTCCACAGCATGCTGAAAGAACATTTCACTCCTCACGCATAATGCTGACAAAAATCCTCACCCTGGGAGGGTGATTAGAAGAATGTTGCACTGACACCAGTGAGAACATTTTTTCCTTAAGGGTAATCATCCAATTGTAGGAAATGGAGAGCAAGATGGTGATGATGATGATCATCATCAAAATACCTGATATACCATTAAAGTGATATCTCATTTGGTTTTTTGGTATCATCAATAATAGAGGAAAGCCAACAGCTCCATTACTTTATTCTTCCCCAGTATTATTCTCCCTTTGTTGTTCCTCACATTTCACCAATTGAAAGCTTTTGGAAAGCTTCTGCACTTGATTCTTTAGATGCTTTAGAGCATCCATGCCTCTTCCTTATCTTTAGGAACCATGTAGCAAATTCTCATCCTAGTTTTGGAAACACCTACTCCCTTTCTTCCACTCTGAACTGAGGCTTTCTCAACTGTGCCTGGCTGAAGCACAAATAAGAACTGCCACAGCATTTTGGAAACTGAAATGGAAATACCAAAAAACGCACGAGACTGTTCATGCTTTCAAAATGTTCTGAACATTTTGAAAGCTGCAGGTTTTCATTTTTGTTTTGTTTGTTTGTTTGCTTTTCTTTAGAAAACACTGCTCAATATTCTCCAGGGGGCCCATGTTTGGCAGTGCATGTTGACCTGGGGAACTTTGCCTCTTACATGGAGTGAAGAATAAACATTTCCTAGGGGAGGCATATGCTGTTTTATTATCTCTTTCTGGTCTAGGCATTTTAGGCTAGGCATGTCTACTCTAGGCATATCCAACAAGTCCCATGTGGAAGAATGAAGAGCAGTTTCAATCAAGTCTATGTCAGAGCTGTACAGTATACTATTCCATTTATTTTTGTTGTCATTTATTAAAAAGGCACTAGAAAGCCTTTATTCAACTAGACAACTGGTGGAATATTTCAATCGGTCTGAATATTGATAACAGTACATATGTTTATATTTGAATTTATATAAGTAAAAAGAACTACTCTTAGTATAAAACTTTATTTTTGTCTGTCTATGTTATGACACACAGTTGGTTGAGTGCTTGAGTGCTGTCATTACATATTGAATGCCTATCCTAAATTGGTCAATTTATTAATAGAGGGATTTAATAAGCAGAATGGATGCTGAATGACTGCCTTCTCTTTCTATATCATTTTGGTGTTGAGCATCAAAGACCCTAAAATAGATTTTATGTTTAAAAGTACAAGCAGCTGGGAGCTAAAGATAGAAATTTTTGTAATATGCTGTCCAGACATTGAAGCTCCTCAGGGGGTTAAAAAAAAATCTATCCTCTTTAGACAAGGAGCAAAGCCATTTATTTCTCCAAGCTTTTTGAATCAATTGTCATCTTCCCTAAGACCTCTACTTTGATAGTATCATCTATTTCATTGTGTTTCTGATTTTTTACTATATTTAAGGTATTTATTTGTTAAAATGTATGATATAGCAGTTGGTCTGATAACCTGTCAAGAGAAGAGTATTACTTCTTTGGGGCTCATGTTTAGGACATGATGGAAAGGATCCCATGACTTCTTAAGGCCACTGACAATTATCTCTTTCTGCTGATTCATGTGGAAAGAAATGGCAATAGACTATGAAGGAGGAGAAGAGATAGGCTGAGAGCATATTGTAGATAATATCTTTTTTTACTTCTTCCTGTTGAATTACATAACCCAGAAAAAGAGGAAGAATGCAAGTAATTGGCTACATGGATAGTGCCAATGAGAATAGGTTGTTGTTGTTGTTTTAAAATGGGATGCACTTCTGCTGTAAGGGATTCTTGCAAGGCACCTCACAAGAATTGAGAAGAATGTCTTTGGAAGGCAGCTTGCCAATCTCATCTGGAAAAGCTTCAGATAGAATTCTCTAAGGGAAAGAAAAGAAAGCCCAGAAAGTGGCATGATGCTGACTACAGAGAATGGAACAGGGTGTGATAGCTGCTTTTAGCCACTTAGGGCATATCTGGAACGGAATAGTGTGGAAATCTTAGTAATAAATAAAAAATGCACAAGGAGTGGGGGCATCAACCCTAATGAGCATGCAAATGCAGGAAAGACTAAGGTCCCAAGAGTAGAAACACAAGGAAGTGGAAATAACCATGATATTGTTACTATGCATTATAAACCAGCAAGTCAAGTAGAATACCTGTTTAATGCTTTTTTGGATCAGACTGCAGAACTTTCAGTGAGGAGAGACATAGAAGTAATGGAAGATTTTATTCTTTGAACACCTGATTTTTCTGTTAGGAAGTTTTTTTCTATCATTCAGTCAAAATCTGTTTTCCTGTAGTTAGTCTATTACTCAATGTCCTATATTCTAGAATGACAGAAAACAGTTCTTGACCTTTTTTTTAATATAACCTTCTTTCGGTAATATTAAAAGTGCTGTTATATTGCCTCCATCTTTTTTCCTTGAATCTTTCTTCCTTGGGCCTTTGTTTTTAGCGCCCCAATGATCCTCATTGCCCTTTTCTGAAACTTTGCTAATTGCTGAGAATTCTTTTTAAAGTGTAGTATTTAAAGTACATTTCTTAAAGTATAGATGGTTTCATTTTCATTTTCCCCCTTTTTCAAAAGAAATAACATTTGTTCTCTAGTCATGTGACACTTCACCTCTTCTTCAGACATATTCAAGAATAATACATAAGCTTTCAGCTAGGCTATTATCTATCCCTTCAGTATCCCAGGATATAATCCATCTTGTAATGGGAATTCAAAGTTAAGTAAAGAGGTATTACCGGATCATATTAGCACTAATCTCAAGCTTCAGTACTACCCATTAATTCCACACTTTATATTTTTCTAGTGGAACATATATTTCTTGTTAGAAACTAAACCATTTGTTATGAACAGTTATATTTTGAAATATAATTGGATTATAGAATGGAACAGGTACGTTCCATTTTCTATTAAATATGGTTAGGATGAAACCAGGTTAAGTCAAGGTAAACTAAACAACAAATGACCCAGATCGCTATGGTACATACGCCAATTTTTTTACAGCATTTCATTCTTTAAAAAATAACTATGAGCTCATTTGATGATAGGCAAAGCTAGTTTTATTCACAGACAACCATCAAATTCAGAGATAACCAGTCATTTTGGTTTACATATGGAAGCATATTCTAATTTTCCTCTGCCCTACATGGGACTATATATGCATTTTCATCACCGCAAGAGCCCTGGAACACAAATTTCCCTCCTGTTCTTAAAATAAAATGTAGTGCAATTCATGGAAGTAGATCTTATTCAAATCCCAAATATTTGTTTTAATATCAGGGTAGGGTAGAGATAGATCTATTTTCATAGATTTGTGGAACTGCTGGTTTAAGTGAGATTTTACCTGCTGTTTTATCATCACTATTACTGCTTTGAGCAAAGTACGTATTGCATAGGAATAGGATTGTGTAACACATATATATTTTCTAGATGCTTGACAAAATAATTCACATTACACTTTGACTTACAATTTGAAGCTAAACTGATCCAGTCTATACAGATAACAGATAACAGATAATCAGAGTTGGAAGGAGGGACCTTATAGGTCATCTAATCCAAACCGCCCCCACCCAAGTGGGAGATCCTACACCATTTCTGACAAATGGCAGTCCAATCTCTTCTTGAAGGTCTCAAGTGATGGTGCTCCCACAACTTCTGAGGGCAAGCTGTTCCATTGGTTGATTGTTCTCACTGTCAGAAAGTTTCTCCTTATTTCCAGGTTGAATCTCTCCTTGTTCAGTTTCCATCCACTCTTCCATCATATACTCTTCTAGAGAGGCTTTTGTGTTGTTATCAGGCACTGGTTTTATCCAGTCTATGGTTGAACTAACCTTCTTTTATGTTCCCTGTTATATAACCAGTTGAATTATTATATGAATGTGCCTTCCTGAGTATCTGCTTTCAGAATTCCAACAAGTGTCATATCAAAAACAGCTTTTCAATTTTAGTTTTTATTTCTTGGATGTTTTTACATGTTATCTCCAATAATCAAAGCTGAAGAATATTACTCTGCAATTTCTTGTTTCCAAATAATTGATGGTTTAATTATTTACAAGTTTACATGCAATCTGAGGCAGGGACCATCCATTTGAGTTGTGAATTTTTCATTTTTGTTCCATGCTAATAAATGTTGCACTCAGCATTGTGAGATATGTCTGGAATGAATGAAAGGTGTGCCATAATTGTATAGGTTAAGGGAGTGTAGAGACCCAATTTGATATAGTAGTTTAGGCATCAGGCTAAAAACCATGGGACCCTGAGTTCTAGTCCTATCTTAGACATAATGCCAGCTGGCTGATCTCTCACTCAGCCCCATTTCCAAAATCTTGCCAAGAAAACTGGGGGAGTTGTCCGGGCCAAAAATCAACATTGTCTCAAAAGTTTTTTAAAAATTAAAAACTTAAAAATGGGTAGCACTAAAATGGGGGGTGGGGGGCTTGTTTACATTTGATGGAATTTAAAGGAATTAAAGTTACAAAATAGAGCCTTTTGTCTTGTAGATATTTAAGTATTCATTTCAACTCCATTCCCCCCACCAACCCCCTCAGTATAGACTCCGGCATAATCTCTATTTGGAGTCCAACCATTGACATGTTACACACAGATTGGCACTGTCCCTGAGCTGTTCCTGTCTTAGGTAAAGAAAATATGGTGAAGAAAATACATCTTGGCTAAAATGCAGTTCTGTCCTCTTTTGTACCTGTCTCTTAACTCTGAACTGACATATCCTATTCACATTACTATGTCTAAACATAGTCTAGAAATGGAAACCCTTTTATAAGATTGCAATAAGTGCTCAAATTAAACAATGAATTCACATTCATTGTGAATTCACATTCATAATAGGAATCAATCCATGCATAAGAAATGCTACAATTATACAATATTTTTTGATATGTAGAATGCATTTACACTCTCCTTTCCTTCTTTCTTCATATAGATATGATTTCAAGATTCCACTGCCTCCCAAGGATTGGTCGCCATTACACACTGGGACACTATGACAGAATATGACAAGATATATCCGCTATAATTTTCCAGGGAAAGGTGTCCCATCTTTCTTGAGCAGGTATTATGACAGCATTCTACATCATTTTTATAGTCTTTTCCAATAAAAGCTTTTAACTGTCAATACATTACTCTGTTTATCCACAGTCCTAAAATACATTGAAGTTAGAGATAAATGATTTTGCCCCATTTTTGTTATATTTTATCTCAAGTCAATGAACATGTTAAAATCAATAGTCACAATTTAATGTAACTACCATTCTATAATACAACGTTAATTCCAAGGTTTTTGTCTTGAAAGTATTTACATTTTATTCACTATATTTTCATTTTGTGATTATTGCATAATATCATTTTTTATCTTGATTTATAAAATAGTTCTTTTAATATTTAAATTGCCAACTGTATACCTGTGGGCTTTTTTATATTTTTCTATGTTTTTGCATGGCATTTAATTGTTGTTAGCTGCCCAAAGTCATGAATTTGAACTGAAAGTCATATAAATTAAACAAGTAAATCATTTTTCTTTCAACTGTGACACAACACTGTAACAATTACAGCATTCAATTACTAGATGATTTTATTATTTCTAAATACTTAATTTGGGACTGAATCACTTGGATGATGAATCTTTAATTTCATAAATTTAAGTATTGAAATTTATTAAATAACCCTCTATAAATCAAATTAGAAGATTATTGACCAGGTTCCCTAACCCCACAAATGGCTCTCACTGTATTGGCCTACCTCAGGCACAACCCAGGTTTTTTGAAGAGCCTGGTACTGTATGTTTGTGTTTGGTGTTTGATTTTGTTAGGTGCCTTGATTTTGATGTTATGTTTACATTTAACTGATAGCTGTCCAACATTTTTGGCTGTATGTATTTTTAAATAAATAAAATTGAGGGCAGAACAACAAGTAAGAACAATCATTGAAGAGAAGTTCAACCTAGAACTAGAAGAAATTTCCTGACAATGAGGTGTGTATATTTACACACACAAACACACACCAAATTATAATCTTGCTGGAATAAGCTGAGCCTTAACAACCAGTCTGCTTCACACTTAAGATCCACGTTAATAATATGCAGTAATTCATTATTTCCATTAACTTGTTGTTTCTCATGTACCTGTATCTTTTTTGTACTTGAGTACATGTTCATGCAATATTAATTATAAACACAGCATCCTCCTATGAATTCTTTTTCACTGCTACATCCTTCCATATATATTTGCACCTGGATTTTTTGTTCCAAAAGAAGTGCAATTTTGTCAACTTGGAAAAAGTTGTATCCTACAAGACATCTTAAATGAGGAAGGGGAATTACAAAAGACAGGAATTACAAAATGAAGGTGTGGGCTTAGCATGGTGGCCACACATGCAAATACAATCGAGATATGAGAAAGTTGCAAAAACATAGGGTCTCTATAAAGAACCAACAACACTTGATCAGATACTAATAGGACAGATGAAAAACTGATAAGAAAATTATATAATCTACTAAGCTTCAAAATGGAGGATGAACAAGTAAAAGAAACAATGATAGTATGGGCAAAAAACTTTGGCTATGCTATAGAATTAGATAAATGGCAAAAACTTTGGATAGAAATTACAAACTGACAATGGCTACTGCTCATAAGGAAAACCTTTACAAAATGTTCTATATGTGGCATCTGCACCTGGCAAGACTAGCAAAAAGGTTTAAAAATATGTCCGCAAAATATTGAAAATGTAACCAGACGCCAGGTACATGATCGACATATATGAAGGCAAGAAAATACTGGACAGAAATACATACATGGTTGGAAAAGATGGAAAAGCAGCATATAGATTTCAAGCCAGAAATATTTCTGTTAGGTATAATTCCAGAAAACTATGATAAAGGAACTATATACTTAATGCTACATGTATTGACAGCAGTGAGAATCGTATTTGCACAATATTGAAAAAATGAGAACACCCCATCAGATGAAAACATAATTTGGATAATATTGGATTGTGCAGAGATGGATAGACTGACATTGAAAATGACAAAGGAGATACAGAGTACTACTCAATATGGGATACGTTTTATCAATGGTTAAGATATAAGAGGTAAAAGTTAGATAAAGAAAGATTATTGTTATGTGCATGTAAAAGATGAACATTGTCTATGACTATAAGTATGCTAGTATTATGAACATGACCATAAATAAGCTAATATAAGTATTAACATTGCTATAATTATTATTGTTGGAAGTTAAAACCCATTCCTCTCCTAGAGAAATGAAATATTTTAGGATATAGTAAAAAGGCAGAATATTTCCCCTAAAAGAGAAACAGAAACTCAGAGAGGCAGAAACTCAGCCCCCTCCACCTTTGTCAATGGGCCATTAAGGCCTAGGTCAGTCTATTTTACATAACAAAGATCTACCTTCTTCAAGCAGACCCATAATAGGAATCCCAAAGCCCTTTCATTACATTATCCAGCAAGGCTCAACCAAGCCTGGGACTCAGAACAGCCTACAAAGTTGCCCCTGCATGGCCCCATGGGAGTCTGACAACCAATCAGAATACAAGCTCAAATTCAAATCCCAACAGAGGGCATAAAACCAAGGGACTCTCAGAATTTCTTCCCTTTTCACCCAGGACCTCCAAGGCATGTGATCCTGTCCACCATTAAGCCATCTTTCCAAGCAGTCACCATGTTTCCAGTGACTTTTTCCCCACTTGGAACTGAACCCAGAAGGATATTTCTTCCAACACTACATATATTATTGTTTTCATTATCAGTATATCTGTTGCTCTTTTGGTAAAATGAATGCCTGGACAATACACTGTTTTCAAAATATTTATGTATAAACAAAAAATACTAAAAAAAATTGCACATCTGTACTTTAGATTTTGTTGCCCAATCTTCAGCTCTAGCCATTACCTTAATGAATAAAGGCAGCTGCCACACCCATCTGCTTGTATAAAAGAAGGTCAAGGAATCATGAGTTGACATAACAAAAAGGATCCTAGCTTTATTTATAGATGTGAAATAAATTGTCCTTAGCAAGTCAGAGGTGTAAATTAGGCTCTATCTCCATATAGAGACACCATTAAAAAGAGTTTAAAATCAACGCTGTTCTTAAATGCCATTTGACAGTGCAGGCTTTTTCCTAGAAAGAAAAGACTCTGATCACAGATCACTTTATTTATCCTACTTTAGGGATAATGTTGCCCCCTCTTGATCACGTACTGAAATGTCAAAAGGCTATGAAGTATTCTAACCATGAAAGCTATAAATGAGGTTACAGCTGCCCTATGCTTATACGCAAGTATGTTTGAGGGTTAAATAGATAGACTAAGAATCCAGCAGTGATTTCAAAAAATGAACACCTATTTTTTTAACAAGTCAGTTCCATTTGAATTTAACACCATCTCAATTACATGTATTTTCCAGCACTGTAGAATAGGACTTATATTTGACTCCTGGATCCTTGCATTGAAAATAGTGCAAGGAAGCACAAGAAATGATAACAGCGGTGAAGCTGTTTTATAAAAACCCTTCTAATAAGTAACTGGAAGTATATTTTGAAAGACTTCCTAAATTTCCCCACCTTTACAAGGAACAAATTTCTGAGAAATTTGGTGGAAGGTCTAATACATTGGCTTAGAAGAAAATGTTTGGTTAACTGACCCAATTTCTTAATTTAAGCAAGAACTAGTGTGCATATATATAATTGGATATGTAATTGTGATCACTATACCAATACCATTTTGAAATGTATGAGGGTATCATTGTTCTATCTGAAGTAGCTCAGACTTTTCCAACTGTTCTGCCAGACTCAAAAATGCAAGCACAGTTCAATTACTTAAAAATTTTTCAAAGGTGGAAATCTATTACCCTAAAATTGAAGAGATAAATGGTTGGAACCAAGAGGGAAAAAAGATAGTTGAGATAATCTCATTTTTGTCAGAAAAAGAAGTTTTATCAGAATGTTAGAAACACCCACCGATACTGTAACTATTCCATGCTCCAACTGCATTACATGAAAAAGAGAAATCAAAAAAGAAAGAAAATAAAAATAAAATAAAAAGTGCAGTAAAATATGACAACTGGGAGGAAAAAGTACAGTATATAATTGTAACAATAAATAATTACAATTCTATATATAGTGAATGCAAATATACAAATAGATATATTTTTCTAATACATTTAAATAACCGTCATGTTTTCATTTACTGTATTTTGTATAATTGAGTCCTATATTTCATTATTTTCCACACAAATTCTGCTTCTATAGACAATCCACTATAGGTGGCAAGTGTAATCAGATTATCAATCCATTGAGCAAATGGGGCCATATATTTATTTTTCCAGTGTGCTAGGTATATAATTCAAAAGAATATCATTGTTTGAAAATTTTAGCTTTTATTAGGCCACCATCACTATGAATGGTCATTAAATGTCCAATCATAAGCCAAGGATTATTGTGGATAAATTTTCCCCATGGCAATCTATCCCTAATTTGTTATTTCAGGATTTCCATGGTATGCTCAACACACTTTAACTGAATCCATTCACTTTTCTGCTGGGCATTCTCTTTCTTTCTTTCTTCCTTTCCCAACAGTAAAGCCTTCTTTGGAAAGCTAGTTCTTCTCATGATGTCTTCAAAGCTTGTATTTTACATGAGATACACACAATTAAATATAAGATTAGTTTCTTTCTACATGTCAGTTCAGATAAACCTGTTAAGCTATTTTCTTTATAAGCTTCATGTATAAATATGTTAATGATATGATTATGTAAATACTGTGCCATACTAAATTGATGTTGTAATCTTTTAATACTCTTTTAGCCTGCTATAACCTGTAATACCTGTAGCATTACAGTTCAGTAAGAAAAAAATGACAATATTTTTGCCTCAAAGAATGATTTAAGAATTTTAAAAAGATTAAAGAAATCTATTAGTATGGAGATTTACATTGCTTTACTATAGAACTACAACTCCTTTTGATCTAATACATCCATAGTTGAGAGAACAGTAAGGTCAAAGAGCAGCAACAATCTTCTATTCAATCTGTTTGCGTGTTTGTTTGTTTGTTATCTTACTAGCTTAAAGCAGCAACAACAATAACAACATGTAAGCAGTAACAGGTATTCAAGGAAAATACATTTAAACCATTCCAATGAATTTTCTGATTTTTATTCCGGATTGTGGGTATTGGAAGGTGTGGGGAAGAAGGGATTTAGATCTATTAAATCAACTCTTTCCCACTATATATCTCATGGTTTCCAATTTTAAAGATCTTTCTTTCTTTCATTCATTTATTCATTCAATCATTCACGATATGTGTATTCTGCCCCAACACAAGAGGCTCAGTGATACAAATTCATAATCAAATGAGATGGAATGTTGTATTCATCCTTCCTGTATTGAAGCATCTTCTCCAAACACAGAGGGAGGAATGTGCATTAAGATACAATTCTAGTCAATAACAATGTTAACTGAAGTTGAATGGAGATAAAATCAGTGAATCATAGAAATAATGACATTGAGGAAGACAACTACACAATGCAGATAGTCCTACATTACAACAGTTCGTTTAGTGACTATTCAAAGTCACAACAGTTGGAGTGTCCTGGGGTCATGTGATCAGCTTTTCCAACCTTCTGACAAGCAAAGTCAATGGGAAATCTGGATCCACTTAACAACCATGTTACTAACTTAACAAAAGCAATTATTCATTTAACAACAATGGCAAGAAAAGTCGTAAAATGGGGCAAACTCACTTAATAAATGTTTTACTTAGCAACGTAAATTTTGGACTCAATTGTGATAATTATTTGAGGACTACCTGTATATGAAAAATATATCTTATACTTCCCATTAATGATAGTGAATCTTCAAGAACAGAAAAAGCTGAATTTGACAAGAAAAAATTGAAAACATTATGCATCAGGCTTTCAGAGAAATAATATTGAAGTTGTACTAAGATCTGATTCAAGCTGTAAAAATTATTAGACAGGAAATGGTTGAATATATTAGCACTTTTAATAGATACTTTGAGAATGGCTGTTAAATTAAATCTATGGCCCCAAGCAGTGCTTCTTATTGTGAATGAGATTCTTTATGGACATTGAATTGAAATTTATGGTATTAACATTCACCACCCAGTTCTTGCAATATTGGTAATATTCTGTATTTTGCAGGCTCAGCTCTGCTCTGCTACATGAATTTTAGACAAATGTTGGTACTACAGCAATGTTTCTCAGCAGGCAAACTGATGCCATTTATACTATATATGTGGCTGTTCCAAATGGGGCTGGTATTGGGAAACAGGGTCATTTGATTTAGCAAAACTAGTAAATGAAGCAGCTCTGGCTAGCAAAGTACACTGAGCTCACCGACAGAGGCATCTCAATTGCACAGCTGCCACTTCACTGTTGCTGTTGTTATTAGGCATCCAATAAGGCTGAGGAGGACACAGTAGTTCCAGAACCATACATCTGAAATCATGTTTATTACCATTTTAATTATCCCAATATATGTACATCAGGGGCAGTGTAATTAAGACAGTGCAACCCAGGAGAACAATCTGACAGTCTGTTTGCCAAATGCCAAATTATGGGAATAGAGTGCTGTGCACCCCGGGATTCTCATTTTAAAAAAGTGTCATATGCCCTCGAAAACCCAAGGCCTGATTTTTGCAAACAAAGTTGGAAGCCAACTGGAAGCAGATTTACACATAGGATGGACAGAGAAGCAATATATTTTAGACAATCAACTTCCAGAAAAATGAGAGAGAAAAACAAGCTGTGGACAGTGAAAATACTACTCGACCCTGAATTTCAAATATATGGAAGTTGCTTATTTCGGCCCTCTATACATGTTAAATGTTGAGAAACAACCTTATTCTCCCTTCCTACACTGTGTTCAGCAAAACTGGCGAGAAGCTTTACTTGTTATCAAAACATACACAATTAAAAAGGAAGATTGCACAATCATACTTACAGCTGATATATAATTCATTGAACATACAAAACCATTTTTGGTCACAGATTAATATTTTGTCAGCAAAGCTGTAAACCTGGGCAAAAATGTATACTACAAATGAAAAACAAGAAATAGAAAGTGTGTGGCCAGGAACATTAGCATCAAAAATAGAAGAGTAAGAAAAATGAATGGAAGGAAATGCATCAATGAACTTTATTATTGACCATGTTGTGTGAGGTTTATTGAAACTTGTAATTTGGCAACATCATGTGGGTGTCAGATTGCCCATTCCTGTTTTTAAGATTAAAATGCTTATCATGAAATATATTTGTTTTCATTACCCCAAATTAACATAATCTCCCCAAGTTTGTGTTCCCCAGATGTGTTGGATTTTAATTTTATAATTCCCCCACAATTATCATTTGTTTTATTTTATACACCAGGTTGAACTAACATGTCAACCTGTATCAATACAAGAAAGAATAGGAGACAAGAAAAGGAGGATCATAGATAAGATAGAAAAGGGTAGAGTCATGAACATTCATGTACAGTATTTCTGAGTGGAATTATACATATGAATTTTGCATAGGGTAAAATCTGTATATTCCTAAAGCAGATTGCAAGTGAATCTGCAAGCAAGAGATAAATATACATTTTAGCAAAGGTAAAATTTTGCAACTCTTTGTTAATAGCACTGAACATTCAATCAATGTTGTTGTTGACATGATGAAGTAGGATTTTCAGTTTGCAGATATTTAGTCCAGACTGCAGATTTCCTACATCCTCCCACACTCTCATTGGACAATTGCCCTTCTGCTGTTCCCTCCCAATTTTCCATTGCAGGAAAGCAATTGACAGTTACTTTCTTACTGTGGGAGATCTTACTGAACATATATACCATAACTATAACCAGTTTTAAATAGAAGATCCTTTCCTGTCATTTTTAGTCTTTCATCTCTTCTGAAGCAGTGATTGGTATAATGGTTATAACACTTTCCTAATATATAGAAGATTATTGTCTTAAAGCTCCACACAAGTGAGGTTTTTAAACAACAATTTTCTTTCCGTGAATTTCCCATTTTTCTACAGACCTTTACTCCTCTAATCAGTCTGTAGGAAACCCTGTTTTGTTTGTTCAGTCATTTGAGTTTTTTGGAGTTATGTGAACTGATGGAGTAATTATTTATACAAAGCCCGGCAGACAAAAAAAAAAAGCTAAATGAAAGGAAAATAATAATAATTAAAACAAATTATTTCTGCAATCATTTATATGTTAAGGAAATGTAACTATCATGCTATTACAGTAGCATTGAAAAAAAAAACCTCAAAAAATTATTAGAGATCTACAAAGCTGAACCACTAATTCAGCTGATTCCTATCTTGTATGTTCCTTAGGCATCACTAAACTTCTTTCTGTGACCACAACCCTTTCCATAGGCTTTTTAAACATTTTGAACATTATTTCTTGGAACAGATTGTACTCATCCATGTCATCCATGTCCATTTTTAGTCACCAGCAGTAGCACATCATTCTGTGATTTTTTTTAAGACATCCCTTTGGACATGTTACAACCAAACAAGATTAGAATTTGGAGATAATGGTGAATGGGAGTAGACAAGATCAATGTATATAAAACCATGCACAGCATAACAACAGTGGAAAAGATAACATTTTTTTACATTTTCTTAAAACACTAGAATTTAATAGTCCAAATAAAATGACAATAGATTCTAGAATGAATTATCCTATGTAGAGATTCAATGGCCAGATGCCAAAACTCTGCTTCTGTTCCATAACCTATCATTATCTGCATGAGAACTGGGAGAAAAATTGATTTTGAGCCTAAATTTGGTCCTAACTCCTACAACTCAAGTCATTCCCAACTAGCAATACTATTGTGAAGACTGGTGTAATTAACTGTATATTATTCCACTGAATTGCAGCTGCTTATCAAGCACATCAATAGAAATATTGATGCTATCCTGAAAGTTGGGGTATTTCCACATCTCATTTTTCTATTAGGATGCAGGGAGCATCAGTAAGCAAAAATGAGTACGAAAGTTATTTGTAACTCCAGTTTCCTTTTTAGAATGGCTGGTCTTATCATCCACCCACTTAAAGTCAGTAAATGGCAATGTTGAAGATTTAAAGTCTACCAGCATATAAAATATCTTTTTTTCTGTTAGGAATGTGGTAGATTATGTATCCAATATTCTACCAATAGCTTATGTTCCTTTAACTGGACAATTTCTTAATTCATAAACAGCCACTTGGAGCATTGATATCAAATTCAGAACATGTCATTCATGCCTGGGAAAAGACAGAAGAAGTGCAATAATAATAATTCATAAACTATGCTTTCAGAAAATAATTTAGCTGCATGTATTTAGTTCAAACTTATATTTGTTTAACTCTGAATCACAAATATCAGGACTGAATTACAAACTGAAGTGTAAATACCAGTTTCTGATTACTCAAATATGACTTTCTCTGAGGAGAAATGTTGTGTTTCTTTAGCAAGTCAGTTAAAGATCAATAATATTTTTAAAGAAAAATATATATTGAATTATATTTAGAAACTCTATGAGTATTTTACACATAGATAGTTAATCAAGGATTAAGCAATGATCATTTATCTTTAATATTTAGCTCAAAGGTCAACACTGAAGAAAGCCCCATGTTTTACCTGTTATTTCAAGATTGCTGAAATCTTAGCAGGCCTTGAACGTAATCAGATTACTAGCAATTTGTTCAAAAGGAACAATGCCATCTAGTGTTATGTGCAAAAGTAATCACATAAAATGTACAAAATTATACTTGAGATCTTTTTTACAACGATGAATTTTGTAGCTGAAAGAAGCAAGTACTGGAACAGATCAAACTGGTTTCTCAAGTTTAACATTTAATGTATAGTTCTCTAATGGACTAATTAAGTCTAGAATAAGAACAAAGAAGTCTGCTGAATTAGCATCTAGTTGGTATTGAGGCAGAAAGTTTGTAAGTCACCCTATGTCACAATGTAATTCTCCTAGGATTTCTAAGGGAACAGGAAACAGAAAAATGTAAGATGGATTCTGATCTGTTTATATTAACTGTTTATATTATACAATTATATATTACAGAAACACATAGTTCTCTTCTATGGAAATTAAATCTGCATGATTCTTAGAATTCCTGTTTGTTCTTGTGGCCTGAAAATAGATAACAGTACTGATATCAGAAATGAAAATGGATTTCCTAGAAGACAAACTGGGAGCTGATATGCTAACACAGAATATCTAGCATCAGCATCCTAGGAACAGAAGAACTTGCCAATTTAACAGCAACGTGAGCTGGCAACTAAAAGCAGTAACTATAATTGCAACAGAGCCCAAAAATAAATAACTATTATTAAAGTAACACACTTTATTAACAAAATTTCTATTTTTTGTTTTAAAATCTGAACCACAGGTAGTTATGTAATAGTTGTCACCTTATGGCCACAAATGGGACCAGAATTTTCTGTTTTTCTCTTTTCTAATAAAGGAGAATATTGGTAACTCAGGGTTGATATGAGGGATCCTTGGTGATCTTTGAGCTTGCTTGTTTTCTTGCAGACGTTTCATTACCCACTCAAGGTAAGCTCAAAAGTGCTAGTCTAGCACATCACCAGCACTGATGATGTTACCTAGTTTGGATAACGAAAAGTTTGCAAGAAAACCAGCAAGCTCAGAGAGCACCAAGGACTCCTCATTTCTCTTTTCTGGCAGATGGAATGCATAAGTGGCTATCTAGCTATAACTGATTTTTTTATCCTAGATATTTATAGTATTACATAATTAATACTATAGCAATATATTGACATGTTTAATAATTTTTATTAACTATTTTAATATGTAATATATTGTACAATAATCTCAGCTTACAACCAGGGGTGGGATTCAATTTTTTTAACAACCGGTTCTGTGGGCGTGGCTTAGTTGGTGGGCATGGTTTGGCGGGCATGTTATTTGCTGGGCGTGGCCAAGTCAATATCACTCACATCGAGGCACACATCTCCTCACCTGGCCTCTCATGACTGTGGGGATGCTGCAACAGTCATAAGTGTGAAAAATGGTCATAAGTAACTTTTTTCAGTGCCATTGTAACTTTGAATGGTCACTCCAAACAAGCAAAGTACCAGCAAAGGAGGGGGAAAAACTCCAGAGACGTTCCTGAGACAGGAAGTCTAGTCCTGCCAAGAATGTAATAAAGGTTAACGGAGAGGCAGTTTCTGTAAGCAACACCAGAATGTTTCCTTCCTGCCTTCCTTACAGGATTATGGCAGTAATTTCTTTTAACAACCAGTTCTCCGAGCTACTTAGAATGTTCACAACCGGTTCTAGCGAATAGGTGTGAACTGGTAGAATCCCACCCTTGCTTACAATGCTTTATTTAGCAACTGTTCAAAGTTTCAACAGCACTGAAAAAAACAGGATTTACAACAGGTCCATTATTAATGACCATCACAGCATCCATATGGTCATGTACATGGCTCATGTTATCATGTACATGGCTCATGTTAAATTTTGGGCATTTGGCAACCAGCTTGGATTTACAATGGTTACATGTGGTCATGTGATCGCCATTTGCAATTTTTCCAGCCATCTTTTGACAAGCAAAGTCAGTGGAGGAAGCCAGATTAATGTATCAAACTAGGTGATTCATTAACACCTGCAGTGATTCTCTTAAGAACCATGACAAAAGTCATAACTTTTAGGCATGACTCATTTAACAACTGCTTTGCTCAGCAACAGAAATTCTGATCCAAATTTTGATCCTAAGTCAAGTACTACCTGTATATCATCTTGTAAACAGAGGTGGTATTCAGCAGGTTCTGACCAGTTCTGGAGAATCGGTAGCAGAAAATTTGAGTAGTACAGAGAACTAGTAAATACCACCTCTGACTGGAGATTTTACAGTATCCTTCCCCTGCCACGCCCACCAACCCACACCCACAGAACCAGTAGTAAAAAAATTTGAATCCCACCACTGCCTGTAAACTATTTAAAGTGATATAATTTGGGGAGCATAGATGTATGTCTAATAATTAAGAAAGAAATGAACACTTTTTAAAATTAATTGCTACAGCAGTTGCTGGGAAACACTACAAGTAGTAGGTTGGAAATTGTCACATGATAACTTTAAGTAAAAGGTGAGCAATAAAACCATTACTGTGTAAAATAGCAAATTCTTTCATTCTGTATATTGATTTGGCAAAGTTTGGAAAGATTTGTTTGTCCATTATGAGTTTTATCCAGCAGGTGGAGCCCTCCGGTTTCCTTTCTGCTCAAAATTGAGAAATCGGCTTCCATTTGCTCTCTTCAACAGACAAAATTATATGTTTCTTCTTAATTTGCTTGTGACGTTCAAACAAACAACAACAAATGCATTTCACTAAAATGGAGGGAAACAAATAGATTTCACATCAATACATTTGGTAAAATGAATTACCTCACAGGAGTCATTTATTAATTATGTATTTATTAAGCAAATTTGTAAAGCCAGATATCTACCTGATAAATAGCTGGGTAGTGAACATACCATATAAAAATCACTAATAATAATAAAATGGAAACACACAGAGAGGACAGCTGAGACCCTCCCATTAAAAATAGTTTTAAAATGTACCATACCTCTGTACTGGAGCTCCCAAACTAATGTGGTCCCAATGCCTAGGGCAGGGGTATCAAGCTCAATTTAATTGAGGGCCGCATCAGGGTTGTGTTTGATCTCATGTGCTGGGGTGGCATCGCCAGAGTGGGTGTGACGTCACTTGTGTTGGGGGCATCTGTGGTGGCCCGAGTGCTCTGCCAGTGAAAATGGGCTTCCATTTTCAGCTGCGATGACCTCCTGACACCCTCTGCCAGTGAAAATGGAGTTCAGGGGGGCTGTGCGTTTTCACTGGAAGAGGGCGGCAGAAGGCCATCACATCTGAAAATCGAACCTGGCGGGGGGGGGGGCTCAGTCTTCCCAAGCTCCATTTTAACTGGCAGAGGCACCGTGGCCTGGTCCTTTGCTGTTTCTAGGGTGGTCCCGCGGAACAGATCTAAGCACCCCATGGGCCGGATCTGGGCCCTGGGCCTTGAGTTTGACACCCCTGGCCTAGAGGAACTACTAGGTTTTTACAGCCTTTGGAAAGGCTGGTAAGGTTGATATTGCCTGTATTTCTGAGGAGAAGCGGTTTCCTAGGGCAGATGCCATTATAGAGAAAGCCTACTTTTTAGGGTTCACCTTGATATTCTCCCACCTAGAGGATCTGGGATCCCCAACATATGGGTTGGGCAGAAAAATACAGGTAGTCAAGTCCTCAACTTACGACCACAATTGAGCCCAAAATTTATGTTGTTGTGAGAAATTTGTTAAGTGAGTTTTGCTCCATTTTACATTATTTTTGCCACATTTGTTAAGTGAATCACTGCAGTTGCTAAATTAATAACATGGTTAAGTGAATCTGGTTTCCCCATTGACTTTGCTTGTCAGATGATCACAAAAGGCTATTACATTACTCCTGGACACTGCAATTGTCATAAATGTGAGTCAGTTGTCAAGCATCCGAATGTAAATCACATGACCATGGGGATGCTACAACGGTTGTAAGTGTGAAAAACAGTCATAGGTCACTTTCTTCAGTGATGTTATAACTTTGAACAGTCACTAAATGAACTGTTGTGAGTCAAGGACTACCTGTAACTCATCTTTCCCCATACAATGCATAGCTTTAAAGGTGACTAATTATCACTTTTAATTGTATTGCCTACCAAGAGCCACTGCAGCTCACAGAAGAAGTGGTGTTACGTAAATTTAATAGGGTATGCCCAATGCTTTGTGTGCTGTCAAATTATAGACCAGCTGAAGGTTCCAAATGCTTTTCAAGGATAACCCATGTAGGGTGTATTATAATTTATTTATTTATAAAATTTATAGGTCATCCATCCAGGGGTGGGATTCAATCGGCATTACTACCAGTTCGGTAATTAGGTTTTGCTGCTCTTCAGAGCTACCTTCTGTAGAGCCGGGCAGAACTTGTAGCATCCCACCCCTGCACCCATCTTACCTCAAGGTAGTCAGGACATAATTTAGGCATTAGTGACTGAAGAGTCTTGATTAGTACAACTGGTGCAAAAGATATATTTCTACAAATTTCTGACTCTGTCTGCCCTCTGACCATTGAATGGTATCCATGAATGCAGGTGAACTTCCAGATTATACAACAGGTCTGCCTGAAGAAGTTTAACCCCATTTAGAGTTAACAATGGAAATGGGTTGTCCAAAAACCCACAGTCACTTGTCAGGGTTGAGTAGAAGACAGCTCCTCCCCATCTATGCCCACATAGTTTCTGGCTACTAGGAAAGCACTTGGTCAGCTCAGGGCAGAAGTATACAACTGTGTGCCATCAGCACACCCAGTTCCATCAGATAATCTCTTTTTCAGAGGTATTTTGTAGATGTTAAATAGGAGTAGGGGTGGTACCCTACACAACAGATGCCAAGGCTGGACCTCTCCCTCCTATCAACAGTGACAGGAAACAACCTTGGAAAAAGATCATTGAAGAACTGTGCCTCCCAGTCCCGAGCCCCTGAGCTTGAATTGAATATTATGATTAAGAAGGCTAGAATGGATCCACTGCCTTCATTCTGAGCCTGCCAGAGACGATCCAGAAGCATGATGCAGCATCTCAAGGATACTCTCCATTTTCTTGGGAGTGATTAGATTGAGCTCAGCCCAGATAATTAGCCAAGACAGAGCCATAGTTATCTCCATGAGGCCATCTCAGATGGAATCCAACTCCAAGTAGATCTGAGCAACCATCAGATCCTGATCATAATCCTCACATCAAACCTGCTAGGGACCCTTTGTCCGCTTTGCAAGGTAGTCCAAACAGGAAACACCCCCAGGAGTAAATAGGGCTAATTTTATTGTTTAACATAATCTTGCAAGTCCCACAGTACTCTCTAACCTTGCTCTTTACAGTCCAAGAAACGTCCAAGAAAAGTCTCCATTTACGCTGATTTCCATTCACAGAGAGGGTTTTGCAACATTTCAATTAACATTAACAAACCTGGGATTGATTTTCAGCAAGCTCCTATCATTTGAAGTGGTTGCAATCAGGTATTGTTGCAATAATGTGCTAAAAGGTGATGTATTTCAGATACACAATTCTTCAGCCTTTTTTTCTAATGAAGAAAGTAAAACATGTAGCTGTTATACATTTCCTTTTTGAGGTTTTAATAATTTACTTAAACTCTGTTATTCTCTAACATAGTTGGAGTTTGCATTCATCCATCTCTGTTATAATGCAAACCCACAAGGTACATCTTATAGACCAAGTGTGGCCAGGTTGCTTGAAATTCTTTTTCATCATTAAAAGTCAAGATAGGAATGGGGCAAAGTTTCCTCATATTTTTGCAATGCTTTTCTTCTTTTTGTGCCAAATGCTATCTGTGACCTCAACCTATGTGAACTGCTGGTAGAATAAAAAGTCTTGTGTATTGCTTTAGCTAATAAGAAGAGTAGGAAAAGGCAATCTGAAAAGAACAAATTCGTGCTCTGTGCAATTATCTTTGTTTCATTACTTTGTTTGAATGCAGTGCTGGAGGAGTTGAAATTCTATTCATTGTTGATGGACAACCCAGATAAAAAGTAGGATATTTTCTTATAGAATCACAGTACTTTAAATTCTGACTCAACTAAAATGAAGGTTAGGAAACAGCTAAAGGCATTATAATAATGTCTGAAGTGTTATACTTGTTTGCATTATTAATAGTTACAAGGTCCTTCTACTAGCATAAGTTGTTGCCTCACTTTACAAAAAAAACAAGGCTGTTGAAAACTTTTGAAAGAGATTGTGAGTCACTCCAAAGAATATTTTCAGACAAAGATAATGTGAACATTCTGGCTCATTAACAGAACTGTATGTGGAGAAATTCAGATGTTGTCATGTTTATTTGGTAACTGCTTTTTTCCATTATTTGTTCTTTCTAATTATGAAATACCAGAGTGAGGGAGGGGAAAATCATAGGAATTGTGTCTGAAAACACCCCAAGAATTCATTACATGGACATTCAGAAATTGGATTGATTCATTTACACAGCTACAAAAAGAAGATTCAAGTGTCAAGTGTTTTGTATTGCATGTGAAACTGTATCCTATACTGCTATAAAAGAGCATGTATAACTGTTGCATTTACAAATCTAAATGATAATAATTTGTTGTAAAAAAAAAAGATGCAACAGAAACAAGAACCTAACAGATGTAGAGAGCTTGTTGGAGATCACATGCTCTTTTTTATGAGAAGGCAGTCCTTCCTTTTCTGCCCTACCTCAAATTACACTTCTAATTATCATATTTATGTATTGGGAGGAAGAATCCAAGTTATTTTGGCTCAGTCTAGTTTTGTTTTCCTCTCCAACCTTTTTGCTGAAAAAAATCTCCTGCTTGTGCTAATGAGTTTGTTTCATTAGATATATTCATTCTTTGTTCTTCTGGAGTCTGTCCTCTTCCTGCTCTACCAGGTCTCCTGTTTTCTGCAAACTAATTTGGGCACTCCGTATTTGCATTTTGTTTTTATTACATGGGATAGTTCTATTATATTCTAAATATTTAGAGAAAAGATTATGCTTCTTGAATAAGATTGTTCTATATGCAATATAAATAAGATAACTTTTTTAAAATACACTGAGGCATACTAATATGTTGAACTTATGAGGCTGTTATTGTGAAGTGGTGGCGCATTTGCAGATCAGCTTCTAGGCAGAGAAAGTTTCTTTTTCACTCTTTTTTTTATTGAAACTTGCAGCACAGAGCACACAGTGTAATAAAATTAGAGATGAGTTCATAGCCTGAGTTTTAGTGTGTCATGCTGCCCTTCTTAAAGAAGGAAACAATTATGTATCTTTCCTGTCCACAAATTTCCTGGAATCTTGACCGTCACTCTGTGAAAAAAATAGGCACCAGCTTAGCCAATGGCTGGCAAGTACTATGAGCCATGGCTTGGCTTCATGCAGTCTTTGGCACAAACCAAGCCATCATTTTTTCTCTCACTTTGAATTAAAAATTTGTCCCTTATATTTTGAAGCCTCCAGCAATGTAGGTCTTATATATTTCAAGGTACTGTTTTTCACATATGTCTCCGTTGCAAAGGGCATCATTTTTTTTTAGCTGACAACTTGTAGCAAGTTAAAGTAACAACATCCTTTTTCCAATATGATTTAGAAATTCAGAAATTCAACATTGCCTAGAGCTTGAAGCTATTTTGGAGTGCAGCTGCATATTTCAGTTGCTGCACTGATTGGTGAGCAGGGACTCTTTAAATACTAGAGTTAACATGAGTGATGTACAAAGGAAAGTGACACAAAAGCCAACCATGTTCTTTAGGGGAGGAAAAATCTTCATGCATTTGTAAATAAGCCATTCTAATCTTCTGCCTCTGATTCTTGATGCTGTACCAGCACAATACACTAGCATGGACATTGAGAATTCCCAGCAAACACATCTGGTGACACTAGGTTAGAGAAGGCCTGCCATAAACCAATGAATTTATTTGAATTGCAAGGACTCGATAAATTGGATCTGATCTTAGCTTTCTCATTTCAAAGTAATATTTCCTTCTTTCTCATTTTAAAGTGATATTTCTTTCTAGTTTTATTTCATTCAGCACTAGTAATTCCAGTCCTGCAGTACTGGGGTATTACTTGCCAGCAAATAAATTCCTTCTAATATCACAGGCAACATACTTATAAATGTTGTTTTTTGTTGCTGCTGCTCCCTGAAAGTCTCCCTCAAAAACAGGTTTACCATGAGGCTAATATAAGCAGTTATCTTAGGCAGCAAGTGCTCAGAGGTGGTAGTAAAACACTGTAAGAAAAAAATGTGCTTGACATATAGTTTGCCCATTAATTGCTAATTAATAGTCAAATTTATTTTACATTTCAGGAAAAAAATTGGCTGCACCTTTACATCACCTTTAAAGCTTCTGTGCATACAGCTGGCATTAGCTTCCAATTCCACTTCCAGTTTTGGTGTTGATCACTGTTAATTTCTACCCTCTGTCAGATATTAACACCACTACCTCCTTCTTCAGAGCATAGAATGCTAATTAACTACTATTTCATCCAAGCACACAAAGAAAAAAAAAATAAAGTACAGGATATATTCACCTAAAGTACAAAGTATAAAAGTTTTACTGATCCAGAACGTCCTTTTAATTGCAATAAAAAAGAAATATATAAATAAAAAATAAATTATTTTTCAGTAGATGCCATTAATGGCCACATAAATCAATTAGAATGTTTGGATTCACATAATGCCTGGTTATCCAACACATATCAAAGACATGTACGCTTAAATACAATTTGCTAAAAGTAATTATATGAAGAACAGTTGGAGGAATTGGGTATGTATAGTTTAATGAAGAGAAGGATTAGAGGTGACATGATAGCATTTTCTAAGGGGCTGCCACAAAGAAGAGGGGGTCAATCGGTTTTCCAAAGCACCTAAAAGCAGGACAAGAAGCAATGGATGGAAACGAATTACAAAGAGAACCAACCTAGAACTAAGAAGAAATCTCTTGACAATTAGAACAATTAATCAGTGGAACAAATTGCTCCCCGAAGTTGTGGGTGCTCCAACACTGGAGGTTTTCAAGAAGAAATAGGCAACCACTTGTCTGAAATGGTATAGGGTTTCTCCTTGAGCAGGGAGTTGGATTAGAAGACCTCCAAGATCCCTTCCAACTCTGTTAATCTGTTATTCTGATATGCTCTTTCTATATGTTTTTTTTCTGAGAGTCTACAGGGGTAATCTGGGAGCAGGCCATAGATGGGGAAGGTAGTTCCTAATATCAATCTATTATACTTTGTCAGTGACTGTGTTATTTGAATAAGGCATTTCACTTGGCATGGGTAACTGGGACCTGGGTGGGCCCAGAGAGTGGCTTCTCCTACCAGAGATATACCCACCTAGATTTTGAGTCTGACATCAGTCATGAACCCATAATAAGGGTAGAAGCTTATAATTTAATAAAGACCTAATGGCTTTCAGGGGCTTTGTGCTGCAGATGGTTAGATATGAGAAATCCTATGGCTGAAGCTGAGCTCTAAGCAGAAGTTGATTTGATTGCTTATTGTATCCCTTGACTATCATTAAGTGTTTATGATTCTTGACTCTTGATGATGTATCTTTTCTTTTATGTATTCTGAGAGCATTTGCATCAAGACAAATTCCTTGTGTGTCCAACCACATTTGGCCAATAAAGAATTCTATTCTATTCTATTCTATTCTATTCTATTCTATTCTATTCTATTCTATTCTATTCTATTCTAATTTCTATTCTATTCTGTTCTGTTCTGTTCTGTTCTGTTCTGTTCTATACCAGCCTCCCCACTTAAGCAGCTCAACTCCATCACCAAGAGAAATATCTGTCAAGAAAGACAATGATTGAAACCAATTGAGTATAAATAAAAGTCCACATTAGAGCTTCATCATAATGATAAAAGCAGAAAAACATCTATTTGTACTTTATTTGCAATCTAACTGCATCTACATAGATAAGAAACAGCCCCCTTTAAGGCAGCAATTTCTTTACTGGGGAGGACAACGACAGGACTGCTTTATATAATGGATGGTTTGGACTTTAGGTTCATAGTTGGACTGAGATCACTGAGGAACAGTGTTGATCAGTTACCTGGAAAGAGTTTGATCCTGGAAATCCTTAAGAAATAGAAAGAGTCCTTGGACTGTTAACCTTGCCACCTGTTAGACCAGGCCTCTCCTTAATGAAGGCTTCCTAAGGACTAACATACAGTATGGTTGAAGCCAGTGGTGGGATTCAATTTTTTTTACTACCGTTCTGTGGGCGTGGCTTGGTGGGCATGGCGTGGCTTGGTGAGCGTGGCTTGGTGGGTGTGGCAGGGGAAGGATACTGTAAAATCTCCATTCCCACCCCACGCCTGGGGAAGGATATACTGTAAAATCCTCATTCCCTCCTCAACCTACTAACCTGCTTTCCAGCTCCATTCTCCTGTGCAGGGCAACAAAAGAAGACCCAGCCAATCGGCTGGGACTCAGGAGGCAGAGAATAGATGGTGGCGGGGCCAGTCAGAGGTGGTATTCCAAACCACTCAAAATTTCTGCCACTGGTTCTCCAGAACTGGTGAGAAGCTGCTGAATACCACCTCTGGTTGAAGCAATGGACTGGTGACTTTCTCTGTGAGGGAAGGAGTGGTTTCACCCAGGGGTGGGATTCAATTTTTTTAACAACCAGTTCTGTGGGTGTGGTTTAGTTGGTGGGCGTGGCTTGGTGGTCATGTGACTGGGTGGGCATGGCCAACTTGACTTCACTCATGTCAAGGGGTGCTTCTCCTCACCTGGCCTCTCATGACAGCGGGGATGCTGCAACAGTCATAAGTGTGAAAAACGGTCGTAAGTCACTTTTTTCAGTGCCATTGTTAGTTTGAATAGTCACCTGTTTTAGACCAAAACTCAAAAAGGGTATGTAAACTCATGTTTGAATGTCAATCTTTCTAGCTAGCCAAGAAGCCTGGATGAATGTCACTCATCTTGGTTCCTTGTCATTAAAAAGCTTCTTTCTGACAGCTCTGCTTCATTATTCAATTATTTCTTCAAAATGCTAACTCCAACAGGAGAGTATTTCCTCCCAACAGCAGTGTAAAAAGCTTAAAACAAACCTTCCCCTTTAAGAAAGTACCAGCAAAGGAGAAAAAAAAAACCTCCTTCGGAGACAGTAAGTCTAGGCATACTGCCAAGAATGTAAGAAGGGTGGAAAAAAACAAAAAGACATTTCTTCCAACAACCGGTTCTCCGAACTGCTTAGAAAGTTAACAACTGGTTCTAGCGAATAGGTGAGAACTGGTAGAATCCCACCCCTGGTTTCACCTTTCTTAAAGGAAGCTGCGGTGCATTCTCTCAAGAGGCTATTGTCAAATCCAAAGTCCTGGACAATTTGTCTAGTGTCCATCTCTCCTTTTTGGGAAGATTGTTAAAAGACAGTTAGGCTGCAGCTTCACAGAGCATTTTTAAGTTGTGCTTCCAGCCAGACCATAGAACTGAGATAACAACCACACTTATTGATGACCTCTGTAGAAGATGGGGATGGGATTGTGCAACAATCCTTATTCTCCTTTATATCTCAGCAATGTTCAATACTTATCGATCATTTGATCTCTCTAGATAAACTAAGGAGATTGAGAGTGGATGGTATAGGATTGCAGTGGTTTGCCTCCCATCTCCGGTTAGTTCTAATCAGGGGTGGGATCCGACTGGTGTAACTACCAGTTTGGTGATGTACGTAGAACTACCAGTTCTATGTCTGCTGCTCTTCTGAGCTACCGGTTCTACAGAGCCGGACAGAACCAGTAGAATCCCACCCCTGGTTCTAATTGTTTAACAGGTACATGAAGTCACTGGGTGGACTTGGAGCAATGTCATCAGTATGGTGTTGATATCCAACTCTCTCCCTCCCCCTCCTCTCTCTCTCTCTCTTTGTGTGTTTGTGTGTAAGAAAACATTACTTTATCCTCCCATCCCATCCCCACACAGATACTTGCTGGCATGCAGATGCTTGTGAACAAGATCACAGTTTCCATTTTTTTAGTACATTTACTACAGGAGCATTTTTCTGTTAAAGAGTTCAACATCCAGGAAATGAAGGTGACTGCACAGGTAACAACTTCGATTATGTGGGTTTCCTTGACAACTGGAAGATAAAATTTGATGTGAACTATGAGTAACAATCAAGAACATTGTCCAGCGTCTCCCAGCCCCACAGTTTACATTAATACCAACCTTTTCTGTTAATACATTGTTGTTTCATTACTTCATTTTATCTGCTGTTGTCTCTGACCTGTGCCACAGTATTTCATACCATATGTTTACCCATGATTCAGCAGAGTGGTATGGGTTCAGAGAATTCAGGCATTTGGGACTCTGAACTGGGCTCTAGATTGCTGAAGCTGGAACAACAACAATTCTCTTGATGGAATTGCCACAAGGACATATTATCATTCTGGCAAAGGTTGGCATTGCATTGTGTGGCCATACAAGCAGGGATCATGACCTATGAGAGAATCCAAGATAGAAATAAATGCATTCTGCTTTCCCTAGAATGGCAGGGCACTGGATATAGCCTCCATGGATCACATTGAGCAGGTACAGCTGCCAATGCATCCAGGAGCAACAGTTTTATATCACTTAATGAAATATTACTTGGCATTGTATGTTTTCATGGACTTCGTGTTGGGCAATAAGCCAACCATGCTGTCCACTATTATTGAAAATGTTTGGCAACGATGAATAATGAGCAGAATCAGATAATATTACTATACAGCAAAGATGTTGATTTTAAGAGATCACCCAAGTCAGATATGAAAAGGCACTCAGTATTGACCTGCCTTCTATCACAAGGCACTCGTGGCATGGACAGTAAAGGTCTCTCTGTGGTTTTGCTAGATCAGATACTTCTGTGCTGAAGGGAGGTATGAGATATCCCTTGTTCTTGGAAATGTTGCTCATGACAACACAAGAAGGAATGAGGCTTTCTTCTCTGCAACCTGCCACACGCCAAAAAGGCACTAATGAGCCTTTAGTCATTCAATGTTTTGGCAATGCTTGAAGATGCATTTATTAAAAGCTGCTGTCTAAAACAGTAGGCAGTCTGGGAAGGATTTCATCAGTTAATGCTATATCTGTTATAGACTGATGATAGTGGAATGGATATATCCTATACGTAACTGTGGAGTCTCCAGGGAACATACCAATCTCCATAATGCTTCAAAGCAAGGAATTTTACTTATAGGGTCCATTAACTGGAGTACAGTAACCATTGGCAGTACTAAGAAAGGTATATGAACTGTACCTCCTTGCAGCTGTCCAATCTCTGGGAAATAAAATAGAGATATCATGGATACACTATTTGCCATGCTGTATGAACCTTGCAGCCAGTTAATAAACAGTCACTCTATATGGCTTAGGTCAGTGATGGCTAATCTTTTTGTCGTCACATGCCAGAAGTGTGTGTGGGTGCACACACGCATAATGCAATGTGCATGTGATCACCCATGCTTGCCCCGCCCCCTGCGCATGCATGTGTGACCCCCTGCGCTTCCCCCAGGCCCCCTGTGCAGGCGTGCATGACCCCGCCCCCTCGCTCCCCATTTTGGGCCTAGTAGGCCTCCCTGCAGCCTCCTGGGAACAAAAACAGGCCACGGGGGGACCGTGGTGGTGCAGAAGTTGGCAAGCCAACACTCATTGTCAACCATATCAGTGTCACTGTGGACCATCACTAGGTTCCGCGTTGGTTGGTTATACACCTGCCACTTTGACTGGATGGCAGTCAGTCTGTTTGTCAGCTGTCCTTTTTCTTTGATCATCTTTAATCATCCTTAAATCATCTGCACTTGTTCTTACTCTCCGTAGTTTTCATTTTTCCCCTCCATGTAGCATCATGTAATTCATGCCACAACTACTCATGGCACATATTAATGCATTCTGGGTATTATGCTCAGAAGAAAGTATCTTAAGTGCATGCTTTATGAAATAGTTCAGACCATATGATGGATGAATTGAAGCATACAGTGCTTGAATTCTCACAAAATGTTATGGAGATAAGAGGAAGAGAGAGGGAGGGAAGTGACTCTTGTGTTCCATTTACATATTGATTAATTTCCTATTGCTTTCCCCTGCTTCATTCCAGTGCCTTTGCATGATAAAACAGGCATCTAGAATTTTATGGGTAGAAATGTAAATGGGGCAAGTAGCAGAACCACTGACAAAAGAAGGATTCAGAACATGCATATAACATTTGAACAGCCACTCTGGAAGCTAGTTTAACTGAGCTACTGAGATTTCCCAACACTCATATGCCAGCAATGTGCTGTTTAATATACAACTTGGGAACAACAGAGATTCAGCTTGGTTCTTCGTTGCCATGTTTTTAGTGATTAAGCTACCTTGGTTGATTTCCTATTTAGAGCCTATTGGCTAATGCAGGAAGGTATTTAGAAATATCTGATCAGTTATAGACCTGTATTACCGTATTTGCCGGCGTATAAGACGACTGGGCGTATAAGACGACCCCCAACATTTCCACTCAAAATATAGAGTTTGTTATATACTCGCGCGTATAAGACTACCCCCTTCCACACACCTTCCACTTTTGCACTTTTTTTTTTTTTTGACGCACTTTTCTGCTTTGGACAATTTTGAAATGAGCTAATCCAATTTTGAACCAAGAATATGCAAATAGCTATGGAGTTTAGAAATGAGTTTTAAAAATATTTTTCATTGCTTACCATTAAGCGTAAAATATATTGTAAATAAATGAGAACACAGGAAACGTTCTCTTCTCAATACAGCTGATCTCTCTCTCTCTCTCTCTCTCTCTCTCTCTCTCTCACACACACACACACCAAAACCCGGACACTGAAAAGGCTGCCAAGGAACAGTATATTCAATGCCTTCTCTTTAATCAAGAAACAAGGAATTCCTTAGAATCTTTTTTTCCCCAAGTGGCCCTCTTTAAAAAAAAAATGGAGGTAACACTTTCATTCAAAAAGTCTTCCAGTATCTGGAGTCGCTCAGACATATTGAAGTGAGGCAGGAGAGTAAGTGAAATTTGAAATGATCCAGCTACCGTTTTCTTCCCTCCCCGCCCAAGGCCATTATCTCCACGTCAAAACGAACGAGGGAGGCAAAGAAGCCAAACACGCTAAAAGGATCTCTTTATTTTCCTACACAAGGTCACACCTACTTTTCCGCATTCAAAGGACAACCTCTCCTCACCACCACCACACACACACACACACACCAATACCCGCAAACAATGTTCTGGGCATTAATCACCATTGCTACATTAACCTGGTAAATTTATACCCTGCCTCCCCCAGTGTTGCTTTGACGGCAGGATTTCACACAGCGGGCGCTCGCTCGCTCTCTTCTCCGCTCTCCCACCGTTCGCACATGTTGGAAGCACAGTAAAACCTGATAACCCACCCGGGGCTCCCCATCCTTAACCTACAGCCGCCCGCATGCAAAACCTGCGTGCAAAAAGAAAAAAAGAAAAAGAAAAGTACGCCGCACGTGAGGATCTTCAATCCTCTCCTCCCCACACCGCTAAGGAAGGAAAAGGGGGAAAGGTTGCGCAGCGCGTGGCAGTGACACCCACACACACACACACACACACACACACACACACACACACACCGCTCCCCCAGCCTCCCTCCCGGCTGCAACTCAAGCTCGAAGTGGGAGTCGAGTCCTCCCGGCGTATAAGACGACCCCCACTTGGAGGCATGTTTTTCAGGGCAAAAAAGTCGTCTTATACGCCGGCAAATACGGTATATGCTTATCACCCAGAATTCCATTGAGCATCTTCTAAGTGCTGAAGTCAAACAATTTGAAAAGTAAGATTAAATTATCTTGGTAACTTCCATTCTATAATTTGCCAAACTGATTTGCAAGGTCATTAAATGCAACTGAATGTAATTTCTCTATGATCATCAACACCAGGGAATTACATGACATATCTAAATACTATGATTGTGAATGGCAGTGATCCCTGTGAAATCAAAGGACCCAGAAATAGGGATCACAATGCACAGAGGTACAGTGCAGCCACATGGAATCCTTCTTATTTTAGTTGAGCTATGTTTTCAGTACCTGGGAACATTTCTGTGTGTGTGTTCTTGTGGAAGCTGTCTCCTTCATGGTGCACTTTCCCTCCACATAGAGATAATCACTGCTCTAAGAGATAGGAAAGGGTTGGGTTGCCATGGGATGCTCTACACCAGGGGTGTCAAACTCATGTCATCATGGTAGCATCACATGATGTATCGGGATTTTTTTCCCCTTTGCTAAACCGGGTGTGGGCATGGCCAGTGTGTGACGCATCCAGCCCACAGGTTGGGAGTTTGACAGCCCTACTCTCAACCATTCTCTTTGAAACAATACTGCTTTAAGATATTCTAAGTCCTATCATCATTTGCTTATATATTTTGGAAGACTGCTTAATTGTCTAATTAAATGCTAGGTGATAAGCATATGATATAAAACATCAGTAATAATAAAACCAAAGTATGAGTTCAGACCCTCTTATTAGAAACAAAAAACACCTATGTTGTGCTCCTTCAGCAGAGTTCTCAGACTAACAGCCTGGCCCTAAGGCAGAGATGTCAAACTCGCGGCCCACAGGCTGGATGCATCACGCGTTGGCCATTCCTACACTGTTTTAGAGAAGGGGAAAAAAGTCACGATATCTCACGTGATGATGTGATGATGTGAGTTGACATCCCTGCCCTAATGCATGGGGAACAGCCAGGCATTTTTACAGCTTTCCTAAAGGCCAGTTAAATTTTATCTGAATCGGTGAGGCTGTCCCATAAACTAGATGCCATGACACAGAAGTTCCACTTCTTAGGAGCCACCAGCAAGAAGCCCTAAAGCATGATCATTCTTATGATGAGATAGGAAGAAACCACTGGGAAAGGGTTCTGCAAGTAACATGACCCAATGCTTTAAAGATGACAGCACCCTGAATTGTGCCTACTGGCCTACGGTGATGCAATGCAAGTCATGTTCCATTAGTGTTATGTGGGTCTACCATGGGACACCCAATACTGCATTTTGGAACAGTTGAAACTTCCAACGGCTTATCAAGAGCACATTGCAACTGTCCAACAGGGAAGTGACTAAGTCATGAGTGACTGTAAGTAGTACAACCTGATTTGGAATGGATATAACTTTTGTGCAAGATGCATTTGTACAAAGTCCCTACAAACTATAGCAGTCCCCTGGTTCTTGAGCAGGAGCTGGGAGCTCTGGGAAACCCCAGGTTCCACATATTTTCTACCTGTTGAAGTATATCTCATTCAGAATTAAAGATGGAAAATCACTCAATATGGGTGGCCCTAAAACACAGTGACGCAGTCTTGTCAAGTTTCAGTAAAACCCAGTTTCTCCCCTTCCAAACCCCAACACTCTCCAGGCATTGGGGAAGTACTTGGGCAACATCACTTCAACAACCCAGGTCAGAGATGTACCATCAGCATACTGATGAAATTTCACCCCATGTTGATGGATAACCTTACTCAGAAAGGAAGGAGTTGAGCTTTGTGGCACCCCACATAACAGCTTAGGACTGAATCTTTTTCCTTCACATTTAAAAAAATCTGACTGGAAACAGAAATGGAGGAAGAAAGAGCCACTGAACTGCTTTCCGGTCTCAACTTTCTAAGCTGGTTCAGAAGGATATTATGATGCCTGAAACCTGCTGACAGATCATGGCTATCATCTGCTTGTAATTTGGTAAGAATGACTCTGGACTCTGAATACAGAAATTCCCTGGTACACATATCTGATGCTATCTTTATGGCTACATTGATGTTATAATGACTGAAGTTCCTTCTGCACCTTGTTTTTGCTCCAGGAATGTAATGTTTACAACTATCCCCCCCCATATGGTCCTGTACTGACACTTAAGGGTTCTGTGATTCATCAGCCATAATTATACTATATTCTGACTAAACATGATCAAGCACGGGGAAAATAAAAGTTGAGGCAGCAAAGAAAGCAGGTAGATTGGGGTTTTCTTCTAAGAGACATTGAGCCATAAATTGCACATTACAAAATAAAATTGAAGAATTCAAGTATTTTTGACGTCTTCAGAATTCTATAAAGAAATGGTGGGATGTCATATAGTCCATGTTGACTCTTCCCCATATGCTCTTCCACATGATCCACAACACCCAATAAAAGTTCCTGATAACCATAGGAACATCACACCACCCTATGAAATGCACCCAAGTTGGATGCCCTACATAAAAGTACCCTCACAATTCAAATTCAATGAACAAAGTATGTACTGCACATCTGTCCCCAAAGCATACTCACAGTATCACTTGTCTACAATCCAGCATGATTTATGCTTAGCATCTGTAGTGATCATTTTGGAACATTTGAGATATTTCCTTGTTAGAACAAAATGCTGAAGAAAACAGTACATTCACTCACGACTCTGTAAATCACTTAGAGAATGCTGTAAAGCACTATGAAGCGGTATATAAGTCTAAGCGTTAGTGCTATTGCTATGAAAGGGGATGACTTGTTTGCTAAGTGACAAAACAGCAGTTTAGCAGGAATGTTATCAATGAATTGTAATGAACAAGAAATACATATAGTTGCATTGTGTTTTCATGGTCCCAACATATAATGAACTAGTCAAGCTAAAAGTGTCGTCCAAAAGGAAACAAGCAAGTTTTGGAGAAGTGATTCTGTAACCTAAGTCTCATGTAGGCAAACCCTGAATGAGCACATCACAGAGCGGAGAGGTCCCAGACATAGTTATGGAACCTATAGGAGGATGCTACAGTCTATATTTACTGCAATGGAGAACATGTCATGTTCAGAAACTGCCCCAATATGCATTTAAGTGCCACACATTGACATTATACCGTAACTCTTTCCAGTAAGACACACTTTGATGGCAAACTTGAAGATGTTGCCAGGTGCTTCAACTTCAGGCCAGCCTACATGTGAACATGGCTGGTTGCAAATGCACCTTCATACCAGTGGAGGTGGGGTAGCTAGATAGATAAAGCCATTCTGTTCAGGTTAAAACTTGCCTTATTTTTTTATGGCCACTATTACCTCTGTGTTCATAACTAAAGTACAGTGTTTTCAAACAAAGATGAATCTTAAAAATGCATTTTTGAAGCTAAATGACAATGTTGCCGTTTTGACCAAGTTTTGAAATATAAAGGGTGGTTTTCATATAGTGCTTCAGACAAATCAAACTGAATGCAATATACTGCCTAAATAATTGCAACATTTATTGGCATACAACATACTGTAAAAGAAAATATATTTACGGGCAATTAGATAGAAAATAATACAATTTTATAAAGAGAACAACTTGGTAAGAAGGTGATATATGTCATAGGTATTCAGAACCAAGACATTACACACTGTATATGTCCCAAGTGACAGGTCTTTCTGAAAACATTTTGCTAATTTTTATCAAAATAGATTCATCCTGTAGTTATCTCAGAGATTTACTCAGTCATGTATATGAAAATATATCTGTTAAAGGAGTATCTTTTCCTTTGCATCAATGACTTAAATCTAGTTTAGATACTGTTCCTTAGATGTTTTTAAACTACAGATACATCCTACTATGGCTGTTTGTCTCAATCATACATCTGTAATGCCTAGGACATCTGCACATTTTAAATTGATAGCATGGTTGTCACTCTTCCAACTCAAAAAAAAGTTGCTGGTGAGTTTCCATCTATATACTGTGACTGTCATGCAGATTTTATTTAGTGTTCCATTAACAGTAACCAGCTCCATTTCAGACAAGATGTCTGCAGTTTATTGAATTTCAGGATGGTGTGGTGTATAATAATAGATAGCAAGAACACAAAACATATTTTGCACTAAGCATTAGCTTAAATGCTCTCTATTTTAAATCTTTTAGATTCCCAGATACACTGAGATACAAACACAAAGAATTTGCAACCAATATAGCCTAGTTTGAAGGTGGGATTTCTAGTAATTGTAATCCTAAAACTAGTATGTTGGGTACAAGATTAGGAAACATCTGCTTATTTAACATAACAGAAACTGCATATTTACCTATTGTTTTAAAATGTTTTAAAATGTTAACTATTACAGCATAAAAATAATAAAAATCAAATACATTAAACAGTGTCTTGATGATTTATTCAAAATAGAATTACTTCATATTTTGACCAAGAAAAAGAGAAACATTGTATATTGATACAGAGACCGAGTTATATTATTATATGGTAAAAATAAGCAAGTATTTTTTACCATACAATATTGTCACAAGTAATACTTGTGATAATAACTTGGGACTGAAACATTATTTAACGGAGTTGAAACTAAACGGAATTCAAGTGTTTCTTGGAAGAAAACAGATTTTTGTGGATTCTCTTTTTATCACAATTAGAAAATTATGAACAATTAGAAAATTATTAACATATGAAATAGTGACGGGGTTATAGTATAAGTTTGCCCATTTACTTGAAATAAGTTTCATTGAATTCAAAGGCGCAATAGATTGCAGCTTCTCTTTCGGATGCAAGGCAGACAAGGAAATTAATCACACCTTTTCGGATTATATTTTCCCCTTAAAAAAAGAAAAGAAAAGAAACGGAAAAAAAACTCTCTCTCTCTCATTCCCCAGCCATTTGAAAAGTGAATATTCTGCGGCTTCCCTTCCTCACTCACTTTCCGTCTCTCTCCTCCCCCCACCTTTGTACCTACTAATGGTATCGCCCAGTTTCTCGTCAAATCCAGACAGTGATTAACGCCCGTCGCCGCCAGCCTCTGGTGCCGGCAGCTTCAAAACTTGATTGGCTAACAACTTGCTAACTACGCAGGTAATATCCTATTATGGTTGGTGAAAGCCTTCTAGGCTCCTCCTCTGTCCTTTCTGCTATTGGTCACCGTATAACAGCAAGCCTCCCTTCCCCCTCCCCACAGAGGTCATTTAAGTTTATGAAATAAATAAATAAAGAAGGAAGAAATAGAAATGCGTAGAAAAAAGAAAGGGGGAGCGGGCGAAGGTTCGCAACCTAACATGCTAGGCAGCGTGAAAAAGATCATTTAGAGCCAATCATTTGCAAGCTTGGGTCCCTTTGGCAGCTAGCCCGGGCAAATGAAACACGAGTTATTAAAAAGGTCAGCCTTAATCATATGTATATCCTCCAATGATAAGCATCACTGATGTCTGATTGACAAACGTCAAGGCCAATACACCAGGGACATAACGGAGATTTATTTTCTTAAAGGCTGGAACCACTCCAATGAGAAGGCAGTAAATACAGGCGGATGAGAGGGAAAGGATTGTATGGTTGTTGGGCGGGGTGTGTGGAAGCGGAGCTCACTCCGGAGTGACGGGGGCGCCAGCTAATCGAAAAGTTGAGCGGACCGAGTGGGCGGGGCTAAGGGCCAATGAGAGGTTCGCCTGAAGGGAGGGTGGTGGCGGTTCTACATTAAAGAGTTGAATTGACGCGGGAGGCTGACAGAAGAAGAGAGAGGTATCACTCTTCCGGGGTCAGTGGGGGGTGAGGAGGTGTGGTTGGTTGAGACTCCGCCCTCTCCGAAGGCAGTGAGAGGGGAAAGCAATTAGGGCTTATGTGTAAAAAAAATAATAATTTAAAAATAAAACAAAATAAAAGCTCCGAAAGACTCGAGTGCAAGTTGAAAGCCTTGCGAATCTCGTGGGAAGTCAACCTCTCCCTGCCTTCGGGGAAGTTTACTCCCGAGAAAGTGTTCGACTGTCGCGAGCTGCCTGTGTGTTGGATCGGGAATAAGCCCCGCCGAGTTTAATTAGGATTTCCTTTCGGGGAAGCGCGCGCTGCCCTGTAAGCCTTACACACGCATTCGTGACTCGATCCTTGGGAACTGGGGTAGCGAGTGAGGTAAAGCTTGCAGCTCTGCGCGCACTTCCTCGGGAATGCCGAGTTTGGGAGTTTGCCTTAGGAATCCCGCCTCAGGTTATATATCTCGCAACTTTGCCTGCGGGAGAGCCTTTCTCGTCCCGTGCCCAGTTACGCTTCTTCCATGCCTACCGATCCGCGCTCGGACTCGGGCAGAAGCGATGAGTGGTGGGACTCTTGAAACAAAACAAAACGGGGGGGGGAAATCCTTTCTTTTTGCATTTGATCCGAATAAAAGTCGGGTGACGTTTCCGGATGGTGATCGTTCTCGGGTTGGACAAGTTAGTCGTGAAATGCAGTGATGGATCGCGCTTCCTCCATCCAAATTTTCTTGGGTCGGGCTGATTTCAAGGCGCGCACTTTTCTCCTCTATTAAAAAAAAAAATGCTCTATATTCATATCCGAGCGGTGTGCCCGGGTTGTAAACTGGATCGTAAGAAAGCTAAATAGATCTTGCAGGACAAACTTGGCATTAACCGAACCGAATCCAATGCATGCTTGTTCAGACAAGAGTCTTTTTTTTCCCCCCAGGTCGGGGGGAGTTTACAGTACTGAACCCAGGAGTTAAAACAAATTCGCCTGTTCGCAGCCGACTCCTATTCTCCATCTTGGAACATTGGCTTTACTACCAGCCACATTTTTTCCCTCACCCACGCTATTAATCTAATTTTTTTTTACCACCTTCCTCAATAAGAATTCTTCGGATCTGGAATGCTTTCGTAAGGGGTCAGCTGACTTAATAAAGATGCTTCCTTAATGATGGGTTTAAAATAGTAATGTAACTTGGAGAAAAAAAAGTAATTTAGAAAGTTTAGGATTAAACTTGAGTGCTTTCAATGAGTATTTTTTATTTTATTTTACAGTGAACTTAATTTATATATACTCAGTGATCATAAAATTCAGCCGAGGTTAACGTGCCTCTGGCTAGAGAATAGGGCAATAATGAATGTGGAGACACTCATTCATATAAAAAACCTGCTGGTGATCAAATCTTTAATTTCGGGTCTTGATAAAGAGAATTAGAACAGGTAGTCATCTGATCCACCCGGGCATACTTTCTACTGGGTTTCCACTAGAGCCTAGATTGATTATTTCCGATCTAAAGTTAATCTGCTTGGATAACAAAATTCAGTTTCTCTTTGAAACTGGGCTGGAAGTGGGTTAATTGGATGGATGCAGTTTGTGGCTTGCTCTCAGTTTCTAGCTTTATTCTTTCACTCTTGTCCATTAGCTAAGATCTGCTTCACTTCATTTTGCTTCTTGATAGACTAGGAAAGAATGGGCCTTGCTCCAGCTTCTTCTCTCCATCCCTAACTCAAATATTCAATTCTGCATGTTGGAGGAAAGAGATCCAGGAATGTAAGGAAGCAAAATAAACCGGTGTTGAGTTACGGACAAAAAAAAATGGTAAGCTGAGTGGGGACCAGAATGCTAAGTTGCAACCAAAGCTATGCCCATTGAAGAAAAAGTGTGAAGTTACCCTTGTTTGAACTTTGGATGTGGGGTAAGCAAAGATGTACTATGAATGAAGGATCTGCCTGATGTATGTTTTCATATTTTTTATTTTATTTAAAAAAGAAGATAGAACAGGATCAGTCCTAAAGTGATTGATACAAATTGTATGTATACTTCCAAATAAATTTCATTAAATGTGGTTACTACCTTATTTTGCAACCTGAAAAGTTAACTTAATAATGTTACACAAAAAAGCAGGTTAATGTTATTACTAGAAATAGACATTTCTGCACTAATAATATAATGATTAATATAGATTAGAAACAACTTGATTTTCTACTAACAAATGAAATCCCTTCATATTAGAATTAAGTATCCTTGAACTCAATGGATTACTTTCTAAGTAAACAAGTAATTAAATACATATTTTAAGTCTTATTTTATCCATATTGGAGAACCTTCTTTAATTAATACAGGATTTTTTTCCTTCACTTATCAAGTAAACATTTATCAGTAGTGTTCTAAATCTATTTCCTTCCTGGATTAGATTTGAAAGTTTCTACAATATAAAAAATAGGTTTGAACTTCAGTAAATTATTTTTCCAAAAACAGCAAATACAGCTATTTCAACTGTAGTGGTTGCTATTGTGCCTTTGATTTGTATTTAGTATGGAATTTTATCTATTGTTTTCGTTATGCTTCTGCTTTCCCTATTAGCAAACAACTAGAAATTTCTGGCTCTCCTGCAATTCGAAAACAGATCATAGAAATAAATGAAGCTACGTGCCCCACACCCCATCCTGATATGGTTCAGGATCCCTGAAAAGGGGACTAGACTTCCCATTCTCCTTGTAGTAAAAAAAAACATCTGTGTGCCTGCAGTTAAGGTAGCAGTTCAGTTCAGTAATATCTTTAAAAAGATGAAATCTTGTCTGTGGGTTTCTCAAAAACAATTTTAATATATTGCAGAATGAATTGTAGTAAATACATTGTAAATAAATTAATAAGGAGAAGCTTTAATGTTCTTGTACATATCTGGAGTTGCTGCAAACTTCATGTGTGTGTGTGTGTGTGTGTTGGGATGTCATCTACCTTGGAAGCTTTAAATACATTAATAACTTGGAGTTTTAAATATGTGTTCTAAATTATTTTTGTGTTATACATTTAGGGTAAGTCTTAGTCAATTTCCAGATGTAGATTATGTATGTCTATTCTTTCAGCAAATAGCTACATATTAAAGGACTGGCAATTATGATCCACCCATTTTATAAAAGAAATATATTTGAAAAATGTTGGTATTATGCAATAGGCTTTGGAATGCATATAAGCCATTTTCTCCACTGTGCTGGACTAATTCCCAGCAGTGCAACTATAGTGCATGTTGCAGTTTTATGTCTGTGAAGGACAGGAGATTTGTAAATAGTTTGCTACAAGAATGTAACATTTTTACAAAGTATTCTTGAGAATGTTTTCTAATTACCTTGCATCATTCCAGCATTCACTGCCCTTCTTTCAGGCTAAGAGGTGTATCTGCTTTTTGATTGACACATTTCTTTTGAGGGAGAGTGGAGGTAACCACATCACATATAATTAATAATGTTCCCTTTCCATTATATTAAATATTTCAATTTTGCAGCAATGCTTTTAAGATATTACCTAAGCCTTCAGGAGCTACAAAGCGGGTTTGAGACCACAGGCTGGCTTTTAAAGACTTTGACATTATAAGAAAGTTATAAGATCATTTAGGGGAGAAGTGGGATGTCATGTAACTTCTCTTTTATTGATAGACACCAGCAGTGATAAGGAGTCTGCATGGTTACCAGAAACTCTTAGTTTTATATGGAGTACTCAGATCCTTTACAAATTGTACTACTGAATTTTGAAAATTGTATGATTTCCCAGTTTTTTTCAATTTAAAAATATCCCTCTTTCCTAGTATGCAATAATTAACATAAACCCTATCCAACTCATGGGGTGGGGATGTTACACTATCCCTACTTTTTTTTTTAATCTATCCCTCCATCTTCTCAATCAGTTTGTTAGGGAAAGTTTGTTATACTTCTAATTAGGCATTTAGTTTTCGAAGTTGGGTTCTGTACCCAGATTCCTGGAAGTAAGATATATTAAACTGTATGTGTATACTTAATGTGTATATTTAAATTTACTATATTTAATATGTATACATTACTTGTGGTTTAAATTCAAGAGTAGGCAAACTTTCATGTTTATATAAAATGAAATGTGATAAAAACAATTCTTGTAATATTATGCCATTTTCTTTTGTAAAAACACTGGAACAATATCAGCATTTCTAGACATAATAAGAATTGTGATCTGATAAAATAGACCTGGATTTAAAAAGCCCTAAAAACTTTTTTTAAAACCCAAAACTTTATTTTAAAATGGATTATTTATAGTAGAGTTAACTGTTATGGAATGTAGTCCCTATTCCCAGGAGGAAGGGAGTGCATTCCAGAGGGGTGAAAGACAACAAAGTTCTGTAGAAGAAAGAGGGTGAAAACAGGTCCTCCCTAATAGTTTCCCAGAATCTGTGTTTTATGGTGCAAATAGTCTGCTTTAGTTTGGCAAGATTTTTGTCCATAAGTAAGGAAAATTAAAGGAAACTACTTAGAACTTCAACATATCTTTCTTGATTTTTGGAGCCTGGCTTTAAACACATTTAGGTGATTTTAAAATGCATTTTATACATAAAATTAACAGAGTAACACTCTGCATTTAAACAGCAATTCATGTTTCTGGGGTTCAATTTTGCAAACATTAGTAAGTTAAGACAACTTAGTCCCTTGTACTGGAAAATATGCTCATTTTCAATAGATAATTAAACTACTGAAAGGTTAATAGCACTATTGTCTGCAAAACTTTGTTCTTTGAAACTTGGAGGTAAGGTTAATGAGAAATAATGCCACATATTGACAAATCATATTCTGTAAATGGAGTCAACAAATATCCTTAAAATGAAAATATGTTGATACGAAATTTCTTGGACACTTCAATTTGTTATAATTAGCATCTTACAACCTAAAAAGTACATCTTTGACATAAGGATCAATTTAACAATAGGAAATTGTTTTTCTTTTGCAAATGTCTGGTATGAGTAAGCATGATAGTGTTGAATCTAAACTAGATCAAGACAGGCAAGAAAACTTTGGATTGCACTTTGTCTCATCATAGCCCTAAATGAATTTGCTTACTGATTCCAATGGTTCTTAGAGTCAACATTCCATTAGATAATTTAGAATGTTATTCTAAGAGTGGAAAAGAGAGCCAATTTGAGATAGTGGTTCAGGTTCTGGCCTAGACTAGGAGACTGAGTTCTAGTATTGCTTTAGACATGTTGGTATTTCTTGTGTCATAAACTGTTTTGTAAAATTTGCCAAATTTTAATGACACAGGAGTTGTGGGTTTTGGATTTTTGACACATTCTATAAGTTAGCCATTTGAGGTATCTTGGTTCAAAAGGTATTGGCTATTATGCACCATTTCACTGGATTTAAGATTATGGGAACAAGAGTTTTAGCATTGTATAGATATTCTTACAATCTGTATTAGTAATTGGTAAGTTAATGAGTTTCTGGTTATTAGGCATTCACCAGGATACTCCTGAATTAGTCAATATCCCACTTTCTTTAAAATTAGAAGAATTGAGGTTTTTAAAAATGTGTTTCTTATAGGTGAGTCCAATAAAATTGCTTTGTGTGTCTCATGAATTGGATTGGCTGAGAAATTCTGTATACATGAAATGAAAACATTTTCTAGAGAGATGCTTAAATTTTTTTGAATGCTTTTGAATTTTTGCATAAATATCACCTAAAATGTGATCTGATTTCCACAAAGTTCTACATCTAGGCAACCCAATTAAACCAGTAGGTCAAAAATATTATACTTGTTCATTGATTTTTTTGAGACAAAAATTTCCAAGGCTACATAATTAAATTTGGTAAAAAAAAAAAAAGAAATTTCACTTTCAGAAATTGGTGTGCCCTCCTCCGTATACTTTTGCCATACACAAAGATGAGTTCTCAATCATTTTTCTCACTAAATCAATGAAGATTTAGTGAGAGAATTTAATTGGGTTCTCTTTATCTAGTTTTAGGACCTGTATGGAGAACATTTTAGGTCACAGGTATTGCTTGACTTATGACTGTTCGAAGTTATGATGGTAGTTCAAAAAATGATTTAAAATAGTTCTCACACTTATAAACATTGCAGCACCTCTGCGGTCAGGTAATCAGAATTTGGGCATTTGGCAACCAGCATCAATATATGACAGTTATGGTATCTTTGGGTTACATAATTATCATCTACAACAGGGCTGTCAAACTCACAGCCATGGGCTGGATGCGTCACAAGCTGGCCACACCCAGGCCCGGTTTAGTGAAGGGGAAAAAAGCCATGATACAATCATGTGACGTTGCCATGATGATGTGAGTTTGACACCCCTGATCTACAACCTTCTGACAAGCACAGTCAGTAGAAGAAACTGGATTCATTTAATGACTGCATGATTTGCTTAATGACTGCAGCAAAAAAGTCATAAAATCAGACAATTTACTTAATGACCACATCACTTAGTGACTAAAATTCTGGACTTAATTGTGGTCCTAAATTGAGGACTGCCTATATTATTATATACAGTGTGTGTGTGTGTGTGTGTGTGTGTGTGTATATATATATATATATATATATATATATATATATGTATGTATGTATGTGTATATGTATATGTATATGTATATTATATATATATATATATATATGTGTGTGTGTGTATATATATATATATATATATATATATATATATATATATATATATATATATATATATATATATATATATATATATGTTTTCTTAACACAATACAGAAGCCTGATGATGGCAGATGAGATTCTGCCGAAATGTTGCTACAACTTTAAAAGCACAATTATAATGATGTGGGAAAATACCCGAACAAAGCTGATACATATACATATACATATACATATACATATACATATACATATACATATACATATACATATACATACATACATACATACATACATACATACACACACACACACACACATATATATATATATATATATATATATATATATATATATATATATATTCGTAGATTTTCACGAGTACAGGTATGTAGATCAAGGTGTGTTCGGGTCTTTTCCCGTGTAAGATTAAAAGTATCTTGGCGACGTTTCGGCGAGGTCCCACTCGCCATCCTCAGGCTGGTGCTTTCGGCTTCGTGCCAGTGCCGAAACGTCACCAAGATACTCTTAATCTTACACGGGAAAAGACCCGAACACACCTAGACCTACATATATACTGTGTTTCTCATAAAATAAGGCCGGGTCTTATTTTTTTTTTGAGCCCCGAAAAAAAGGCTAGGACGTCTTTTCAGGGGTGACTTAATTTCTTCCCCCATGTACACCTCCACCTAGAGTGCCCCATATGCACTCACCTCTCCATGAGGCCGCCACTGGAAGCTCCCCAAAGGTAGAGTCACCAGCCACTTCTATTGGCCGGTAGAAGAGGCTTCGGGGCGAGCACTCATGTGCACTCACCTCGCCACGAAGCTGTTTTTATCAGCCGATGGAAGCTCCCCAAAGGCAGAGTCACCAGCTGCTTTGGGGTGAGGCGTGGCTGCCCGCAGGGCACTCCTGAGAGAAGCACCCCACATGCACTCTCCTCGAGGCCGTTTCTATCGGCCAATGGAAGCTCCCAAAAGATAGAGTCACCAGCCGCTTCCATCGGCCGATAGAAACGGCTTCGTGGCAAGGGGAGTGCGCGTGGGAGAGCGGCTGCAAACTTTTCTTAGCAGAAGGGAAGCAAGCTGAGTTTCTCTCTCTCTCTCTCTCTCTCTCTCTCTCTCACACACACACACACACACACACACACACACACACCACCCCTGCTAGCCTTCCCATTTCTCTTTATCTTGTGTAGTTCTAACGAACGATGTGAGAAATGGTGGGGAAACACATGGTTTAAATAGGCCTAAATTTTGGGGGTGGGGCTTAATTTCACCGCATGCCTAGAAATCATGCTGGGCCTTCCTATTGGAGGTTGTATTGTTGGAGAAACACAGTATATATACATATATGTTTTCTTAAGTTTTCGTGGGTACTTACATGTATGGCATTCAGCTTTGTTCGGGTATTTTCCCATGTCATTGTAGTTGTGCTTTTAAAGTTGTAGCAACGTTTCGGCAGAATCTCATCTGCCATCATCAGGCTTCTGTATTGTGTCCTTCTGTATTGTGTCCGTCCGTATACATATATACATATATACATATATACATATATACATATATACATATATACATATATACATATATACATATATACATATATACATATATACATATATACATATATACATATATACATATATACATATATACATATATACATATATACATATATATCCTGGTTCTATATAAATATATGAAACAGCTATAGAAGTTGCAAGAATTATAGGAGTCAAAAGAATGAACAGTTGAGAGAGGAAGCAATCAAGTCATCCTCTGAAAAAGCTTCAAAGAAATGTATCTGTAAGCTAACACATTGTCTCTTACTCCCAATCAAAACATCTTATTTGTAAATGGTAGATTATTACCAGTGTTTGTTGGAGAAGGTATCATGATTGTTGATGAAAATTGGGAAGACATTGTACAAATATATTCTACAAGTGCAACATACAAAGCTTTGGTTGTAAGATTGTCAAACTATTGTTCCATGATAGTAAATTTATTAGAAATAGGCCAATGAGCACATTTGGTATATTGAAAGTATCTTGTGACACGTCAGAATGGCTTTATGATAAGACTCATAAAATGGCTGTTATGTGTGGGCATAGCCAATACAAAAGCATTCTTTTTTTTTTTTTTAAGAAAGAAACTTGGTAAATTGTTCCTTGTAATTCTTTCTAGCCATTCAGGATGCTAGTTTACTTTGTCTTTTTTATATAGGTGGCACATTGTCCAAATAAAGTATTGCTGCAGCCACCAACCATTTCTATTTTCTAAGAATGTATGTCGGACCTTTATGTAGAAGTCTAGAGACAACTTTGGAAACAAATATAAAATGGGTCATTCAAACTGGCTTCTGCCTCTTCCAAACATGTGATCTATTGTTAAAGGTATATATAGAAATACATATAGATACATATAGAAATTAAATTTGAGTAAGGTAGCTTCGTATCTGAGGTCCTACCCCTTGGATCAGCTCATGTTCAAGGAAATTTGGTTTCTGTTAATTTCCCATCTGAACAAATAAGATGATTAGTTCAGTAGAGATGATTTGGGACAGATGTAGTACATTAAAATGATGTAATTTTTAAAATTTTGTAAGACATAAATTTATATAAAAATTAAATAAATATAAATAAATAAATTTCCATTGAAACAAATACATTTAAAACAAAGGATATGATGCAGTTAATTTTTTTTATTTGATTTTTACAGCCATCTTAGCAAATGACCGTGTAATGCTTGTTTACTTTGTTCACTTTTTAAAAATGTGACTAAATCATGAATATCAACATTTTGGAAAGTTCCTACATACCACATTACAGCAAATCCTGAAGCATAATTTCATTTTGGTATGTGTATATGTTATCCCTTTAAATTGTGGCCTTTTCCATATCCACATTGATGGACTGTTTTGTGTGATAGCTCTTAAAATATGACCGGTCTTTTAATTCACCATTCAAAATTTCTGTGATTTGCTAGTACTCATCTAGTAGTGATCTATATAGATTTTTTAATACAATATCTTTTGCTAAAGAAGCTCCGGTAAAGCAGAAAGATGCTTTCAGGAAGTAATTTGATAGCAAGATAGCAATAATAAGTGGTTATAAAAAAAACCAATCGCTTTTGTATGTACCTTTTCTAAGAAAGGAAAAATCACATGAAGAAAACAAATGTAAAGTGCAGAAAGAACAAACTGTATGTCCTGTTTTTTTAAACAGTACATATAAAATCACAAGGCAAAATGTGAAGCGAAATGTGTGGCAGATTAGATTTCAGCTGTGGAAGAATTATTCATTTGAGAGGGAGGGCTATCCTCCAGCAGTCAGCAGTGTGAGACTGAACAAGGGTATGATTAAATTGTACAACAGGGAAGTGAATCCAAAGCTCAAGGTGTCATTTTTTCTATTGGGATTGTTAAACACATTATTTCCTCCTGTTACAACAGAAATTTTATACAAAGGGTTGCTTAGGCATATTAAATATCCTTAGACACTTTAATAAAACTCCAAATATGTAGGATTATGACTTTTTTTTAAAGGAGGGGGTAAGAATCCTATTCTTTCCATTTGGAGCTGATATAAAAAATACATTGCAATTATCATATATAGGTGACACTGACTATAGTGTAAGGAGAGGCCTGCAAAAATGCTTTTGTTAAACCATTTTTCAGCACACAAAAGCACTTGATTGGCACTTCACTGATTTAATGGGCCATTTGTAATGCAGAAAGAAAGATTGTAGCATTATCCTAAATTTAATAATTGAATTTATAGCTGCAAAAATTCAAGATTTCTGACACATAGAAAATTTTTGGAGAGCATGAATGGGAGAAGTTGTAATTTTGATGTCTAGTCTTTTACCTCTGTGGTTTTTAATGTAACAAATTTGTGGAAAATTTGAATATAATGATTATATGTCTGAAAGTTTTTCAATGGCCTGCAGCAAATCTTGGCTGCAATCTTACATTCACTTTACTATGGAGTAAATCCTTCAGAAAGGTTTCTCAGTAAATAAGAACAGATGTATCACTACAAAATGCTTATATGCATTGCTTATACTTTCTTTGTGATTTTATATTTTTCTCTGTAAGCTACCTGATTTTGTTTTTACAGGAAAATGGAAAGAGGATTTTCCCATCTAATTATCTTGGTCATTATTAAAAAATATTACAGCAAGATCTATTAGAGTCAAAAATATATTTGTTAACATTTATTTGCAGATGGCATGTGAACATTATACTCTTTATGAAACATAGTAATGTCTTCCATGTGCTTTTTAATAATAAGATTTTTTTCAAATGTGTTTGCATGGAGTTTTCAAAGAACTTAAATATGACAGCATCTTTGTACCAAAACAGTTGAAGTCCAGAGATTTAGCAGTGTATAATATGGCAACCACATATAGTGGCTTTTCTTAGTGGTGGCTTGCTTCTATGATTTTCACTTCACACTGTCTTATAAGTGAAATGTGCATACTTACTTTTTTTTTTTTAAAGGCACTGCTACAAGCTTGTGTTTGCTGCAAATATGTACTCTAGTATACACAGAACACTAACCTGCCTGAAGTATTGCAAAGTCATGCTGCAGAGTGATTTTTGTTCATTTTCACTTCTGTCTCTTAAATCAGTGCCATTCATAAAAAGCCTTTTGTCAGGTTCATCCTTCTGAGTTACTGGGAAAATCTACTTTGGACTTTTCCCTTGAATGCTTCTGATAAACTGTGATCCTGGAAAATGGACATCTAGAAATGTTGAACGTGTCATTGCTTTTAAATACAATTGCAAGCCATGTACAGGTGCACTTCTAGTTGTATTAGGCTCAAATCACATTAACCAAAGGAAAAGGAAAATAAGTACACATTCATGCTTGCTCTCGAATTGTTTTATAAAATATATTTTTTTTGTCTGCAGCAGCTCTTGCTACTTCTGCTCACTTCTTGTGACAACATTTTAGACTGGCTTTCCACAAGAGCTTACAAATCAAGCAAGTTAATGTCTTCATTAAAACTGAATTGCAGTTTACTTTGGGAAAAACATATTTAATATTTCAAGGTATTGAACACTAAACTACCATTAAGCTCTAACTAATGCATTTACTTTGCTGACACTTGCTCTCCGATGGGACATGTAGCCTAAGTTATATCACTGGAAGTGATGTTTAGAGAATGCTACAGAGAATGTTTTAAACCCAAGTTTTATATTCTTTTATTCTCAAACTCACTTTCTATACTTGAGAACAAGTTTTAAATGGTCTGGTTTTCCTAATTAATTAATCAGAAATTCAGAGGCTTCTTTTACTGCTTGAAGTTAAAATACTCTAAAAATAGGGACATAAGACAAGATGGGAAAATATTTGCTTTTGAATTTGGAATCAATATTTTGTTTGGAAGGAATAATTATTAATTATTATTGTTACTGTAATATATTACATTGCTATTGTATCCATAGATACTAGGAGTTGTTAAAATTATCCTGTATGTGAGGAAAGTCTTCAGGATTGATATTTCTAATTGTCCTGCTTGGTATTCTAAGGAAATAGCATTTCCTTCTACATGTTTATGTGTAGAAGTATGTGTCTGGGTTTGTGTATTAATACGAAGTGTAGTGAGATATATTTATTTTATATATTTATTTAGAACTTCTCTGTGTTACATATATAATGTCCTATTACACAATTTCAAAGTGGTTTACAACAGGGGTTTCAACCCTATTGAGCCATGGCCTATTTGGAACACATGCTGCTCATCTTGCGCAAGTTGAACTGGTCACGTGCATGTGCTGGCCCACCGCTTGCATGGCCTGGTTCCCCTTACCCCTCCCCAGGCAGACCGACAAGCCACAAAGATTGGGGACTGCTGGTTTACAACACAAGTACTCCTCACTGACTGCCTCATCTAACAGTAAGGACAATTAACCAATGGAACAGCTTGCCATCAGAAGTGGGTGCTTCATCACTGGAGGTTTTTAAGAAGAGATTAGAGAGTCATTTGTCTGAAATGGTATAGGTCCGTGATGGTAAACCAATGGCACGTGTGCTGGAAGTGGCATGCAGAGCCATTTCTGCCAGCACGCAAGAGGTCGCCCAGAAGAGCCCCACTGTGCATGCGCACAGGCCCCCCCACCAGCCAGATGATTGTCGGGTATCTGCTGTGCACGTGCAGGGGGTATGGTATGTAGGGGGGTCACATGCTCATGTGCAGGGGGTGTCACACACACATTGCGTCATTGGTGCAGGCATGCGCTCACACACACACACTTTCAGCATGCGACGTGGAAAAGGTTAGCCATCACTGCTATAGGTTCTGCTTGAGCAGAAGGTTGTACTAGAAGACCTCCAAGGTCCCTTCTAGCTCTATTCTGATTGAAATTGATTGATGACCATTCAAAATTATGACAGCGTAAACAAACAAGTTCTGTCACCAGTCCTCACATTTACAACTGTCATAGTGTCCAGTGATCACATGATTGCTACTTGTGGGAATGTGGCAGTAAAAGTGCAACTCATGCTTATGTGATGTCTTGCTTAATGACCAAATGGGAAGTGACATAAGTCGGTCACGGTCATCTGATTTTCTTGTTAGTGACCGCAGTGCTTAGTGATGGAATTGCTAATCCTAATTGTAGTTGTTAAGTGAGGAAGACCTGTAAATTACATAGTTTACAAAGAAAAAGATTTAAACAAAGTTTAAAGCAAGATAGGAAAAAGACTAAATAGTAGCCCTTCTTACACTTTTCAGAGATATTGCCCTGTTGAGGTATAAAGAAGGAATAAAGAATTTGCTACATCAATGGGCTGTCATGATCCTTGACCTATTTTCAAATATTGAAATGCATATTTTGCAAAATAAGAAGCAAAATGCAGATTTTAAACTACAGTTCTTTATCCATATATCTAAACTTACAGAGCTTTCTACCTGAACTGTTTGCATATATGTGAGTATGTATGCAAGTGCAAATTTGCTTGAGAATGATGTATTTGTTTTACAGTATTGTGTGGAGAATATGCTGAATCACACTATCTTTTGTAATTCTTACATATAGCACTTCTAAAAATCCCCAGTTAGGTGTGATCTTATTCAGTGGCTTTCGGAACATTTAAAATAGTATTGTCTCTCACTCTATTTCTTGAATATTTCAAATGTCCTTACAGAAATATGGCACACAGGCAGATGTTTGCATTAATGGTCAACTTCTACATTCAAAAAGCTGACACAACATTCTACTCTTATGAGTTATGACCCATGATAATTACACCAGTACAGTTGAGGCCCATAAAGATTTTTTTTTAAAATTGGCCAAAGTAACATCTTTATAGACAGATCTTTAAGGAAGGGCTTATTCTTATTATTTTTCCCGTTTTTATTGGGCTATATATATTTCACTTTTCAGAGCAGGTCTGGTCTGGTTTGAAGTGCCAGTAAAATGTGTGACAGGATGCTTGAATATTTTATTTTCATCGTACTAAAGAATAATTAAGATGTAAAGAAAAGAGTGAGTCATTAGAATTTTAAAAGAGAAATTTTGGGATCCTATGGCTGCAATTCTAAATACACTATTATGGAAGTAATTTGTGACTGGCACTTCTAAATACGTATCTTTAAAAGCAGGCTTGTAAGTGGCAGGTTAAGCTTTTGTGCATTGGAAAATCAGAATTTCAGAGCAATTTGTCTAATGTTGAAGGCAGAACATGGTGCAGCTGTTTGGGATAGGGCTCGATCTTGTTTTTGCATAATAACTCTGAACAAAAATGATAATTTGTTTTTAAAATAATAATACACAAAGAATCTGGACTCTTACTGAAAAAGCAAGCAAAATGTTGCAAATTATATTATCAAACAATGTAGATTGATTATTAAAAGTAATGGCTAATAAGCATGTTATCTTCTTGTACTTAAAAAACCCCATCCACTCTTAGATCATAAAAACAATACCATGAAATTTATAGTTTAAAGTTTAACATGTTTGTTAATAATTTTAAAGTAAGATAAGAATACTGTACTGCCCGTTCTATCATTGATACTGTAGTTCAGCTTTATTTTTAACCAGATTGTGTTTGTTTCTGTGGAACAAACAAAAATGAAGAACATGTTAAAAGGTCCTGGCTTTAATAGATCTAATTGTTAGCTTACTTTTTTTTCCCTTAAAGTTATGTGAAATTAAACTAGTATTCAAAGTTTTTGAGAACAGATGCTTGACCAGAATTATCTAGGGCAAATTATAGTGTAACAATTAATTTGGAAGTCAGCAATTATTTCCTTACAGAAATCAGAACTCCTTGCTCTACATTTTTACAAGCATCTGTGATAGACCATGTTACATCTCATAAATTAAAGAAATTATAGAGCAGAACTATTGTGGGGTAGTAGCGGTCGTTATTGTTCGCTACAGAACAGTTGTTAGTAGTGAGAAATGGTATATACAAGAACAGTTTTCTCATGTTGATCTCTTCAAACTTTTAGCTTAGGCTCATCCTGCTGATTACAAATTTGGGAATCCATGATAAATGGATTTAAAACTGTAGCTTTATATGACAGCTCTTTGTAATGATTATTGTAAGAAAACTTTCTTTAGATTTCAGGATATGTTCTTTCCTTTCTTAAATTCTTGGAAATGACATATCATACACATGTAATACTAGAGCATAATAAAGCTGATATTTGGGTTCATCTGATTTTGTCAAATCAATGCTAAGGATAATCTGTTGTATTATATAAACTTTCCTAGAATACAACTGTATTCTAGGAAAACTTATATAATACAACAGATTATTATATTCATTCATTCTCCTACCTAGCGTAAGTTTCTATGTATTTGTCAATCACCTTAGGAAACTTCCATTTAAGGAAGTAAGATAAGCCTTATATTTTATATCATAATGTTTTTTTCAAATTTGGCCTGTTATCTTTTTACAAGTGAAATAATGCAGCAAATGCAACACGCCTGAACTCCTTCAGACTATTTTCATAGAAAATATTCCTTAATTTTCACTGTGAATTAAATAAGTAAATACAATTCGATTTATCAAAGAGGAGATATGAAAATCTGATGATATTTTTAATTACCAGTCATATATCAATAATTAAGTAAGCACGTATTTGCATATATTTTAACATTTCATCATTAAAGTTGAAGGTAAGTTTTAGGAAAGGCTTATTTCTAAACAGGCACACCCAGAAAGACATACATACATAAATTTGCATTGGATAATGTTTTCTGTTGCATTCTTGTTTACTTTGTGCAAGGTTTGATCTGGTGGCGCAGTGAGTATTGAAGACTAATTCTGTCCATTGCAGGAGTTTAATCCTGACTGGCTCAAGGTTGATTCAGCCTTTCCTCCTTCCAAGGTCAGTAAAATGAAGACCCTGATTGTTTTGAGGGCATTATGTTGATTTTATAAACTGCTTAGGTTGTAACGCATTATGAAGTAGTCTAAGTGCTATTAAAGTTTTATTGTGAGAATACTATTTAATGTAGTTTACCCCCTATATGAGGGAGATGGGTAGTTAAGTGTGTGTGTGTGTGTGTGTGTATCAGAGGTGGTATTCAGCAGGTTTGACCAGTTCTGGAGAACCGGTAGTGGAAATTTTGAGTAGTTGGGAGAACCGGTAGCAGAAATTTTGAGTAGTTCGGAATACCACCTCTGACTGGCCCTGCCTCCATCTATTCTCTGCCTCCCAAGTCCCTGCTGATTGGCTGGGTCTTCTTTTGTTACCCTGCACAGGAGAACGGAACTGGAAAGCAGGTTAGTGGGGTGGGGAGGGAATGGAGATTTTACAGTATCCTTCCCCTGCCACACCCACCAAGCCACGACCACAGAATCGATAGTAAAAAAAATTGTATCCCACCACTGGTGTATATGTGTGTATGTATATAAACATATGCACATACTATATACATATGTAATGTACCTAGTTAATTGTTCATATTATTGACATCTGATTTGCACAAATATGTTCAACATTAGAATGTGCTTAAAACATGTTCTGGTTGTAAATAGTCACTGGATCCTTTTCTGAAGGGCACACAATCTATTTTTTTTTTGCAATCCAGTTCATGAGCCATAAAAAGAAACAGAGGAAACTCACAGTTCCTAATGTTCCTGTCCTAATCCTGCCATTACTTATGGGATGCAATAACTTTACTACGGCTGTCTTTGAAGTTGCTGAAGAGACAGCACTGGTACTATCCTATGCAGTTTAGTCCTTCTTTCTTGCTAAAGAAAGCTCCATCAATTGCCATGGGCCATAACCACAATCCCATGAAGAATTTTGTTGTTCAACCTATTTATTGCTTTTGAAACATTTCCCACTTTACTTTTTGATTGGCCCATAACTTTGATAGCTATTTTCAGAATGATCTTGTCAGATATTTTCTTGTTGGGCTTGTCAGAATGATATCTTCTTTTCCTCCAGTTCATAAAATAAAACATGCCAGGTGATTTGTGGACATGAAATAGATTTATTCAGGGGTTAAGTAATGTTGGGTGGTATCTCCCTTCTTACAGATTTTGTTTACTTTAGATCTGGGCCAGGGGTGTCAAACTCGCATTGTCATGGCAGTGTCATGTGACATATCGGGACTTTTCCTCGTTTTGCTAAATCGGGCGTGGCCGTGGCCAGTGTGTGATGCACCTGGCCTGTGGGTCAGCAGTTTGACAGCCCTGATTTAGGAAATCATTATCAATAGGATGAAATGCAGTAGCTTATTTCAATAGTTCATTCTTTGTCAGCATGATCATCTTCCTCCTATCCCATCTTACTCATTGGTAGCCTTTCACCATCTTCCAAATTAATATTCCTGTTGCAAAAGCACTATCATATAATGCACATCCATCAATTTACATAACTTTTCTTCACTTCCCACACCCACATAAAAACACCAAACAGTATAATGTATGAATAACAACATTATGCACTAATTATACAGCTATGCAGATTTTTTTTATCTGGCACAAAAGTAAACGTCTGTATTAGAAAATGTATATATTTTAATAAGAACTGCATCTACATTTGTTTGTGTAAATTTATTAGAACCATGGAGATTTTCCCACTGTTGTTCATTAGGTCTCTCCTAATTTCTTTTTTAAATGATATGCAAAAATGCATTAAATATCTGTTTTATGCACTAAATATCCATGTCCTGTTATGAAATTAATTTTTAAATTAACATTCAAGTCATGCTACTTAAGAATTTAAAGAAAATTAAAGATATAAACACATACTTAGTTTCATTTTAAAATAGTCTTATTTCCTTATATTTAATGGTTGTCTTTAGAATCTCTTGGGTATTTTTAAGGAAGTTGTTGGGATATTTAGACATAAAGTGTGTCAATTCAGCTGGTCTACAGTATTTTAAATTCTTATTTTTATAAGGTTCCAATAAGGTATTGATAGTCAAGTTAGATATTCTATACAGAATGATAGTCCAGATTAATGAGGTTTGCAGTATTACCAAGACATTCTGAATAGCTCTATTTCTTGTAGTAATGGATTATGTACTTTCCTATTAATTTGTTTTTTAAAAATGCTGATTATTCACAATATGATTTAGCCTACATATCCTTGTTGAGATTTTTTGGGTTAGAAACAATATCACTATAAAAAAATAAATATACAATTGAAATAATCTATTATGCCATGAATTTGTTTAAGTGATGCATTTATTTCTTTAAAAAATAGTTGAGTAAAATTTTACTTGATTGGTTCCAGATTTGTAAACTCATATTCAATAAGGCAACTTTAACAAGTTCCACTGGTGACATATTTAATAACAAAAGTTATTAAACTTTTATATGGTAGTACCTGATCTTGATTCCAATATCAAATTAAATCTAGCCGTCTTGTGATACAATTCAGGACAGGTCTGGAAACATTTTGAGACATATCTCATTTTACCAAACTCTTTCGGATTTCTCATAGTTTATTAGAGGTTTTTTATATTGCTGGATTTTAATGCTTTGTTAATTTTATTGAATATGAACACATAAGCTGCTATAGCTTAAAAATGAGAATGGGTGGCATGTAGCTTCTGAATAAATAAACATGGATTAATTTGCTTATGAAGAGTAATATAAGTTGTTGATTAGCACACAAATTTAGAATTTCTGAAAAGTTAGACAATGCTCTGTTTACCTAACACTAAAGTTTATTTTGGACTCAGCATATTTGACCCCAAATATCCTAAGTGTTGTGTAGAACTGGCCAAGTCTATTAAATTACTCCAGTGATCCCCATAATAATGATGAATTTCTTTCATAATCTCTCTTCATAATTAATACAGGCTTCATTGTGGCCACTACTATTCTCATATTGATCATCTCAGCCATTTAAATTGGGACTGGTAAAGCTGTCTCTGTTTACTCTGCTGAGCAGACATTTATTTTATTTGGATAACTCCCATCATTTGTAAATTATGTTGGGGATATTGACTGTCATGGAAACTACAGGTATTTCAGTGCTCTTGTGATGCAAGAGCTGGAGCCTTTTTAGCATTTGAGGTTAATGTTTTCCTCTGATGGGGTTTTGTTTTTCATGAAGACCTATAAGAGCTTTATGAACACTAATTAGTCAAGCTTTTCAGAGAGCATTAGCAGCCTTGTTTTTACTCATGGCTAGAGCTGCATCTCCCTCCCCACCATTCCTCTAAAATATGTTGAATGCTCCAAGAACTTGACTTGTTCATTTACAACACATGTTGATTGTACCACATGCATATTTTTCTACAATATATGCACAGTTTAATTGTATGCCAAGACAACTTATTTTTGTGTTGGTGTATACATCTTACATCTTGAGTGAACTATACATTCCATCAAATACATTGGAGTGCAGTGAACAGAAACTTTGGTCATTTTTACAGTACTTGACAGTTGCGTAAGCACTGTTATCATTTCTTACTAACAATGCTGAATCAACAATAAATTGGGTCTAAATTCGTTTGTAGTGTCTTTTTGTTTATAGAAACTCATGGCATAAGTTTTAGCACTGGATTATTACATTCTTCCTCCTGTGCTGTATGTAAAGCTGTGTCTTAGGAGAGTCATCAATAATTTATTAAAATGCCTGCCTATGTCTTATATGGAGTTGATGAATTTGGTGTTCCAGCTTTCTATTATTAAATGTTTAATGTTGTAATTTAATTGGGGGAAAGGTCTAAAGGGCTTTGGATATGATGCCATGACTCCATCTTGCCTGTTTAGACACACCTTCCTGTGGAGGCAGTTGTGTAAATTACAAAAATCTGGAGTTATCTTCAGACCAATTATCACATGCAAATGCTGCTTTCCTTCATATAACTTGGTCTCTTGCTTATTTGGATAACAAAGATGAAGAGCAACCCACTTTGAAGTACAAACAACTTTTTTTGTGATTGTGATCAATATAAAATAGTTCTGTGTAATTGAAGAAAAGATTGCCACAAGTATCCTGAAAAAGTCCAAGTTACCGGAACTATTTATTTGTGCATTTCTATACATTGCATGGGCAAGAAGCCAGTTTACATGCAAAATTGACTACAGGACAAATAAGGTTTGGGTTTTAGTCAATTTTGTATGTAAACTGGCTTCTTGCCCTCACAATGCACAAATAAATAGTTCTGGTGACTTGGACTTTTTCGGGATACTTGTGGCAGTCTTTTCTTCAGTTCCACAGAAATCTTTTATACTATTCACAATCATAAAAAATATTTGAACCTCAATGTGTTATCTAAATTAATACAGTATATCAACAGAATGTGACATTAGGAAAAAATGCATTAATCATTTTGTTGATTGGAAAATATTTTTAAAAATGTTTTAAAATTTATTTTAATGGATGATAATTAAAAAAACAGTTAACTAATTATTAAATTGCAGTTTATAAATCTATTTTAAAAATGTTTTGGAAGAGAGTTTGGGTTGAATATAGGATTATTACCCTTGATCAATCAATTCTTGTCATTAAAACTTTGAAAGGACAGAAACAGAATATAAAATGTTCCAAACTTATGGGTGTCAGTATATTCAAATTTTAGTGTTATTACATTTTCTTTTTGAATGACATAAATTGGATGCCTCAGAAATCCATATTTTTTAAAATATATTTATAGATTAAATATTCAGTTCTATGAACAATTAAAGAATTTTACTAAAATGAATATGAATAATTTATAATAAAATTAAGAGTTGGGATTTTCTTTTGGCCATATCAAGAGTCCCAGCTCTTTTAAAAAATGTTGGAGGTATGTTTTACATTTTAAAAATAAGATTAAGGCCTCCAAAATGATTTAAAGATATTAATGTGCTGTTAATTATATTCAAAATGGAATTAACTTATGTCTTGATGAATGTGTTAAATCATATACATTTTCTAAATCCAAATTAAATATTCACAAAAGGATTTTGTATCCTTGTAGACGTGAGTTTGGATGATTTCTTGATAGCCCTAATTCAACTTAACTGGTTTCTGTTACCTAAGCCTGTATGTCAGAAGTTTTTATATTGATGTCTGATTCTTTAAAAAAAAATCCTCTTGCATAAATTTTGGAGTGTTTAGAAAGATCAGAATGTCCTTCTAAAATAAGTGAAATGCTACTTATTTGAAATAGGATTTGTTGTGAAATGTGGCATGTTCATTTTATTTCTCTTGTTTAATTCTCATTTTGCCTTAACTAGACATTCCATGTGGATATTTTACATTTGCAGTATACTTTTATGCATTTGTTGGCCCCTGCTGTTAGAAATCAAATATACTGTCCTCTTTTTATTTGTTGGGGATAAAAACCCCAATTTTAATCTGTTCATACAGGTATCTAATTTGAATCAGACTGGCAAACTGCAGGGCTCTTATGCTTGTTTAATTGGTATCTTTCTCATCACATTTGAATGAACTTGCACATGCACTGCAGGATACCACTAGAGACAACTGAATAGTTAAGGCTGTCACTCTGGAAACGGGATGGTGAGATGCAGCCAAGTTAAAGAAAAGCTGGGATCAGATAGATTTTTTTAAAGTGTCTCTTCCACCCCCCTGCTTTATGAGAGGATACATAATTCTTAGAAACTACTTGTCATGACTGATTCCATACATGGTATGTGGCATTGATAATTTTATAGACAGCCAGTTTTATGTCTAGGTATTGTGCAAATTGTATTTGTCTGCCAACATATATAGAACTTTTATGTGGCAGAACTTCAGACTGACTTTATTTTTTTTTTACCAAGATTGACAGGAACACACACTTTCTGGGACAATCTCCAACAACCTCTGCCAGAATTGGTCAATGGACAGGGATGCCAGTTATAGTTCATCATTATTTGCGGATTAGGGATTCTCTCTGCCTGGTCTGCCATCTGATTGCAACTTTACGGATACTTAGAACTAGCAGGTTGCATTGAAAACTCATTCTAGCTGCTATACTGCACAAAGTGGCCTGTTTATCCTACTTATAAGACTACATAGATCTTCTCAACCCCTCAAGTGTTAAGTTTGGTAGAAGGAAGGATTTTCTCTCTGTGGAGGCTCTAATTTAGTACCCTGAAAAACAGGTAAAATTGCTGTTTTCCTAAAATATTAGCATAGTCTGTTCTGGTCTCCATTATTGGAGTTTGGATAAACTGCAGATTCTGTATTTTGCCGACAGCAAATATTTGCTAACAGTCAAAATACTCCACTTTCAGATGTTTCATAATCACAGCAGATTGGTTAAACTGTGTGCCAAATTTTGACTTTCCTTTAATGCCGCAACTCCCTGAGATGTCTTTACTATTTGGTATCTGTTTTTAAGTCGTAATTATTTCATGTGAAACTCTGTATCTTCCCAGAGTTGTCATATATTTCTAGTAATGGGTATGTTTTTGTTTATGTATGCAGCAGTTGGAGTATACTACTCCTTGTGAACTGTCCTGCACCCTACAATGCTATACTATTTTTACCCAATTTGCAACCTTTCTTTTTGGGGGAAGGTTGTGATTATCTGGACCATTTTCAGTAAGGATTCAGTCTTGGATATGGGACTGATTGCGCTTATGAATGGTGCATCCATCTTTGTTCCTGACCTCTCGGTAGCTTGTGATACCATTAGTCATGGTATTCTTCTGGATCAGCTTTGGGAACTGGGAGTATATAGTACTGTATTGTGCTGGCTCTTCCTTTCTCTATGGTTGGTTCCAGTTGGTATTGATTGGGAAGGAGAAATCAAGCCCACAGTCTCTGCTTTCTGGGATACTACTGGGATCAGTTCTCTTTCCTATTTAATATCTACATGAAGGCTCTGGATGATGTTATCCATTGGCACTCAGCTTTATACTGCCTAAATGATACAGTAGCCTGTGCCTGGAGGAGTTTGGATAGAGAACAGGCTTTGGGTTAAACCTATCAAGTTTGAGTGGCTTTAGGTATTAATAGTAATAGCACTTAGATTTATATACTGCTTCACAGTGCTTTACAGCCCTCTTTAAGCGGTTTACAGAGTCAACCAACAATCTGGATCCACATTTTACTGACCTCGGGAGGATTGAAGACTGAGTCAACCTTGAACTGCTCAGAATTGAATTCCTGGTGTCAGCAGTGAGTTAGCCCTGCAGTACTGCATTCTAACTATTGTGCCACCATGGTTCTTTTAAGGTCCCCTTGTGGAGATTTTCCATCTTTAATTCTGGGCGGGGCTGTACTTTTTCCAACATAGTCAATGCACAATCTGGAAGTCATCTTAGATTCATAACTCCTGTTTGGTGTGACCAGAGAAATCTTTGTAAAACTTAGCATTGTGCATTAGTTGTGTCCTTTACTGATTTATGAGACCCTGCTCATAGTCATTCATGCTTTAGCTACATCCCAAATGTAACTACATGTAATTGTACTTTGAAAAAAGCATCTACATGTGTCTGCCTTGGAAACATACACTCTACATATGTCTGCCATTGAAAAAGCATCCAGAAATTACAACTGGTACAAAATATAGAAGTGCAGACAGTTACATGTGCTTTTTGATTAGTTATGTTAAACCTCTGCTTTGCAAAACTGTCTTGATTGCTAGTTTGCTTCCAGGTTCAATTCAAGTTGGTTGTAACCTATAAAGCCATTCATGGCATGGGGTCCATGATATTTGAGGAATCAGCTTTTCTGGATTATGTCAACTTGTCCTATTAGGTCTGGCAGAACAGGAATGTTTTGGGTTCCAGCTGGTGGCGCCAAAAAGAAGAACCTTTCCTATAGTGGTGCTTTCCAATTGGGACATCATTCATGGAAGATCAAAATGTCCCTAATCCTTTTGGCCTTTTAAAACTGCTTTAAACCATTTATTTCGTTACTGGGCTTGGGGATCAAGAGTTATTTTCCTTAAGAACCACTTTCCAGTGGATCTTACATAAAAACTGTATTGGAAGGTGCAAATCACAGATCTTTTCAGTTGTGGCTGTGAAACCTCAGTACATTACCCACAAGAAAGCAGGTTTTCTTTATCCATCCAACAGCAGGTTAAGTTCTTCCTTTTATTAGAAGGCAATTCCCATAGTGGCTTACATAAAATACAGGTAGTCCTCGACTTACAACAGTCCCAGGATCATGTAACTGCCTTTTGTGACCTTACAAGCAAAGTCAATGGAGAAACAAGATTTATTTTAATAACCATGTTACTAACTTAACAACTGGAATGATTCACGTAACAATTATGGGAATAAAAGTCATAAAGTGGAGCAAAATTCCTTTACCAAATGTCTCATGTAGCAACAGATATTGGGCTCAATTGAGGTCGTAAGTCAAGGACTGCCTGTATAACAAATTATCAGTCAAAACTACAAGGGTCAGTTAAGAAAGAACCAATAATTAAAATTAACCTCTGAAATGTAAAGAAAATTTAAATAACGTTGGTGTATATTTATATTAAAACAAATTAAATTTAGTATCAGCTTCATCTCTTTGAAGAGTTTCAAAGACAGTGTCACTGCCCCATCTCTAATTGTCATTTGCTTTATATTAGTTGTTGGAAAGTGACAAGTAGGGTCAAGATCAATTACAGCCTTTTGTCCCCTGAAAAGGCATCAAGTTTAATAATACATCACTACGCACATTCTTAGCGCATTAAAATATTTATCAAGATAAAAAATATCTATACATAGTAAATAAAACTGCTTGAAACAACATGTTGTCAAGCATACCAAAGCAGATTGCACTAAGCTGGATTTTGAAATAACTGAAGGCCTCTGTGGCAGAATTTATATTGTGAAGTACAGTAACATTCAAATCTCTTTTGAAGTTTCATTGTTCCAAGACTTGTAAAACTTTTGTAGGTCAAAACTAACTAACTAACTTGAATAGCATTTGGCTCTTTCTACCTATCGGGACTAGCTTTAATATTTCAGAACCAGGAAAATAGTCTGTAGAATTTTGATTTAAACTACAATTTTCTATAAAGTTGGCAAAATTCTTTTTGGAATTTGAGTCTCTTAATATGCTTTTTTCTCTTCTGTCAGCTAGTCACTTTAATTTTATGCATTTATTTGAGGCTGGTATTAAAATATTATATTAAATGCTTGCATGTAAATAAAATTTCCCAGTAAGTTGGCCCAAATAGTTTTATATTAAAGTATATCCAATTCCTATTTACATCCCAACTTTATGCGCATGGAACCTAAGATGGTATAATGCAGACCGGATGGTATGCAGACCATGAGAAGATATAAAATGCACCAGAAAATGTTGTAGCTCAACCTTAGATTGATATTTGATGTAAGTCCTTTATATAAGTCAAGGATCTGCAACTCAAAGAGCCATTTGGACCTATTTCCCACAGAAAAGAAAACACTGGGAGCCAATAATTTAACAACCGGTGTGACTGGATTGGCGTGGCCAACTCAGTGTCACTCACTCCCACCCTGTCTCCTCCTGCTCTGGAATATGGATCAAGTCTCCATCTCCCGCCATCATCCTTACCTTCTCAGGCCAGGCGAGGAGTAACAGGGAAGAAAGGGGCCAGCCAGTGGTGGGATCAGCCAACAGGGAGCCATAGTAGAGGGCCAAAAAAGCCGCAGGTTGCAGACCCCAGATATAAGTTATTAAAAAAACATGCAGGTTGGCAAGACCTTTTCCTTACATTTTAATAACATTTCATGCATTGGAAGTTTGCATGACATCAATATGACATCAATTTAACCTAAAGGGAAGCTGGAGACCATAAGGCCAGAGGCCAGAGTAAAGAGAATGTATGTTAGTAATTATTATCCTATAGTATGTTTGTAATGTTTACATTCATTTTAAGTTTTGGTAGTTTGGAAGTGAATGGTCAAATAGATGCACTATCGGCCTTATTGGTTTTCCTTGTTTTTTTTAAAAATGAACATCTAATTATTAGCCCAAAACAAAACTACTTGGTTACATCAGTTTGTTGCCATGCTTAGGAATGCTGTTAACTTGAAACAGTCCAAATTAGTAAATGCTATGAGAGTTGAATGAAAGGTTCAATATACTTTTATGTGGAAAAAGACTCCTAAGATACCTTTTCAATCAGCACTAAACTCCAAGGTGATTCTTTCTATTAACAATAATATTTTATACTTTGAGGTAGAGGTTTGGGGAGTATACTGAGCTAATTATCCTAGACTGTTTGGCTATTAAAATTACTAATATGTAGTTGAGGAGCTGATAATTATTTAGTGCAAGCAAACTAGTTAGATGCTATTTAAACACACAATCAGGTTAAAGAACTGATCAGATTCACAATGAAAGTTTTTGAATTAATATTTTCAATGATCTAGAGTCATTGAAAGTTCAAGATAAGTTTAGTGTCTAAAATTATTTTTCTGTTAAATTCTGGATAAAACTAAAATAAAAAATAGAATTGTAATCATTAAAACCATTAAAAACAATTAAAATGTACATATATAAGAAAGAAACTCTTAGCTTATGTTAGATGTAAAAGACATGCTAAATATAGGAAATGTTCTGCAATCTTTGGTTATAAGGGAGGCAAGATTGCATCCATCCAAAAATTCCTAAAGAACTCAGTATACACAATCCAACCCAACACACACATACACAATTATTTGTATTTCAACTGAACCATTATTTAAAGGCACTGCTAACTCTGTCAGTTCCATGGCATGATTGGTACAAGTATGAGGAGCAAGTATGGGCATGATTTAGTTAAAATTGTGAGAACTGCATGAAACGTGTTGTTTTGGAGCTGATATTAGACTAAATGCAAGAATGTATGGAATTTATTCCAGAGCTGCCTGCCTTGACCTTCCAAAAAACACAGTGAGGTGAGCAGTCCGGGTGAATCATTTCCTCAGTTGTTGCTGAAGAAATAAGTTTCATTCCCCACTTTCTCTGGCCTGTTATTTCTTTCTCTTGGGCTGGTGGATTATTTTCTAATTCATTAAAAGAAAGCGAAATGACTTCAGCTTTTAGCAATTCCTTGGGAGAACTAATGGGGAAAAGAAAAGAAAGAGCCAGCTTTTGTCTTCCTTTACAAGCAAAAGATTGTACTTAAGCAGCAGTCCTGAATTTTAAGTTAGTCAGTAGATTGGCTGCAACAAGGCTAGCGATATACTGGTACATAGGATTGGAACATATTTATGATACAGAATGTTTGTCTATCAATATACTTCAAATTGAAGCAATGGGGCAAATTTCTCCAGTGCAGAATTGAGTTTTAAAATTTAAATCTTTTTTCCAAGATCAGAAATTGGGAGTTATCTATAATAAAGAACTAGTATTGCATATGGTGGACAAAACCCTCCACATCTGTCTATGATACGTTGCTGACTTCACATGTACTTTTACTTCCAACCGCAAAGAAATCCTGTGTGAGCCATGAAAGCCAGCTGGGTGACCTTGGACCAGTCACTCATTCTCAGCCCAACTCACCTCACAGGGTTGTTGTGGGGAAAATAGAAGGAGGACGGTGTGTTGGGTATGTTCGCCAAACCTAACCCTTGAGTTATTTGTGAAAATAATAAAGGTGGAGTATAAATAAATAAACTGAAACCTTTAACTAGAAAAAGTCACATTTATACATTGTGTAAAAAACAAGCATGCCTTTAGGAAGAATCCCACAAGGATTGTTTTCAAACTGTTCCTATAGAGCAAGGGTGTCAAACTCAAGTCATCATGGCGGTGTCACATGATGTATCGGGACTTTCCCCCTTTGTTAAACAGGGCGTGGCCAGCAACGTGACGCATTCTGGCCCGTGGGCCGGCGGTTTGACAACCCTGCTATAGAGGAAGCAGCTAAGTGTGGATTTATACTGCATCCTTTAAAAATCTCTGTCATAACTGAACAGATTCAAACATCAGCTCAATCAAGCATCTTCTCAAACTAGATCATCATCTATCCAAACTTGTTGGTCATTGTAACTGCTATATGCTCATACAGTGGTTTTATCCCAATCTCAATTTGTTTTAGGAGAATGTGAAGAGATCTGTCCTAATATTACTCTGATAATCATCACCAGATTATTTACTAGAAAACAGTGATTACAGGATTTGCCAAGAGATGTAGAATAAGCAAATGGCAAATAACAAAGAGTAATACTATCAGCGGAAAGTTCTAACTACCTATACATGTTATTTGTGCCTCAGGCAAGAGAAAGGCTCAGATTGAATCCACAGTGCTGATAGTTCAAAGAAGTGATTTTTTTTAAATCAAAAGAGTTTGCTTCCATTGTATAAAATTATTTGTGACTGTGCCTTTGGTATCACTCCTTTTTGGAGTTCAGTTGGTCCATATTCCAGCTACATTTTGCTGGAGCAGCTCGGTCAACAATTTGGAGATGTGTTCCAGATCCCAAGATGTTTACTGAATGCAGTCTGCAACCAAAAGAAGAGCAAAATACAGTGCAGGCTTGTGTTTGTCAGGAAATTTTCCATTTCTGGCTAAAATTCAACTTTTGCCCAGTAGGTTTGGTTGCTTTAACAATCCATGACAAGTATCAGTCTGACTGGAAAGAAGCTTCATTGAACAAATTGTCATCATATGGTTTTCATGATTGTAACCATGAAATATAATCAAGCTAGGGATTCTAAACAAATCATAGTCAAACAAGAATTGCAAATGATGCAAAGGTCTAATAACTATAGGTTTTGGAGACTGAATATTAGTGTGAAGCTGACTGACTCTCTTAATACCTTATAGTTACCTAGATGCAATTCATCTCTTGGGTCTTTTTATTGCATTGGCCTTGCAAGAAAGCTAATTTAATAATATTCTATATAAGACATGAATGTGTCCATATAGAATAGATCAGAGGTCTCCAACCTTGGCAACTTGAAGACTTGCGGACTTCAACTCCCATAATTCCTCAGCTGGCAAAGCAACCAGCAAAGCTGGCTGAAGAATACTGGGAGTTGAAGTCCACAAGTCTTCAAATTGCCAAGGTTGGAGATCCCTGGAATAGATCATATGTAGTGAGAAGAGCTATCCATGGCTTATTTTACTGTTATAGGGACAATCAGAATAAATTAATTTTTGTTAAATTTTCCTGGCCAAACAGATTATGCCATCCTTTTGCTCTAGGCATTATATATAGTGCAGCCACAGTCTGTACAGTAATACGCAAAACACAAGAGATAACAGAAGGCACATGGTAACATTACTGCAAAATTTGAGAATTCAATTACAGGTTTAAGTATAGTTACTGTTCAAGTATTATCTTTGCTTTATGTATGCCTTGCACTTAATATTGTGGGATTTTGATTTTAATAAAGTTTCATTTTAATCCAGGCTATTTGGATTGAGATTGAACACCTACTTCTGAACATCTGCTTATTTGGCTGGTTGCTGTTAATGGCTGTAAACAGAACAAAAATACTCCTTGTATTATTGCTCTATCAGACCTAGGAAAAAAGATTTAAAAAAGTGTTCCTGGTGCTTGACTGTACACTAGAATGAGTCTCTCACCTCTCTCACTAGAAAGGTGAGAGACTATTTTTCTCCTTCCTTTACACTACCACAGAAGAATGGATAGCTGGGAGGAGATTTGAAATCTTAAGCCATAACAATTTGCATTTCTAAGGCAGGGAACATGAAATTTTACTATGTCGCTGGTAAGTTGCTCAAGTTCTTTAAAGTTGATGAAATAGAAATTGTATAAATCAATTACTTAAATTACTTAAACATAGCAAAGGAAATAGGACTGCTGGTATATATGTGTTTGCATATTATTGCAATGCCTAAGCAAATGGAATATGTGGATGACCTTGGGGAATAAGAGGAAGATATGATGCCTAGGAAACAATGAGATGAGAGGAAGGAGTTCCCAGTGGCTTAACAATCAGAAAAAGAAACTTAGGAAGGACCCACCCTAATGGATCAAGCAGTTAAGAGAGATAATGGGAAGTTTGTACTTGCAGACTTGCAATAATCTGTTAATGTAGTCTTACAATAAAGTAGAATTAATTCATGTAGGTGGGTCTTCTATCTGGTTTACCTGAAAAGGTAGACAGCAGATGGCAGCATCTGGTTGACCTTTTCAGCTCAGAAATAAGGAAGATTAGCCTTGGTTGGTGTTTGGATGTGACATATCTGGGGAATATTAGGGTTGTAGACTAAACTGAGGGTGTTTTTTTTTAATCCCAGAAGTGCAGCTTGAAGGTAAATTTACCTTTATTGCACTTGGTGGACATCTGAGGAAGCAATGGCGGATTAAAGATAAGTTTTGTGAGAGTGGAATAAGTGGTCATGGTAATATAAGGAATCAGTGAATAGATCAGATCCTCAGAACTTTTTCCAGGAAAAGGAGGGGGCTAGCATCACCCACAGTTTTGCTCCATGCAGAGAGTCTGCGCACAAAGAGATAATAGTGACCACAAGCAAGTTAACTCTGGGAGCTAATAAAAAAAATTGTTGAATCTAAGCCATTGAAATTCAGTATCTTCCAACTGAAACTTCTTCTCTTAACTACTTTAAAAAAAATTGCTTATTATTTATCCCAAAGATGCTGTTCAAAATGGCAACTGGAGTTTCTTTTTTTTTTCCTTGAAAACGTTTCACTTCTCATCCAAGAAGCTTCTTTAGTTCATTAGCCTCTTCATGCTTATTAATTATTTTATGGATGTTAAGAACCTTCTCAAAGGCATGTTTTATCATACCAGGAAAATGTCCTACTCTGGATCAAATATGTTTTAAGCAAGTTTAAGTATTACTAAGAACAACTTTGATTGTTGAAAAACAGCAAAAGGTATACTAGAATGTTGATTTTGGAAAGTTAAAGGGCTCGATGGACTTGAAAGAGTATGTCCTGCGGAATGTTTAACATTTTATAAAAGAATATATGAAGACCTTGAAATTTAAAAAATTCTCCTATGGGAAAGTTTTGTTGATTGGAAAAGATATATGATAAGAGACTTTGAAGTTGACCAGACAGCACTAAGGCTTACAATTAAAGGGGAAGAGACCATTGATAAAAGGAACAGTGCTATTTGACTAAAGAAGAAATTAATATTGTTTGAAATAATGTACTCAGAAATTGCTTACAAGATTGCATAATACGATAAAAACAAATTTAACAGACAATATAAAAGAACAGATTTTACTGGATAAAACAGACTAAGGTCGATTTGAATGTGGATTTGAAAATGGATTTTAAAAAAATCCTAGACTACAAGAGTGATAAAGAAGAAGATACTGTGGATTTAAAATGGATTTTGAAATGTCAGACTACAGGAATGATATGGAAAAAGATGCTACAATGTATTTGCATTTGAACTGGCTGATGTCTTAATAACTAAATAAAATGTACAGATAATATATATGATGAATGATTTGGATAGCCATCTTATCTTGAATTTACAAATGGGATACATTAAACTACTAAAGTTCTTCCTGAAAAGAGACAAAGAAAAATAATAAGAAATCAATTTGTGGAACATTTGACAGGATTACAGATCAAGCTTTTAAGAATTAAACAGAAGAAATATAAAGTAAACTTATTTGTCTAGGTTTAAAACAAATGTAAAACTTAAAATAGCTACTAATGGAATTTGATTAGGACTGAATGACAAGGTTTTAAAGATCTGTTTATAAATGGGAAGAGGTTTCTTTTGTTTTATTTCTTAGACAAAGTGATAAGTTGAAATACAAACTGGATTTATGTGTGTGTGTGTGTGTGTGTGTGCGCGCGCCATCTTCAGGCTGGTGCTTTCGGCTTCATGCTTGTGCGAGCAAAGCGTGATCGGAGCTGCCGTCTCTCTATAAATACTGGTGGGGAGGTTGGCTGTGTTGTTATTTCTTGATTGGTTGATGGAGTTGATGTTTGTAGATTGGTTGGCTTTTTCGTAAGAACATGTGTGGCTGAGGTATTGGCTGTGTGTCTATCAGCCTCCTGTATTGTAACGACCTGGGTAACGGGCTGTGTGATGACCTTCTGAGTTCTATTCTTGTGACATCCTGGGTCTTGTGCTGTAATCTCCTGGGTTGTTGGCTGTGTTGTAACATCCTGAGGTTTTGTGGTGTAACCTCCTGAGTTTCGTGAAGTGATGTCCTGAGCGGGTGGCTGTGATGTGACGTTCCGGGTTTTGGTTTGGCTCCGAGTTTGAGGCTTGGCTATGTGTTCATGGCGTGTGTCAGTTTGCTTGGTTTGGGGGTCAGGAGGTGTGGCAGCTGGTGATGCAGCCATGGTCTGGTTTCTGGACAGTGGTTGTCTTTCGTCTATGGGATGGGTTTGGGTTTGAGTCTGGTGAGGGAGATTGGTAGTGGCGTCATGTGTTGTTTTGGGTCCGGTGTTGGTTTTCGTGGATGGGACTTGTTTGTTGATAAGGGCTAGTTTCCAGATGTCTGGTAGGCGGGAGGTGTCATCCTATTTATTCATGTTATGGGGGTGTTTCTCTATTTCGATGGCTTCCCTGATTATTCTCTTGTTGAAGTGTTCGTATTGAAGATTAATTTGATTCCCTCAAAATTAATTTCATGTCTGTGGCTTTAAGGTGTTGGAAAAGGGAAGAAGTATTTTCTTCCTTTCTGACTGTGTTCTTGTGTTCTGCGATGCTGCGATATTTGCTTCATGATATTTGCTGCGATGTTGGCTATTTTTTGGTCAGTGTCAAACCCTAACAACACAGCAAACCTCCCCACCAGTATTTATAGAGAGACGGCAGCTCCGATTATGCTTTGCTCGCACAAGTACGAAGCCAAAAACACCAGCCTGAAGATGGCGAGTGGGACCTCGTCAAAATGTCGCCAAGATACTTTCAATCTTACACGGGAAAAGACCTGAACACGCCAAGACCTGCATACCTGTACCCGTGAAAATCTACGAATATCTATCTATCTATCTATCTATCTATCTATCTATCTATCTATCTATCTATCCTCTATCTATCTATCTATCTATCTATCTATCTATCTATCTATCCACGTCATTATAGTTGTGCTTTTAAAGTTGTAGCAACGTTTCGGCAGAATCTCATCTGCCATCATCAGGCTTCTGTATAGTATTCGTCTGTGAGTCAGACTTTCACAGCTGTTTCAGTTTTAAATTTGGGGCTAGCCCACTGCTGTGCCAGAATGGTTTTTTCTTCATCCTGATTGGTTGGGAGTCTTGGTCTGTGTTTATTGGTCTTGGAGTTTGCTGTGTTCTGCTTGATTGGTGTTTCTAATATCTTCTGTCTGTTTTGTAGCTTTTTTTTGTCTTGATTGGCTGGCAACATTGTGTTTCCTGTATTGGAGACTTTTAGTGTGGCTTGGCTCTGAGTAAATGGATGGCTATCATTTATTAGGAAGCTAGGTTTCATCTGGGTGCCTGGTTGGGGTGTGTTTGAGCTGGGGTGTGTTTGAGCTGGAGGTGTTTGCCTGGCTTGTGGTGTGGAGATTTTTTTGTTTGTGAGTGTAGGCTTCCAGATAATTGACAGTCTGGTGGAGATGTGGGTTCATCCTTTGTACGTTGTTGGACTTGTCTATATCATGAGCAGTAGCTTATAAGACTGACTCATCTTTACTTCTCACTTCTTGTGCCTGTCTGTGAGCAGACAAATGAACCTTGGAGGGAATCTCATCAAGAGATACAGTACAATGGCTGATCGCTGTCAGACTGGTGACGCTGAGTTTCTTTGTAATATTAGACCAACTTTTCTCATTTGGGTTTATTTGGAATTTTAGAGTTCTGTAGAATTCTCTAAGGGTTGTGCAATAGCTTATGATTGGGAAAAAAATACGCATTGGTTTTTGCATTTGCACAGCACCACAAAATCCTAGTGCTTACAACAGTGTTTATTTCTGCCTTTTTATACTATGTCCTGCACTACAAACTGTAATAAGTTTGCACCTCTTTGGTTAGAAATAGAGGCTGTGATTATATACATTATTATATACAGTATTACCCACACATGCACAAACATATATATAGTATATATATATATATATATATAGGGTGGGAGGAAATGCTGGGATAATGGCCTTTTTAAAATTTGCACTGACAGCATCTTTTAGAGCTTTCATTTCAAATAAGATCAGTTTTCCATGCTTCACTATTGTCTTGGGAAATCTATCTTCAGTAGTTGCTTTCTTAAAAGATCTCATGCCCAGCGTCTGTAAGCTTTGTGTAGTTTGCCTATCAAAAGAGATATGTTTACACCTTCCATGCATGTGTTAAAGCTATCAGGTTACAAAGCAGAGTGGCTGATGCAGTTCAGTCCTTCCTACTAATATGCACAAAAAAATGCATCTATGGTAATTACATGGACTGCCTGGAACAATGCATTCCAACATCCTGTAACATAAATAAGGAAGGTGGGGCCAGCTGACATTAAACGATATGTTTGCCAGCAATCTTGATCTCCACTATATATATCCTTTCTGTTACACTGTCTCAGTCTGGCAGCGCTGAACCTGTTGCTGCATTAGCCGAGTTGTATTTTGCTGGATAGGGAAGGAGGCTTGTCTGCTGTCTGGTAGGAGGGCTTTGTCTCTCTCTCTCTCCCTCCCTCCCTCTCTCTCTCTGTCTTTTTTTTTCACTCTGTCTCTCACACTCTCGCTTGCTCTTTTTCTCTCTCTCCCTCCCTCACTCTCTCTCTCTCTCTCCCTCTCCCTTTCCCGTCTCTGTGTTTTGTAAGGTAGGTTGCAGTGTGTGTATATACACAACATCAAGAGCAGGAAAATGGACTCATTAGGGAGACAGGCAGTCATTACCATTCACACTGCACTTCCAGGGAGACAGCGACTATGAGGAGACAGACTGAGGACTGGGGAGCAAGGTAGGCCAGCCAACTTTTATAAAAAAAAAATGAAAAGAAAGAAAAAGAGAGAGAAATTTCCTTCCTCCCCCACAACACCCCTTTCTTCTTGATACTTCTCTGTTAGCTCATCTCGTGTTGCTTTTTTGTTTATATTTTAGTGATGTAAGTTTGCAAGACCTGTTAGTGGGCTTAGATTTTGGAATATATATAGGCCTGCTTCTCCATAAATGCATACCCCCTTCTCACTTATTCAAAGATATGCTTTTTTATAATTCACTTTAATTACTTTTTATTTTAAATCAGTGAAGGAAACAAATATGTTTGTTTTTCCAACACTAGTTCCAAGTAAATCATTATCTTTCACTCCTTTAAAACAACCTTCTCCGTATGTTAGTGGGTTTCTGCTCCCCCCCCTTTCTGTTTATACAGTTCCATCTGTCTGTCCATATATCATATACTCCTTGTTTACTGTTGCATGTTTCTGGAGGGTTTTTTTTTTTGGTTAGTATTTGTAAATGAGTTTTACTGTAATGCCGGCAACCAGAGAATACAGTGACTGCTCTTTGTTTGGTGTATGTAAGTTTAAAGTCCATATTTACTATATATAAAAACAAATTTCAGCCTGGTATGTAGGCTTTACTATTCAGAAAGATTTTTTAAAGAAATAAAATAAAATAAAATTCATATTTTGGGACTGAATGCATTGTTGTATATGTATTTCTCTCTGATGATATGTTTAAAAATACATTACTTTCAATTTGTTATATAGAAAAAGGGTTCTTAATTTTGTTTATTTATTATATGAAAGAGCATGTAAGAATTTAAACTTTTAAAAGGGGAGCTACGGACCTTGGTTTCTTCCTTTCCAGCCCCCTCCTTAATATACAGAACTCTTCTCAGCTGATTCTCTCCCTTCTAGCCTTCACTGTGTGTTTTGATCTGTGTTACTGAAAAGTGATATCTTTTACAGTGTCCCAGTATATCTTATATAATTTTTAAAATTCATCTGATAAGCTACATATTCTTCAGGAGCTGAAGATGGTTGTTATTTTTATTCTATCAAAAAAGATGAAGTATGTGTATACCCTATTTAATTTTTTTGAGCAGCTTTTCATACGAACTTCCGCCCCCTCCTGTTTTTAAGTTTGTTTAAACTGAACCATTTAATGGCCTTTTAAGCCTGAATTTGTGTCAGGGCTGCCACAGAATAAAACTTCTCCTTTCCTGGCTCTTTAAAAACAACAAGAAAAACTACAAGGGGATTGTGTAAAAGATTCTGAAAAACCACGAGTAATTACTATGCTTTGGAAATAAATGTTAATCAGTAGAAGTTAAGTTTTTAATACTTAGTATTTTTAATTTGGCTGTGCTTATATTTAAATGCAGTGGAAAAACTCCTTACTTTTCAACAGTGATAATCCATTAACAACAAAAATAAATAAAAAGAAACTTTATATTCTTAATTGTATTAGGCCTTTCTTGATTTCAGAGGCCTGAAAGCTAACTCAGCTTTATTTCCATCATCCATGTACTTTTTTTCAAAATAAGTGCTTGATGGACTTAAAAATAAAAGCATTGCAAGGTTTCAGGAAAAAAAATAGATAAAATTTTCACCTTTACTGAAGTTGCTACTTCTTCCAGGATGACAAATAATCCAGAATATTTCTTGGAAAACAGAGCTCCTTCTTGCTTTGATATAAGCGTACTTTGAGGGAGTTTTTGCTGTCTTACTCCATTTAGATTAAATATTTTAGGACTAGGATTATTGGTACAATTCTGTAGCATTTGCCATCCCCATAATATATTACTTGATTTGATAATACAACATGACCTTCCAATCTTATTCTTCCTATACTTTATGAGCACATCAACAGTTGCCTACAAATATTCTAAAGTTGAAGTATATATTAACTAAGTTATGTATACATGTGCAGTTCTACTCTGAATTTCAAATCTTATAATGTTGATCAGATATGATAAGTTATCAAGAGAGCTCTGATGCATTCATTTAGTGTCGTTGAAGTTAGACTACTTGGTAAGTTTTAGCAGTGATTAGAAGTCCAATATCCCAATAGCAAAAAATAATTTAACCAATATTGGTATATCTACTGTTTGGGATTAGCTTTTTTACTTGTAGGGATTCTTGTGTTTAATTTTTTTTTTTTTTTTTTTTGCTATATGTAAGAAATGCCAAATGAACTACCTTTTACAGCCCATTAAAAAGTAAAATATATTATTTTAATGCAAGCCTCAGATGAGGAATTATTTCATTAGAGAGAGAGCAAAGTTGTATTTGAAAATTATAATATTTTCTCAGTTACAACTTTTAAAAAAACTTGCCATTATAAAAAGTGAATTTGCCAATAAAATACTGACATTTTATCCAAAATATTCTTCAAAAATTTGTAATTAGAGAATTGGATTGTGAAGAACTTGCAGGAATTGCTAAATTGTTTTACTGGGGGGAAGAGGTATTTTTGTAAAAGATTAAAAATCCTTTGTAATCTTTGTGCTGAAAATGGATAAAAATGAACGGAGGATTTCCAGATTGACCAATTAATAAGGCTATTGGTATAGGAAAAAGAGAAACATGTTATGAAATTTAGAAGGGAAAAGGATTTAAATTATGCCTATACTTGCTTTAAAGAAGATTGTAATTTTAAGTATGCTTATACTTGCTTTAAAAAAGATTGTTTTTATTTTTTCTTTTCCTTTGATTTTAATTGTTCTTAACAGTTTTTAATGTATTTTATTTTTTCTATGTTTATGTTTTAACTTTGTAAAAGACTTCTCTATGTGTGTGTGTGTATGTGTATGTGTATGTGTGTGTATAAACTAACAGATATATTAAGTTTGATTATTTATACAAAGAAATGAAGAATGTTTTGTTATGAGCAGTATAGCAGTAACTCCAAATAACCAAGTTGGATATTATGAATTATGCACCTAGAAACTCTTTGAAGTCCCTTCCCATTTAAGATTAGAGCATCCTATGGTACGATTGGTTCAGTCACAGCATGCTTTATTTTAGCATTGGAACTGACAGTTATCTAACACACCCACATAATGAGGAAGTGCTCTGAAGTAGTTATTTCATGCCTTGCCATGCCCTGTGGCTAAAATAATTTGGGTTTGCTGATTATGTGTATGTATATGTATATGTACATGTACATATATGTTCACATTTTCTTAAATTTGAGAAGTTTGGTTGCTGTGTATTTTTAAGTAAGGTCAGAATATAGAGATGCCAAATGGTAAGATTTAGTCAACAAAAAATAAATTTTCAGGAATTTTGGCTGGATTTGGCATAAATACAGTTTATTGATGTCTTTAGACTTTGGTTAACATTTTAGAAAAAATAAAGCCTGTTTATTTTGATGAAGTTGAACTTTTTGGGAATGGCTCTATAAAATTACTGCAAATATTTCTTTCATATTTCTATCCCATTTCAGCTTTAACTTCCAAGTAAATAACTGTGCAGCAGTAATAAAAATGACAATCTCCATGTTAGAATTTTAAATTATTTTAAAATTACTACATCTCCATCCCTTAAGGTATTATAGTTTGCAAGAAAAATGGTTTTAACCAACGTTTTGTCTAGAATAAAAAATATTTAAATGAGTTGCCTTGATGAATGTTATACTTATATGATGGTATAGAATTATTATATATTGTGACAAAGATATTCTAATGGTAAGAAGCTTCAGCATATGAATAATTCATATTTTATACAAAATTATTCAGTTGTTTTTTCAAAAGTGAAGGTTTTGTTATTTTAAAAATATTTAATTGGAGAGTATTTTCTTGTAACTAGCAAGTTCTCTCCCTGTGTAGACTTGGCAGTACAGCTGCTGCAGCTAGAGAGAAACAATAGTAACAAAAGTGAAACTGATTTCAGCTAAAATGCTTATCCAGCTCAAGCAGTAACAGATTAAACAAATGAAAACAGTTTTAAAAGGTATTTCATCACTAGTAAACTAAAGTTTTCTTGGAGAACTGTATTGCTGAATTAAATTGTTTATGCCACGTTTTACCAATTTATATCAGCAAAAGTTTCTTTTTGAGTTTGGGCCAGATTCCAATGTGCACAAGTATTTTGTTACTCAAACTTTAGAAGTTTCATACTAATATGATATCGATATAGTACTGCTGCAAACAACAATATCAATAATATGATATATAGTATAAATATGAAATATGAGTATAAATAAACTATGCCACAAACTATTTTTCACTGTAACTATGTCTTGGTCTCTTGATAGGAATTGTTTTTTTTAAAATCAGGATTCAGACTAAAGTGAAGAATTTTGTGGAACTAATTTTAACTATAAATTTGGTTTAGAATAGATATAGCAATAAAAGAATGGATAAATTTAATTAGGCACAATTATGAATAACTTCTAACCTGGTGCTTTTAGTATGCGTTACTTCAAAATATAATTATACTAGTCTGTGTGTCATTGGAATAGGCTCTTATGAATTATCTTTCATCTAGATTGCATTCAAGAATGAGGGTAGAATTAGGGGAGAGATTCTGTTTTATGTTGTCATTTTTATTTTGGGTTGGCTGTCACATAAATGTTAGCCATATTTCTTTAAAAACGGGAAGATTGTTTTGTTGCTTTTACCTTTGTTATTTTCAATTCTGTAATACTATATTTTATGTTCTAAAAGTACTTTATTGCAGTGTGTATGTCTGAAAATGTGATGAAATGGGTTTTTACCTTTGCCTCTTGATCTCTAATTTAATTCAAGTTTTGGAAAATCTGCTGTAATTTTCTTCAAATTGTAAACAGTGTAAGACTGAATTCAATATAATAAGGAATTAATTTCATATTTACCATACAGTAGTTGCTAATCTGAAACAAAACAAGCCACATTATGGTTTAGCATATGAGGAACTAAGTCACGATATTAAATCATAATGTAGTTTGTTGGTTTGATTTAGCATACAGGCAGGCCTCGACTTACAAGCACAACCACTTTGTTTGTCAGAAGGTCACAAAAGGTGATCCCATAATCCATTGACACAACATTGCAATGTAACAAATATAAGCCAGTTGCCAAGTGTTTGAATTTAGATCATGTGACCATGGGGATGCTGCAACAATTGTAACTGAAAAAAAACATAAATCACTTTTTGCAGTGATGTTGTAACTTCTAACAGTCACTAAACGAAAGGTTGTAAGTCGAGGACTATATGTATTATGGGATTACTACTGTTGCAATGAATTACTTAATCATGCTTGAAGGATTAACATGTGTGAAGATAGTATATAGAATCTAATTTAACCAGTAAATTTAAATGAGTCATTCAATCTCTGGAACATAATTTTGTAATAGTATAGTTGTAGGGTTTATCCTTTTGTAAGGATATCCTTGTTACCTTCATGCAAATCTCCCTCTGCTTTTTCCCCTTCATGTAATGAATTTCTGTTCTTATAAGTTAGTGTTAATTATGACTATAGTCAGATAATAGGATTCCCCAAACATGGTGTCAAATCATTTGAAGCAACTGTAATTGGCTTGTCTGCATTATAGTTAGTACTATTAACATGAAACCTTGTTTATAGAATACCATGCAATCAAATAGGAATTTGATAAAATGAGAAGAATAAGCTTCCGTTCTTTAGACATTGGGAGTTTATATCTGAATGGAAAGAATATATCACTGGAATCATATGTTTTGGATATATACTAAGGCTAGGCATGACGACACATACATCTGTGACAGAAAATTATTTGCATTCTAGTCAGTGTGGAGTATTTTTGGTTGTTTTTGCTAAATTCTACATTTTACATGTAGTAAAAGGAATCTTAACTTTTTTCCTGAATGAATATGTCAACGTTTATTTGCAAAGAATTATTTTCGTCTGATGTTTCATATATACGGTTTCAGGTCTATATCTGTCTATCTGTCTGTCTGTCTGTCGTATCTATCTATCTATCTATCTATCTATCTATCTATCTATCTATCTATCTATCTATCTATCTATCTATCATCTGTCCATCCATCCATCCATCCATCCATCCATCTTTAAAATTATGTGGCTGGCCATCTCATATCAAGTGACTCTGGGCAATACACAATAAAATCTACTATTAAAGCACTACAAAAACCCCAATTGTAAGCAATTTAAACATAGATTAAAAACAAAACCACAAATGCTAGAATACACTTAATACAGCTCTACAGGATCCCTATTACCAGGGAGTCTCAGATTTCTTTTGGAAAAAACATGTTTTAAGGGCTTTCCAGAAAGTAATAAAGATTGGGGCTAGCCTTATCTTGGGAGGGATAATGTTCCAGAGAGCAGGTGCCACAGAAGAAAAGGTTTACCTTCTAGGTTCCATCAGATTTTTCTCAGATGAGGACCCACACATGTCTCTCTTGCCAAATTTGATGGGACAAATAGCCATTTATGATCCCCCCCCGGGTGGCCATAAATCTAAGGACTGAGCTGAACTCAGAGTCATAGGGCCATATCTACTTCCTATGGCTTATCAACTGTTACCATATAACAGGGCAAAACTCCTTTTCAGCCATCTCCACTGGACCTGTAACTGGGAATGAATTTAACTGATTTTTGCCTTACAGACACTCTAAAACGTTTTCTGCCTGGCTTTGCAGATGAATCTACAATTTTTTTTTGTCTCAAAAGGCATAGGTAATCTGAAACTAGGCTTTTGGACAGCAATCTAGATGCTCAAAGTGAGTGGGAGTATTGTAGCTTTGTAGCCCTTATTGTCAAAAGGTAGGCTTTAATAGCAATTACAGTACATATTACAGTACATATTACAGTATTCGGTGCAGTTTATCCTTCACTGACCTTCATCTATTCTGTAGATGTCTCTTCTCCCATTTCATTTCTCTCAGCTTCTTTGTAAATCACAGAGAGCAACAGGATTCATGGGGAAGGTGAGGTTGCATAGCTTACAGTCTCATTCAAGGCCACAGATGCCCTCTCTTTCCAAGAGGAAACAAATGCCTTTGTCAGATGATATAGCAGACTCTCAGGAACAGCCCTCAGATCTCTCCAGAACCCTTTGTAGATCCATCAGTCCGTGGTGGTGAACCAATCTAATTGGGATTGGGGGAAGTCCAGAGGATCTTGTGGTTACTGAAGCATGATCTGATTATGAGAAGAGAGTCACAGATAGCTCCCAAATTTTGTACTAATATGTAATTAGTATAATTTGAACAGAGAAAGAAATTTTGAGTCCAAGTCCCTTGCTTGTCAGAATAGCCAAGATGTAACCCTCCCATTTTACCTTTTTATTCTTCCTAGCATTTAAAACAGTATTTAATTATAGAGTTGTAATGAAGTCTAATATTACACTTAAATATAAACATATTGCGGAATATTAGAACTGTAATATGCTATGTTAAAGTAAAATATTTGTATATGATTACTATGAGAAAATTTAAAGGTTATTTTGATGTATGGCCAATGCATCTGCTTTTGGGGTAGTTCCCCCAATCTGTTGCTGCTTTGGATAACAATCTCATAATTCCCTATATATTTTATATGTTTTAAATAGTCTTACCTCTGGTGAGTAACTCCTTTTTAGGGCAAGATAATTCATGGTTCTTGAATGGTTATGTTACTATAGTCATGGCAGATATTATTTTTAGACCTGGGTTATTAGAATGAAAATGTGGAGGAATGATGAGGACATTTATGTTCTGGATTTGATTTGTAATGCCAACTGCACTGAATTCAGTAGCCTTTACTTTCAAATACATAATATTATATTGTGATTCCTTGTGGAGAACACTTACTTTTTACTTTGAGATATTTGTATAGCATAAATAGTGATTATATTATTTGTTGATCTTTTTCATATTAATGTTGGCCTATTGGACTGTGATTTTGACTGATTTGATAACAGAAACTTTCATCTATGGATGATGTAACCCAAGGATGGAAAACCCCAGCATGCCCTCTAGGCATTGAAAATGATTATAAATTAAAATCTCTCATTTAACTAATTCCTTTTTAAATAAACAAATAGGCCTGTTAGTGTCACTGTATCACTGTTTGTAGACTCTACAATCCCAGAGGTCAAAATAATCGATGAAAAGTTCACCCTCCCATTTTCTACAATGCTACCAAATACGTGGCTGCAATTTGGGTACTGTGGTACCTGGCTCATAATCATGATTTCTCAGAAAGAGGTAGCAATGTCAGTACCACTACACTTCCTTTGCCAGCTTTCCACAAGCAAAGTCAATGGAGAACTTGGCAGGAAACGTCACAAGTTTCATCGCTATGATGCTTTTACCTGGAGTCTTCCCCAGCCTCCCTTGAGTTGCATGCAGCTGCACTGGACTCCCCAACATTTCAAGCTTCCCTAAATCTACTCATTTACTGTTCCAGGCCTCCCAAGACTTCTTCTTTGATCTCTTTCAACTCACGAGCAGTCTGCACCAGGCCTCCCAGTGCTTCCCTTGGCCTTTATGCCTCCTGGCCTCCTTGTTTCATGCAGAGTTAGCTCTTAAGTTGAAGAGGAAACATTCTGTACCTCACTGTACAGAACTCTTTCTTTCAAAATGAAATTTTAATCCCTTTTTAAAAGTAAATTTTTACTTGTACTAGGTTTTAACTATTTTTAAAGAAAACTAAATTGTCATATTTTACCCCTAAAATGCTATTAATTGCAAAATAAAGGAGAAATCTACAGCTTTGATATATTTAGGGGTTGCTTAAAAAAAAAGCTGTTCAAAGTGACCTATGGCAGTGGTTTTAACCCCATGCTGCCAAATGCCTATGTTCAGGAAAGCTGAGGAGATTGCTATGTGTGTGAGTATTGATGCAGTTTTCAGTGATTGGAAGCTATGATCTGGAGCAGGACAGTGTGAATGAGGAAGAGATTGAAGAAGTTGTTAGAGTAAGTGGTTTCATTAAGGTTAGAAGAGTAGAAGAAGATATGGCAGGAAATAGGAGGCTGCTCATGGAGTTGATAGGACCAGTGGTTTAATTCCACCTTACCCTCCAGCTCTTAAGATTCATCCACAAAGTCAGATTTTTGTATTATTATTGATGGCCTTGTACTCTGACTTATACTGAATGTCAAGTTTGTTTATAATGGTCCAATTGTCATCAATGATTGGATTGCGGAAAAAGCAGTCGGTCTAGCTTGTATAATAAAGATCTGGTTGGGCCTAGTGGAAGGAATTTGTCTTTACAGATTTGTCAACCTGACTTCTGTGTTTGGCACCAGCCACTTATGGCAGGGTGCCAATTGTAACCTTTGATATTGTAATGGCTTCTAGAAGCTCTGCTCCACAGATAATTGTATATGAGACCCTTGGCTGATGTGGGTCTTATCAGCTGAGCAGTTGAACTTGTTGCTGAAATACTAGTCCTTTTGATATTGCAGCAGCACATCTACATTAGGTGTTAGATTCTGTAGCAAGATTGGCAATGGAATCCTCAAGGCTTATTGTTCTGGGCACTTCAATTTGTCCGCTGCTGGTCTGGAATTTGGACTTCAAAGCAACCATAGGCATATATCAAATTATCAGGACCAGATACAATCTGAGACAGGGAGTGTTATATGGTAGATCTGGGTGATGTCTTGGGGCAGTTGCAGTATGACCTGGGAATGGGTATTATCATTCAACCTTTTCGTTGGTTCCTGCTGGAATTAGAGCCTATAACTTCTGAAGAAATGGACAAATTCCTTGAGATAATTAACTTAGTCACCTTTGTATTTATTTCATGCCTCTTACTGGCAAAAAAGCTGGGAGTGTGTGATGTGCAATTGGTATTGTTGGAGTTCCTGCCTTGAAAGAGGTTAGTAGCATGCCCTCTTACCCCCAAAACTCTTTGCTGGAACTAATTGCTCTGGATAATTTTTTGCAGTCTATCCCCTTCTCTTTTAGTGGATGATTGATGAAAGGTAGCTGAGTAATGGCTTCAGAAATATGAATTCAAGGATATGGATGATCTAAATTCTTTTCTCTGAGGTTTCAGGTCAGAAAATATTATTGAAAGATCATTAGTTGCACTTGATACCATTTACCATTTAGCCAGAATGGGGATGGTGTTCTCCTTGGTCCTGGTTCTCCTTGATCACTCAGTGGCTTTGGGTACAATTCATTATCTTATCAGTCTGGAGGGTCTGTGGGGCTAGACTGATTTTTTTGTTGGTTGATATATTGTTGGTTCTCGTTTCTCTTTGGTCAGGTTCAGTCATTTTTTTTGGAAAAGTATAAATTAAGCCAGATTCTCATCTCAGGTGCTTCAAAACTTGATGCTTTCACCCTTCATAAGGCCACTGGGTGAAGTCATCTTGTCAGTTTGCAGTCCTCTCTTTTATTATGCTGATTATCTTATAGAGTGTCCCTGGGCTGAGCAGATGATGCTGGCAAAGTCCTGTGTCAATGTATAAACATGTCTGAGTCTTGATAAGGATGGATAGGCTCAAACCGATAAATTCTGCATTATAGTAGGGCAAGATTATTATACATGGACTCTTTTTAATACATTTGTTATTCCAGAAGCCTTAGAACATTCCCAACATGGATTTAATCCGCACCAAAACATCTTAGGAGTAAAGACCTAGAATGATGGAAAATGCCCACAAACATCATCAACCAATTTCATTGATCAGAAACCATATCCAGAAATGGCCTTTAAATGAGACATTTGAATTGTGTAGCATAACCTTTCCGTTCTTGTACTTTCAAAGTCACAATAACAGTATGCTTTTATAGCTGAAAATTCTTATTTATATTGGACCACTTATAAAAGAGTATCCTGCCCTTTTCAGGTTGTGTGAGCATTTTAACTTGATAGTCAGAATAAATACTTCAAAGTTATTGTATGATATGGTTTAAAATATTTAGGTAGGTTTCTAAAAATATCAAGTTGGCAGTTCTATTTTTTCCTTCAGCTGCAGGTTTTATTTATTTTTATTCTATTTGTATACCATCTTTATTATTTTTACAAATAATTCAAAGTGATGAACATATCTAACACATATCTTCCTTATCCTATTTTCTCAGCCCTATGAGGTGGGTTGGGCTGAGAGAAAGTGACTGGCCCAAACGTCACCCACCTGACTTTCATTCCTAAGGGATGATTTGAACTCACAATTTCCAGCTTTCCAGCCTAGTGCTTTAATTTCTAGACCAGTGATGGCGAACCTTTTTGTGTGGTGTGGTGAAAGCGCGCGATAGCACATGCGCATGCATGCCAGTACCCACAATGCAATGCGACACCCTGCCCCCTGACATACACTGCACATGTGTGTGCTTCCCAGCTGATGTTCAGCCCATTTGAGGCCTTTTTCGGCCTCCCTAAGACTCAAAGGAAGCCTCTGAAGCCTTTGGAGGCCGAAAAACAGGCCGGTATTTCCAGAAGTGCCGAAATGGGCCTGTTTTTCAGTGTCCAAAGACTGCAGAGGCTTCCCTCGAACCCCTGGAAAGGTGAAAAAGGCCTCAAATGGGCCAAATATCAGCTGGGAGGTGCACATGCGCAGTGCAGGTAAGTTTGGCTGAGGCTTGCGTGCCCACACAAATGGCTCGACGTGCCACAGGTGGCACGCATGCCATAGGTTTGCCATCATGATTCTAGACCAAACTGACTCTCTTTTACACAGCCTTGCATGCAGTGATGTATAGAATCTATGGTGGAGTTCTCAAAATGGAGATTGGAAAAAGCTATCATTTTAGTTTTGTATTTTGCAATTTTTGTGTTGACAAAAAAAAAAAAAAAGTGGATTAGTCAGAAGGAAGCTTTTCTCCTCCATGCTGCATCGAGAGCCCAGGAGGGGTTGACTCCTTCCTATGACGTCATAGCTGAGTCTGTACTAAGATATAAAAGCCAGCCCCTGGGAGAGACCCCAGCTTTTGACTCAGCTCCTTTCAGTCAGTAACTGTGTCTCTGAAAGCGTTCTGTTAGATAGCACTCACCAGCGATCTTCAGTACTTTTTTCCTCTCTTCAAGCAGCTCCCAGGGATCTGGGCAGCTGCTCTTCCAGGAGAGCAGAGCTCTCTCTCTCTCTATCTCTCTCTCTCTCTATCTCCTGCAATGTTGGGAGCAGCTTTACAGAGCTCTGTGCAGGCAAGCTGGGCAGCGTCTGCAGACTTCCCCCATGCCTGCAGTTTGGAGGGATCGTGAGCTCAAGCCAGCTGATTGTGTAGCTGGTTGCTTTGTTTTTCCTTTGCTGACTTCGCTCGGGGCTCTAAGGAGCGATTCTTCAATCTTGGAGCCTGTTTTCCTGTAGTCAGTGGCCATCTTGGATTCAAGCCTTCCACCACGCGGCCATTTTGTAAGCCCGGGGGCCATTTATACCCTAAGGGGCTTAATAGAAAAATTTCTAAACAGCTTCTTTCCAACGCAAGAGCCTTTATTTTACAAATGGAGCAAGATAAGGCTCTGGCAGAGCTTCCCCCCCAATTTGTAAAATACAGGCAATTTAAAATGCAGACTCTGCATTCTATTTTAGCGTTCGGGAGGGCGACCTCCTCTCTTCCATTGATCTCACTGAGGCTTACCTCCACATCCCAATTTGGCCTCATCATCGCCAGTTTCTCTGTTTCTGTTATCAGAATACCCATTACCAGTATCGAGCACTTCCCTTTGGCCTCTCATTGGCTCCAAGGGTCTTCACAAAGGTTCTGGCAGCATTGGTGGCATCTCTGCGTTCTATTCCAGTGAGGATCCAATGCTACCTGGACGACATTTTGATTCTTTCCTCTTCCATCCTTGCGGCCCATCAGGATCTGCGAATTACCCTGTCATGTCTCCAGAGCCACGGATTTTCCATCAACACCAAAAAGAGCCAGCTCTCTCCTACAACCAAATTGTAACACTTGGGAGCAGTCATCAATACCATGTCGTTCCAGGTTTTCCTGTCCCCAGCTCATGGAAAGAGCCTTGCAGAGATCATCAGCCAGATCCAGCAACAAATTGTCCCCCTGTCGCTGCTGTCCAAACTTCTGGGGAAGATGGTTTCCTGTATTGGCATCGTCCCATGGGCTCAGCTCCACTCCCGAGCCCTCCAATGGTTCCTGCTTCCCAACCAACGAGCAGGAACCAGCCACTCATCCATCATGGTCCCACTCCCGCCACAAATCCGGAGATCTCTCAATTGGTGGCATTCCCCATCTATCTGGAGGGGACTCCTGTTCAGGGACCCAGACAGGCTAGTGATAACCACCGATGCCAGCCTCCTGGGTTGGGGGTTCCCATATGCAGGGCCAGATAGCTCAGGGCATTTGGTCCAGATCGGAACAGATCCTTCCCATAAATTGGCTAGAGCTCAGAGCCATTTTTCTGGCTCTCAAGCATTTCAGGCAATCACCAGGTTCCTTGCCAGGGAGCGGAGGGGACCAATGCTCTTCGGTGCAGATGGCCCAAGGGTATCCTCTACGCCTTTCCACTGCTTCCCATCATTCCGGCAGTAATTCGGAAGATGTTGGAAGAACATGTGGAGCTCCTCCTCCTGGCACCCTATTGGCCAAGAAGGCCCTGGTTTGTGGACCTGGTCAACCTATCGGTGGCTTCTCCTTGGAGGATCCCTGCCATCTAATCTCCCTTCACCAGGGGCCCCTGCTCCACCCAGAGCCCTAGTGGTTCAAGCTGACCGTGTGGCACTTGAGCGGCAGCGGCTAGAGGAGGCTGATCTTCCAGAAAGGGTCATCCTCACTATCCTGGCTTCTCGCAAACCTTCTATAAGGTGCATCTATGATGCCACCTGGAAGGCTTTTTCCCGATGGTGCCTAAGGGAGGGTCTTTCTCCTGCTTCAGACCAGTTGGCAGAAGTTCTTAGCTTTCTTCAGCATGGGCTGGAGAAAGGTTTGGCCCCCAACACCTTACGCAGGCAGGTTGCGGCCCTCTCCCCAGTCCTTTCATGGGGTTCACTTCCTTCCTTATCCCATCATACTTCAGTCAGGAGGTTTTTGAAAGGGGCTTCTAAACTGCACCCTACGGTGGTTCACAGGTATCCTTCCTGGGACCTTCATTTGGTCCTTAATGCCCTTACAAAGCCCCCCTTTGAACCCCTTAGAACAGTGTCTCTCCGTTTTCTGACTCTGAAGATAGTGTTCCTTGTTGCCATCACTTCTGCCAGGAGGGTTTCCGAGCTTGCTGCTCTTTCCATCAGACAGGACCTTTGTTCCTTTCACGATGATAGGGTTGTTCTTCGTCTGGACCCCTCATTATTCCGAAGGTTAACACCTGGTTTCACAGGTCCCAGGACATTGTTTTGCCTGACTTCTGTCCTCTCCCGCACCATGACTTAGAGCGGCAGTGGCACACGCTAGACGTAAGAAGGGCTCTTAGAATATACATTAAGCGCACTTCCTCCTTCAGGAAGTCGGAAGCCATGTTTGTTTCCTTTTTCCTTTCTCACTTGGGGCACAAGGCCTCTTCTCCTACTATTAGCAGGTGGGTCAAGTCTTGCATTGAGCAGGCCTACAAAGCTGCAGCCCTTCCGGTTCCCCGAGGTCTGATGGCGCACTGTACCAGAAGCGCGGCTACTTCTGCTGCCTGGGCGACCCAAGCATCCTTGGAGGAGATTTGTCGTGCGGCCACATGGACATCCCTGTCTCCTTTCATCAGACACCACCGTCTGGATGCTTTCGCCTCGGCGAATGCAGCCTTCAGCAGACGGGTGCTTCAACAAGTGGTTCCACAGTCGGTGTGATGAGCCAGACAAGGACCTGCCCGTGGACATGCAAGCTTTGGTATGTCCCATCCTGGGCTCTGGATGCAGCATGGAGGAGAATGGGAGTTGGTAGAAATTACCATGAATGCCCTTTCTATCTATGCTGCGAGAGAGCCCAGCCCCTCCCTTGATTCGTCCGGAGAGGGTAAGACATATTTCTGTATTTATTTTGGGCTTTCAGAGACACCTTTCAGTCTGTCAAGTATCTTCGTCAAAGCTGGGGTCTCTCCTGGGGGCTGGCTTTTATATCTTAGTACAGACTCAGCTATGACGTCATAGGAAGGAGTCAACCCATCCTGGGCTCTCTCGCAGCATAGATAGAAAGGGCGTTCATGGTAACTTCTACCAACACCCATTCTGTCTCTTGAAAGCAGAGGTTTTGATAATGTATAGGCCTTTTGACCTAGAAAATGTACAATATGTAGTAATTATTGGAAGCAATAGATAACTCTTTTTTAAAAAAAAAAAAACAGTTGGTTGAAGTCCAAGTAATTTGTTTTGCAACTTCCAGCATTTCATTTGTACTGTATCTATATATTTTTGTGTTTTTTCTCTTTTGTTTTCCTGGCAGCTTCATAATGCTTCAGAGCTTGGTTCAATTTGACATAAAGTGTTGTATCTGTTTTGTTCAGTTTTTTAAGGTACTAAAGTTTCCTAAATAAGCTGGTTCTTTCTCTGACATACAGACTTCGAATGATTTGTCCTATGAACCAGTACAGTTTGGCCTAAAATGTTTAACTGCTGTGAAGGCAGCTGCTCCTGTCTTGTTCAGAAGTCTGTAGTGTTTTTTCCACAGTATGTTCAGCTGAGTCATAACTATTATGTAAAAGTCTAGTTTTTCCTTACCAATGTAAGGACTTTATTAAGTTTTCTTTTAGCTTGTTCCCAGTTGATTTTTTTGTTTTCTTGCCATAGGGTTTAATTTTGTTTGATCTGATTTTTTTTATATAAAATGGTGGGAGGATATTCCTTTGTTCATCAGATAGTTTAATCAATGATTTATATAGTAGTGAGGCTTGATTTATTTCATTGGAATTCACTAGAAATGTGCATTCTTACATTTGAGCACAAGAATATATGCTGCAAATGTGGATATTACATTTTTTTCTTTCAAAAACTGTATGGTAGCTTCCTGTAAATGTAATATATTGAGATCATAAAGATATACAGGAGAAAAATAGGGCTTTTAAATGCTATAGTAGTAATTTTAATAACTAAGAATAATTCTTCAAATGTCTGAAATTTTTCCTACTTGAGATTGAAGATTGCTATTTAGGAATCAGTACTGTTCTTCCAGTTCTAGGTTGTACAAATTAGAAACACTAAAATAAAACTGAAAATTTCTAAAATGAGTAGATGAAATCTAGGAATCTATGTTAATGTTTTGCAGTGAAAATGAAACAACTTTCCACTTTTTTAAAGAAGTATTTATTGAAATAACCTATATTTTGTTTGGTTACTAACCTTGAAGAAAGGTTTTACTTCTGATATAGTTTAATAAATGGGACTATTAAACATGATTTGCTTTGAATTTGTTCCTGCTAAGTGTTAACAGGATCTCATGACTCTGTTTTAAAAGCTATAAAAACAAAGAAAAATGGAGTTAACTAACTGGCTCTTCAGTCTTCGTATTATTTTTTCACTAATAAATTATTTGAATATAATTAAATAGAATTATAGGCAATCTGCAAAATTAAACTATTCAGATTAGTTACCAATATCCATATTCTCCTGTAATTTTTGTAATTTTGTAGTTTCACATTCTTGATATTGATCAACATCAAGAAATCTTACACAAAGGGAATGTAAGTGCTCTAACACAGTTGGTCAGATGTCTCTGGGATTAAAATTAATTACTGTTGTCATTTTTACAGTGCTAATTTTATAGTCATAGGCTATAAAAAATTTTGTTGTCCCAAAATGTTAAATTTTACTGAGGGTGGTATCCCATTCATCTACTAACCAGGTCTAATCCTGCTTACCCAAGTACATTATGATGAAATGTTTGCAAGTAGATCCCATAGAACCCATTTTATTTTTGAATACAATTGATACATTTGAACTGTACAGTACAATTGCATACTATAAATTCAAGTCACAGTGAATTCTGAATCATTGGTGAAAAGCCTGCATTGTAGAAATTACACTGATTTTTTTCCCAACTTGTTTTTATAGGTTTCTCAAAAGTAGTTATGCTTACTTCCACTTACAAATAAAAAATAATGTTTAATAATACAATAATTTACATGGAAGAGAAGTTAGGCTTGACAGGTCTGCCTTTTTTTAGACTTTTTCAGACTGGTGATTCTAGACACGTCATTTTAAAAAGTGTATGGAATATTTTTCCAATTTTGATCAGAAGAATGTGACAGAATTTGGTGAAATAATACAGTATATCAAGTAAATAATTAAGTTTTTTGAAATACTATTTGAAATCGCTTAGGGAAGGATTTTTTTAAAAAATCAGATTTTTGTTTTTGCTTTAATTTTTCTAACCGTAAGACATACTCTTGGATTCAAGGGTGAAATTAAGGGAGGTTGTTTTTGTTTCTGTTTCTGATGAACCAGAAGAACTTCTCTGTAGACCTAACGTTAGTTAGCACTATATCCATTTTGTTTCATTCAGTAATATTTCAACTTAATGGACTCCTGAATTTTCATTAAATTGCAGATGATGTCAGTTGTGGTAATGTATGCAATTTACATAATATTATCCTGGATCTTGCGCATTATTTGTATCATGATATCTTGTTTGATTACACAGTTAGCATATTGATTCATATCATCAGCTCAAAGATTGGAACATAAAGGACTTTAGAGGCTTGCAAATACCTTTATGATTGGGAAGTGTACTTTTCTTGAGAATACTTTGAATATTTTTGACATAAATTCCAACCTGGTTTGAAAATGAGAAAGAAATATTGATTTTCCTTAATCTAATAAGACTTTGCATATCAGGAACATTATGTCTGAAGATTGATGTATATCATTGGTTATATACAAAATGAGGATCAACAAAATGTTCATTTTTTCTTCCCCTGACATAGTGAAATTGCTGATCCGGGATGTTTTTAGTTTTCCAAAAGGAATTGTTTGCAGTATTTTGAATATAGTCCATCCATTGATATTTATAAATAATTTAAAAATAAGATTGTATATAAACTTCATATACAGCAGACTCTATTGAAAGTCTTAAAAATATGGGGAAAGGATTTGAAATTTAAATAATTGGTCAACCTGCAGACTTAAATTACCCGATTTCTCTACGGTACAAAATTCTTTTAAAATTAGTTTTAATAAGTCATCAAGAATTAGCCCTAAGAGTAATTTATAGAAGTGCCATTCTGCCTAAAATATATACTGTATTAATCAAAACATTTCCAAATTACTCATTCATCTACAGTACTTGTATCCTGCCTTCATTTCAAAGGACTCTGCACATAGAACATCAAGGGGAAAACCATAATAATAATTCAAATCTATATCAGAACAACAACAACAACAAAAGCAAAGATATAATTCAAGATAGACATGGATAGTCAATTTGGAACTGAAAACAAATTGAAGATATTGTACATAGATTGTGACTATTCCTGAAGCAGGAGATCCTGCCCATATACTCTTCATGTTCTGGTCGCTCATAATTGGTTTGTTGCAATGTGCTCTACATGAAGCTTGTCTCAAAAATATTTGTATGTTGTAATTGGCCAGAATATAGTTGCACATATAGTCATGTGTATATAGCGTCTCTATTTTGCAAAGCCACACTGAAAGATTTATGTGTGCCATTCAGTGTGTTAGCTCAATATGTTAATTATATAAATCCCTTTATAATATAGGCTGATTTATGTGTGGGACTTTCTATATCCAGTTACCTTGTTCCATGAGGTCCAACAAGGGTTTTGAGTCCCTTTTATAAAACAGTTATTTTTTAATGAAAACCTTCTATATTGCAATATCTGTCTTGTGGACAACATTGTCTCTGAGGTTTGGCGTGACCTGGCTCTAATGGCCTTCTTTAAAGATCTGAAAACCTGGTTTATCCACTGTGGGCAGATCATTGGATGACCATGTCTACCGGCAAATAGCACCTCTGACTGGCCCCGCCCATATCTATTCTCTGCCTCCCGAGTCCCAGCTGATTGGCTGGTCTTCTTTTGTTGCCCTGCACAGGAGAACGGAGCTAGAAAGCAGGTTAGTGGGGTGGAAGAGGAATGGGATTTTGCAGTAACTTTCTCCCAGGAGTGGGGAGGGAATGGGGATTTTGCAGTAACCTTCCCCCAAGAGTTGGGAGGGAATGGAGATTTTACAGTATTGTTCCCCAGGAGTGGGGTAGGAATGGGGATTTTACAGTATCCTCCCCCTGACACTGCCACCAACCAAACCATGCCACACCCACCAAGCCATGCCCATAGAACCAGTAGAAAAAAAAATTGGAATCCCACCATTGGTTGACATATAAATCAAATAAATATATAGATGCATAACTGCTGTATTCTCTGGTTCTAGTTCATGTCATTTTAGAAGTAGACTTTCACTACTTACGGTAGAGATAGAATCATGCTGTTTTATCCCTTTTATTGTATGAACTTACTATTACAGTTTTATTTTGTAATTTGTTTCAATTATTTTGAGAAGTATGAACTGCTAATTTTAGGAAAAAATGGTTCTTAAGAGTTCAAGGAAAGGTTATGAGCAGATTCTTTTACATTGAGAAATAGAAACTGACATGGAATGCCAGTCAATTATATATGTGTATATTTTCTGCTGGTTAGCATATGACAGCACTACCTAACCTTAGATTTTCTTGAAACTTTGAACGGGTTTGGACATAGTTAAAACTTAGATGGGAGATTTATAGGAAAAATCAAGCCTTTAGGATGAGCCCTGAAAAATATCTGAAAGAGAGTAGTGTGGAGAATAAACTACTTATGTGTCCCTTCCCTTCCCTCTCCTCTTCCCCTCCCCTCCCACATTAGAAAACATGATGCTTTTTCCATTTGTGTCCATCTGTCTGCTGGTCTTCATTAAACAGTATAGCAAGACATCGGGTTACTATCTGTGTACGCGTGAAATTAGCTAATTGGTGTTAGCAGCAATATTTTCACATGTTTTATAAGCAGAGTGTAGCAAGGTATATAAATGTAGATATGATCCAGACACACACACACACACACACATATACATACACACAAGCCTGTAACTGCTCATGCATAGAGGCTCAGAAGTAATTAATGTTAATAAGATTTTAATGTGCTTGTGAGATCATAATGAGAAGAAATGAATGCTCTGATTAGAAAAAGGTAACTGTGAGCGTGTTTTAGATTAGACAAGATTTCCTTTTTTTTCTTTTTAATAAACTGCAATTTTAGAAGTTGTTTGTGATTGCACTAGTTTATTTTTATTTTCAAATTAGGGGTCTGTTTAGCCATTTGAATGATTATTCAAATAAATAGGCAAGCCCTTGATCAGACAGAATCATGTAGAATTCTATAATTTGTAAAATAGTATTTATACAAGGATAGGCTTGGCTTGTTGGTTTTGCATATTTGTTTTATGTTTTAAACCAGTGTTCTAGAAAGAATTGTAATTTTTAGCCACAATCTGTATTCATTACAAAAAATAAACAGAATTGTCCAATTATGTATTTATAATTCTCAGTTAATTGTCTTGCATTTACTTTAATTATACAGCAAAATAGATGTTGGCTATATTATTAATTTGAATATTTTAAAAACATTTACATCTATTTGTGGAAGGTGTTAAAGAGTCAAAGAAACCAGTATCTTTCCTTTTTGGTTGTGTCCGATCTGAAAGTTTGTATATGTGTATTTAATACCTCATACAAACTGTAGGACTTGATCACCAAGCCAATCAGTTCAATTTAATATGAATACAATATTTGCCTTTCATTTTCCTTGTGGTCATTCAGAAAAAAACCTGAAGAGTTCTGAAGTATTAGAAACATTCTGGGTTTAAATACACACAGAAACCAAAAATTGTAGTACTTCTAGGTTGTTTGATAGTTTTGTTCATTTGTTAGTAAAGCAGTTAAATTGTTAGAAAAACAACTATTCAAATGAAAAAGGATGTATCTGTAATTTTTTAACACAAATCAACTTATAATTCTTTCAACTAATATATCCGAAAATCATCTGATCTTTAAAAAGTGTTCAGACAACTTTGCATTAAGTTTCAGACTTGAGTTATTTTAGAGAACTGGAAAATAATACTCCACCCAATTCATTCTGCTTAATTGCTTAATTACATAGTGTGCATCATTGAGTATTAGTACAAAGCATGATTGGAGTACAAGTGACCACAATTAAAGTAATTAGTGTAGCACCAGCTTTTGAATAAATTATTTCAATCTCTAGAGTATTTTTGTGAATCTGTGAATTTCGTTTTCTTAAAAAAATGTAATAACTTTGGCTACTATTTTTAAAATTAAAGAAATATCCGGAGTATGTGTGTCAGTTTACTGTATACATCTCCTGTTCGATGGGATATAGGCTACATCACAGTGCTCTGCAAGACAAACTTTAAATACAGATTCTAGCTTGAATAGAAGAACATGGGCATGTTTGGGGAAGAACTGATGTTTGATTTTGCTTATGGTATACCGATCAAAATATATCTGTACCTTGTCAAGGTGTCCTGTCCTGACCCACAGAAATCAAAGGCACAAAGGTGAGTGTTATATCTTTACTAAAAAGGATTTAAAACCTAATGGCAAAAAGGTTGAATCAATACGAAAGCAGCTAAGGTGTTGAAGAACATGATGGTGAATGTGAGTCCTCTTGTATATGGTTGCATGACATTTATTGACGGGGTAAGTTTTTTTCTGTTCAGTAGTCTTGCTGAGTGCCTTTTTTCTTCTCACAGCAGTTCCTTGCAATAAGGGCAGATGTTAGCTCATCCTCTTTGTCTTTTGAGGCACGTGATAACTGCCTCTCCTGGTTGCTAGATAGCACTGCTTTTTCTGCGCGCAACGCTTCCAACTGAATCCCCTCTTCATATTCCAAATCTAACTGTTCAAGAGATAGGGAATGCTTCAGTTGGAACAAGTATGAGTAAATTGACAACCTAATCTACATCTTTTCAGTTTTACAAAAAAAGGTTATGTAAAATGCTGTATTGACCATACTGATTGGTATAAAATAATCAAGAACAGAATGAATGTAAAGTGGAAATAAGAGAAGAGGATATACAAACTGCTTAGAACAGATTGGATAGAATTATGTTAGATTGGACACAGAAGAGTATGGACTTACGCTAGTGGGAGGTTTGAAAAAAGATGTTTTGTAAAAACTGAAATGAAAAAGTCTGTGAGTAAAAAAATTACATATAACCAGAGGTATTGTGTTGATACTTCTTTGGCTTCTCTCATTACAATGAAATTTTCATTATACAGATTCTAGACAAATGTCATATACCACTGAGATATTAAGATTTCCAAATTTCAGATTTCTAGAGATCTGGATTTCCATTAGTTAGATACATAATCTTGAAATGTGTGATGACCCGGGGCGTGGTACAAAGGCAACACAGTCAGATAATTAATAAGAGTCCCTTTAACAGTTCCAACTTTGCCCTCAATTTCCAGGTTACCTTCTGGCTGGAGAAAAACTCTCCCAGGAACAGCCTTTGACTGCAGAAAATTAAGTCCAAAACATGGTTAACACAAACTGTAACTTTAAGTCCAATCAAGCCAAACTGAGGTAATTAGTTTGGCAGGGTAGGAGCAAGAATTCCAGACGTGAAGGCACGGCAAAACTCACATGATTGGGAAGATGCCAGGAACACAGATAAGCAAAGACAACACAGGATAAAGTCACGTTTGCTCCCAGCAGCTGCTGCAGTCAGCATTCTGTTCTTTTAAACTTTCATTCCCAGGTGTGGCTAATGAAAGGAATCAGGGTCCTTTCCTCCCCCATATGCCATGCAACCCACGCTGCTCTCTTCTTCGTTCCTCCCTGTGTGCCCTACGATGAAGAAGGGCTGGGCCTGAGTCTTCCTTTGAACTCTCTCTCCCTTGTTCTAACCCTGCTCTGCCCAGTCAGACTTTGCCCTTCCCCAGCTTCCTCCACAGCCAATGGAACCACACTCTCACTCCCTGTCAGCTGTTCGTCTTCCTCCTCGGATTCAGACTCTGACAAGGGCATGACAAAATGGAACAATAGTAATGAGAAACCTTTAGTCAAAATCACTCTCAAGAACACAAATAAGTGAAAAAAGAATGGGTCAAAATTTCTAGACACTGTTGTGAGATATTGATTACTTCTTACAAGAAGCATTTGGTTGCAGTTATTGTACTTAACAAATGATTCAATCATTTATTAAATGGTTTTCATGCTGGCATCCAGTAACACATACAAAAATGTATGTTAATTTACTTTTCTTTATAAAAAGCAAACAATGTAATTTGTTCAATTTCAGATTTTCTTAAGTTGGATTCACATGAAGCCCTAATAACAGTAAGTGTAAAAGATACACAAAAATTTAGAAAACTGAAAGGGAATGAATACTTTTTAACAGAATTCTACATTTTTTTTCTTTGTCATTTTCTTCCTCTGTTCATTTTTGTGGCACATAATGTTTTTCCTTAGTGCCACGACTACATATCTAGCAGTATTGGCTGCCTCTGAATAATGGCTGTGAATTATCCTGCTGTACTAGATGACATCCTGATTTGGCTTGCATTTGTTGGCACAAAGCAACCAGTTCTGTTACTTTGCTGCTGAAGCTTTATTATTATTAATATTTATTGTTTCTGTTATTCAAATATTCATGTGCCATGCATTTTGCAAACTGATTTTTAAAGAAAATCCCTGGCTTGAAAGTCAAATTTATGATAGAAGTAATGTTTTAGATTTATGAACTCAGAGTATAAAAGCCAGTTGTTTCCTCTTGTGTACATTAGAGCATTTAGTTTCTTTTTTCCTCTAACACAAATGTGCTGTCTAATGAAAATTAGCGTATATAATTTCTAAAAAGGAAAGTGGGGGGAAATTTATGCAGAATCCAAAGTAATCAGCTATTGATCTGGATGAAAAAGTTCATAGACTTCTTTTCGCCTTTCAAAGCCCAGAATATTTTAGTTCTCAAGGCTTACCATTTTAAACCCTGTAAACACTTAATAAATGTCAAATTTTTCCATAAGGCAAATAGTCATGCTATCCAGATTGCACTGTATAATGAAGAGAAACATGAAGGCTGATTGCCACATAAAACTGGGTAAAACATATCCCATAGTGTGCGTAAGCCTATAGTTTTAAAAAGGAAAGGAAATACAGCTATTCGGATCCTCTTTCAAATTTGAACTTTTTGGTGATAGTTCATAGCGTAAATGTTGCCATATTGCAAATTCAATGTTTCCGTGCCCAGCTCTCTATTTCAGAAGATTGGGAGAGTTAATTCGGTATGGTGAACTGTATATAAGCATATGAAAATATTTCTGATTATCAAATGTGGGTTCACTACTTTTCATTGAATGCAAATTAGAGGTTGTCTCTCTATTCAAGTGGCTCTAGCAGAATTCTCAATGAAAAATTTACAACTAACAAGTTGAATATTTTTCTATTCGTGGGTTACTTTTTGTAATCAGTCCCTTTCCCCTCCATCCCATAATAATTATTGACTTCTTGAACACCATGAACATTAGCAGAGAAGAAAGAAGAAAAATAACCAGTCTTCTTATTATTGATAGAATAATATTTTTCAATTTCAAATTCAAATTTCAAACCTTTATTGTCAATGTACAACATGTGTACAATGAGATTTTCTGAGCCTCCCTTAGTGCATCCCCGCAACACAATACATCTTAATACCTCACAGTGAAAGAAAGAAAATCCCTAACCCAGCAAATCATACTAACAAACACATAATTCTTTATACATATATGTGTGTAACATATATGTGAATAACAATTTTGAGTTGTTCATACTCTCTTTAAACCCTATTGTATTTATATTAGTAAACTTATATTAATAGTCTTAGAAATATAGTGGAAATTTAAGATAATGGTGCTATAATGTATGCATGCATCATAAAATGCATGTTTAATTAATTAAACTTTTAATTGCAGTACCTAGCTGTGGACAAAGTCTCACTGAATTGAATGAAGCTTGCTTCTAAGATTTAAAATTCAGAATTGTACAGTAATTGCATGGCAATCCTCATATAATTCTCTCTTGTAGCATGAGAGAGTTTCATTGAGAATGTTGCTAAATAAAGCCTGATTTCAGTTAATTATAAATAGCTTATCATATTATGGTAAAATTACATTTCCCTGGCATTCAATCCATGTCATTTTTTTAATATATCGAAAATGCAATCTAGAGATAATAATTAAATAAATTGTATTTGAATGTTGAAGTAAAGAAATTTTCTATCACAACAATATAACAAAAATTACAAATATAACAAGAATTGCAAGATGGGCAGCTATATAAATTGTTTTAATAAATAAATAATATAAAATAACTCAAAATCTAATAAAATATTGTTTAGCTCTAGTATATTTTACGTTAAAATGTTGAAATAAAAAAACTAAGAAAAAAATAGAAGAAAAAAAAGACTGCTGTATATTTATATATGTAGGTGTGTGGTGTGTGTTAAAAAAAGATAATCAATAAAATCTTTCTGATAATATTGTCCTTTTCCCTTCTATTTATATTCCCAACCACTTACTATAATCTGAATATTTGTATTTTACATTGAAGGTTAGTCATCTTTAACTCTATTTAAGACTTAAAAATTATACACCAGATTTACTATATAAATTTTCCATAAGAGAGCTAATGCTACCTAAATTTAGTTAAATTTCAATAATGGACACACCTATCAATTTTGCAAGTTCAATATATTGCCCAGTTTCAGTCTCCCAGTTTGATATTGTGGGCAACATATTGTTTGTTCTTACTAATGTCAACATACATCTTAGTAAATTATGACATTTTTCATTTATGTTTTCTGAAATCATATTGACCAGAAACATATGTTGTAATAAATGTTCTTCAAGGGAGTTGTTGTGTTATTCCGTTATTATGTTGCCATTAATTTATAATGTCTATTATGCCCAACCTATTATTATTTTACTATTTTTATTGATTGTAGGAAACAAAACAACTAAAATAACATTATTTTGACATTCTGTGCTGGACATACCAGCTAATAGATAGTTGAAGATAGTTTTTTCTGCAAAAAATGAACCAAAATATCTTTTGGGATGAAAATATCACTTATTATAATTGGCTAAGATACTCTTTGTGGTTTAGATTTATATTGTTTACACTGTGACTGAAATAAAGCATATCAATTATGAGTAGGTTGCATTTTACTTGTGGCTCTGTCCAGGTATCTTTAAGATAAAAGTATCTTATACTTTTGTAAATTAATGTTATGGAGAGCTAGATATTCTCCAATTGTTTCAGTAGAATACATTTCTTACTAATGGACAATGTTGAATTATGTGTTCCAACCATTCTTTTAACAAAAAAAATTGACATATTTGCTGTCACACCCCTCTGGCATGCATGAGAACTGTAACCTAAATTCTGAAGAACAAGGTTCTTTTTATCTCTTTGTCTGACACATTCGCTTTATGTGTTTGGAGAATATTGCTCTGCAAAACCAGTCATTGTTATTTTCAATAAGCATTCTGGATTCATCATAGGCAGAGATAGATAGATGATTTGGGAATAAGCCCCCTATGTTGTATTACCTCAGAATTTGTCACATTAGTGGCCAAAATCTCTAGAAATGAAAAGAAAACAAGCAAAACAAGTTTGAGTATGTGAGAGATTTATTAGATAGCTATATCTCATTATGTTTTACAGGGGTTTTTCTTGAACAATTCAAAATGATTTAAATTGTGCATGACGTCCAGAGCTAAATCTGTTGTGCCATGTTCTTTATAATATTGCATAGGAAATGCTAATGAGAATACCTGATTTTTATAACTTTATTTAGGATACTTTTTCACTTTCCAATAAAATATATAATAATAATCAGACATGATATTCTTCCGATTAAAATCGGAATTCTGATTTTTTTGGGAATCGCCCCCCCCTTTCCCCCCTTCTTCTCCTCCCCCTCCCCTCGGAGGCCCCGAGTCAGGAGTTGCTACCGCCGGCGCGGCTCTGTGTGGCTCCAGTCCCGCGTTGCCTCAGGAAGGGAAAGGCAAAAAGGAAGAGCCGCGGCGGCGCTTTGCAACGGCAGCAGCGGCTCCTGGTTTTGCCTTTCCCTTCCTGAGGCAACGCAGTGCGAACAGAGGCGGGCGGGCGGTGCGAGGGGCGGGTAGGCGGGCGGTGCGAGCGGCGGGCGGGCGGTGCGAACGGCGGGCGGGCGGGCGGTGCGGCGGGCGGGCAGGCAGGCGGTGCGAAAGGGAGCTGGGTAGCGATTTCTTGGCGCTGGTGGGGGGTCTCTTTTGGCCGGCCCCAATTTTTTTTTCAGAGGGGAATATCATGCCTGAATAATATTAATAGTTACATTTTATGTTGTGCAAAGTTCTTTATGTTTTTATTAAAAATTGGAAAGTGGACAGTAAAAAACAGATAAATAATTATTTTAAAAAGAATTTATTACAGACTTAAGGATTTTTTTATTATTATTTATAACTCTAATGAGCAGACCCAAAACTAGAAAACAAAAATACGTTTTAGATTTTTAAGATTTTTAAAAAATCTTCAGTATCTTTTAAGTGAATACATTTGGTATCGCTCCATGGAAAGGAGAAACTCATTCATGAAAACATTATGGAATAGATACTGCTCCTAATGGGCAATGAAAATAATGGCACCTAAAGCAGATGTTCCATTGACCACCTGAGGAGAGATCGATATGAAAATCTATTCTATTGCTCTATGTTCAACTAATAAAAATAATGTTGCATTTTTGCAACCTGTACCTTTGATGCTATTTGGTTTAAATTTTCAGGCTTTCTTCCATTGTTAAGTAAATATTATCCAATTGCTAAGAATCAGTTTTGTCTTATTCTTCCCCTTCAATTTTGGGAGTATATACAATGTTATTAATTAAGATGACAATTTATTCTTAGATTAGCATATTTTAATATAGGCCTTAATTTGGGAGAAGGGGCTTAATTTCATTTCATGCCTATAAAACATGCTGGGCCTTCCTATTGGGGGAGGCCGTATTGTTGGAGAAACAGGGTACTCACAAAAATATTTTAATACATTACAATTAATTTATAAATAAAGAAATATTTAATCTTTTCATATACCACTTTTAAACAAAAAAATTTCCCATCTTTCCTGTAACGAAGTAGAGATATAGGTAAGAGCTATTATACAGGAAGGAAGATCTGTGAAGTAAGTAGACAATAATATATTCTTGTTTATTATGGAAATAAGGCCAATGCTGCATTTTTCAATATCAGATAGTTTTTAATATTTGGAAAAAATACTTTCTTTAGCAAAGAACAAATCAGTAAAGTCAAAGTGTTTATTAGAAGTCTAAATATAGAAGTTGTTGACTTTTTCAATGGCATTATGACAAGCATTTAACTGAATTTTGTGAATGTTTAAATTGTGTGCCAGAGGTGATTTTGAATCATAAGGTCATCTTCTATGAGATTATGTCATTGTCTCTCATAGCAATAATTCCACCATTTTGACATTGAAGATATGAAGTATTCTGTTCATTCCATAGCATATTCCATAAGACATAATAAGATAGGATGTAATAGGTGGATGAATGCATAGTCTGTATAGGTTATTTGTGGATCTTGTGACTCTGCATACCTCAGAATAAAGCATAATTCTGTATAAATTATCCTCCCATTGATCTTTCTGCCCTTGTAAGTAATCTTTTACCTTTTAAATTTTTTTTGAGCCATAGGATATGATTTAACACAAAAAATATTGCAGTCACTAGTGCCCTTAGAATCTGCTCTTGAAGCTGTGAAGTAGCTATCAAAGGTCTAATGTAAATGCATTGAGAACTTTCTGTCTTTTGTAGAAGCCACTGTTATGGTGAAAGCAACATCTATGTGTGCATTTGCATGATTAGGAGGCCCTCAAAGCACAACAGACTTATCAAAGTTTAAATGGCTTTGCAACTTAAATCACTGTTCTAGGGCTTTGAATGATTTACACAAACCTAGTAGATAGCAATAATCTGTACTTCTTAGCCTATATACTGTTTGTAGGGTTTTATTAATATTTAATCAAACACTGCTGACAGAATAATTTTACTGTGGTGTGGAAGCATTATGGATATATGCAACAAAGAAGTTGAGAACCATGATTGCTCAGAAATATATTTTAGCCCAGTCTTCCATTAAAAGGAAGAAAGGCCCATTTCATGCAGATTTGGGATATAAAAAAAGAAAAGTGTTTATTATTGTTGGATTCTGTGTCACACCTTTATATAAATTAATGATTGAACCATTGTTAAATTGTCGCAGTATTATACATGATGCTATGAAATATTATGAGAATTCTACTATATAAGCTTCTTTTGAAATTATACCATATTTCTGAGTAAATACAGAATTAATAGATTCTGAGTAGGAAAAGAAGGAAATTATTTGGCAGAATTAAAACTATGCATTTTTAATTTGGCACAGAGACATTCTAAAGAATAAACAACAACAAAAGATGAAGACCTGCCAGAATAGTCAGAATTTAGTACTGGACCCAAGCCAAGATCATTTAATAGAAAACGCTCTCTTAACTGCTACTTAGACAAATAATAGTTTGATTCTGTATGCTATTTAAAAGGTTGTTGAAACATGCCTTCACAGTATAACAGGTACACTTACTGACAGATTTGCACAGTACTTTTTATTTGAAAATGATTCCATTTGATCCACTAATTTTTGACAGGGTCAAGTACCATCATTAGTTTACTGAATGAAATCATGCCAGTCTACTATTGTATTTCCTTACATGATCCTTCAGTTTTTCCAATGGAACCAAGTAGCATATTATTTACTTTTCAAAATTTTAGCCACTGAACATTTATATTTATGTTATATGTTATATTTATGTTATGTCAATAGAGTTAATTCTATATACTTTTAAGAAAATCACCCTACAGCTTGAAATCTTGGCTTACTGAAGAAATCTAATTTCAGTAAGACAAGATTTCAAGCTGTAGGATAGTGTTGAATGTATATTTTGTGTATATTCGTAGATATTGTACTCTCAAATTGCAAATGGAGACGTGGGTACTCTATTTTTCTTATCTTCATTTTTAAGTGCTTTGGTTTTATTGTATTGCGAACAGTTGCTGGGGTGCATCCACAGTTTCGTTGTACTTGTACAATGACAATAAAGTTCTTCTAATTCTAAAGTCTCGTTGGGGGTAGGTGCCACCTGTAAAACATCTTATACAAATTTTCTTTATATGCAGTTGACATTGTCATTTTATAATTTTGAGACCACATTTTTCTAAATCAATCCCATATCCAAAGTTTTTCCCCCAAGCAATCATCATTTCTTTAACTTGTTCCTCCTCCAATTTAAATTATAATAGATGTCCATAAAGTTTTTTAATTACCTTTTCATCAGTACCCATCAAAATTTTATCTAAATCAGTCAACTTATCATAAATACCTTCTGCTTTAGAGTCTTTATCAAACCTAGATTGTATTTGCAAATATGAAAACCAATTCATTTTTACACCTTGTTCTTCCAACGCTTGCATAGATTTAAGTTCACCCTTTTCATTCAGTGTCTCACCATAGATATGGTGAGACACTGTTAGATGTTTGTTCCTTTTATATATTATTGGATAAGAAAAAGCTTCAGTAGTTGATATCCTTGTTGGAATTTTTAAGTAATATTGTCTGTTTATGTTCTCCCAGTTCAAAACAATGCCTTCTATAATATAATATATTGTCTTCTAAAATACCCCTGTGTTGTCCATTGAGCTGCTCCGAGCATCCAGAGAGTGGGAGATGCTTAGTCTCTGCTTGGATAGGCTGGGCTTATTTGAATAGGATGCTGTTACTCCTCCCTGGCTCCTCCCTAGCGTCCCCCAGTTTTAGCTCAGCCTTTGGTGTGATAGGCAGCATTTCCTCCCCTAGGATTTACAGGGGTGGGAGCAGTGGAGCCCTCCTGGTCCCCTCCTTATCGTTTCAGTCACACAGTATCTTTTTTAGTGCCCTTTTTTAAACGATTGTGTGACTAAGTTTGTAGCGTTGTTGGCGCCAAAACAAAACAACTGTCCGGAGCCGTTTAGAGTTGGGCAACGGTCATTTTGACATGCAATTTACAGGACTTCGCCATTTTATCCACGTTGCATCGTGTGGTCGTATTCCTGAATTTTACTTTTCTTGTGAGAGGCTTTAATTTCTTCAAAGCTTAACAAAGCTTATAAGGAGAATTAAAATTTGCAGCTCCCTTTACTCTGGTTTCGGGGAGGTATAAGTAAAGAATTGTTGGCTGCCCTCACACTGAACAATCAAATAAATAAATATAAATATAAATATAAATATAAATATGTATATATGTGTGTGTGTGTGTGTGTGTGTGTGTGTGTGTGTTATATATATATATATATGTTTTCTTAAGTTTTCGGTACTTACATGTATGGCCTTCAGCTTTGTTCGGTATTTTCCCACGTCATTATAGTTGTGCTTTTAAAGTTGTAGCAACGTTTCAGCAGAATCTCATCTGCCATCATCAGGCTTCTGTATTGTGTCCGTCTGTGAGTCAGACTTTTACAGTGGTTTCAGATTTAAATTTGGGGCAGCCTATTGCTGTGCCAGAATGGTTTTTCTTCATCCTGATTGGTTGGGAGTCTTGGTCTGTGTTTATTGGTCTCGAATTTGCTGTGTTCTGCTTGATTGGTGTCTCTAATATCTTCTGTCTGTTTTTGGCTCTTTTGTATCTTGATTGGCTGGCAGCATTGTGTTACTTTATTGGAGGTCTTTAGTGCAGCTTGGCTTCGGGTAAATGGACGGCTATCATTAGTTAGGAAGCTGGGTTTCATCTGGGTGCCTGGTTGGGATGTGTTTGAGCTGGAGGTATCAGGGGGATCTGTTTGTGCCCAGGTGTTTGCCTGGCTTGTGGTGTGGAGATTTTTTGTTTGTGAGTGCAGGCTTCCAAATGATTGACAGCCTGGTGGAATCATCTCTTCTGTTCATGCTTTCTGGTCTTTTTTCAATCTCTATGGCTTCTCTGATGATTCTGTGGCTGGAATTTTCTATAGTGGCTAGGGTTTTGGTGCCATTGAAGTTGATGCTATGACGCCCAATCCCACCACCACCCAGCACAGATAAACTCCGTGGCTAAAACACTAATTACTAGAACCAAACGCCTGGCAGACAAGACACACATTAAGACTGAACTATGCACCCTGACTAAAATATTGACAGCCAACGGCTTCCACAAAAGCAAAATCACCAACTTGATCCACAAAAACACACTGAGACATAATAGAGACCCAGAAGATCAACAGACCCATGGAACAGCTGTCCTGCCCTACATAAGAGGCACTACAGACAAAATTAGTAAGATACTATACAGACACCACATCAAGACTGCCTTCAAAACAGACAGAAAAATAGCAGCCATCCTCAGAAACCCCAAAGACAACAAAGACAAAATTAGTAAGATACTATACAGACACCACATCAAGACTGCCTTCAAAACAGACAGAAAAATAGCAGCCATCCTCAGAAACCCCAAAGACAAAATTGACCTGGAAAACCAAGGCATATATGAAGTCCCCTGTGCATCATGCCTGGCCACATACACTGGACAGACCAATAGAAGAATAAGCACCCGCCTGGATGAACACAAAAATGCAGTCAAAAAGCTGGAACACACTTCCTCACTAGTCCAACACATGGAAGCCACAGGTCATAGCATCAACTTCAATGGCACCAAAACCCTAGCCACTATAGAAAATTCCAGCCACAGAATCATCAGAGAAGCCATAGAGATTGAAAAAAGACCAGAAAGCATGAACAGAAGAGATGATTCCACCAGGCTGTCAATCATTTGGAAGCCTGCACTCACAAACAAAAAAATCTCCACACCACAAGCCAGGCAAACACCTGGGCACAAACAGATCCCCCCTGATACCTCCAGCTCAAACACATCCCAACCAGGCACCCAGATGAAACCCAGCTTTCTAACTAATGATAGCCGTCCATTTACCCGAAGCCAAGCTGCACTAAAGACCTCCAATAAAGTAACACAATGCTGCCAGCCAATCAAGATACAAAAAGAGCCAAAAAACAGACAGAAGATATTAGAGACACCAATCAAGCAGAACACAGCAAACTCCGAGACCAATAAACACAGACCAAGACTCCCAACCAATCAGGATGAAGAAAAAACCATTCTGGCACAGCAATAGGCTGCCCCAAATTTAAATCTGAAACCACTGTAAAAGTCTGACTCACAGATGAACACTATACAGAAGCCTGATGATGGCAGATGAGATTCTGCGAAACGTTGCTACAACTTTAAAAGCACAACTACAATGACGTGGGAAAATACCCGAACAAAGCCGAATACCATACATGTAAGTATCCGTGAAAACTTAAGAAAACAAATATATATATATATATATATATATATATATATATATATATATATATATATATATATATATATATATATATATATATATATATATTCAGTCAGCTGCTGAAGGTCTGTGGTTGTTGTTTTTTCTTGAATTGACCTGGTATTGAGCATTATCAAATGAGACCATTTGTAAATAATAATTTTTTATTGACTTTTTGGCAAAAAAATAAAAACCATTAAAAAAATCAAATAATTTAAAAAAGGAGGGGGAGTGAAAGTAGAGATAGCGTCTCTTGCCCCTCTGGTGGTGCAGGACCCTGCACGTGCCAACCGTCCATATATATTAAGACAAAACTACAAAACAGACAGAAGATATTAGAAACACCAATCAAGCAGAACACAGCAAACTCCAAGACAAATAAACATAGACCAAGACTCCCAACCAATCAGGTTGAAGAAAAAACCATTCTGGCACAGCAGTAGGCTAGCCCCAAATTTAAAACAGAAACCGCTGTGAAAGTTTGACTCACAGACGAACACAATACAGAAGCCTGATGATGGCAGATGAGATTCTGCCAAAACGTTGCTACAACTTTAAAAGCACAACTATAATGACGTGGGGAAAATACCCGAACAAAGCTGAATACCATACATGTAAGTACCCGTGAAAACTTAAGAAAACACACACACACACACACACACACACATATATATATATGTTTTCGTAGATTTTCACGTGTTCAAGTATATATATATATATTCTTACTCTACTAAGAGTAACTGCAGAATTGCAATGGCAAACAGAGGTGGTGCTAAGACACAGGCCGTAGATAAGTCCAAGAAACCTAAGGGTCCCTCGAAGGCTGCAGAGAAAGATGCTACCCGACGCCAGAAGGCGTTGGAAAAGCAAATTGAGAAACACTCTAAGGAAGCTGAAAGAACTTCCCAGCCTCCTCCCCCAGCTCGATATCCCAGGCTCAACAGCCACCAGTAGCCTTAGATCTGTCCATGCCACACAGGCCGGCTAGCACCTTATACAGGCCTCACCAAGTGTAAATATCCCGAGGCGAGCCCCCAAGGCGACCTTCACTCAACAGCGGCTGGCCTACGACAGGAGGAGTTCCTGCCAGATGAGGTACCAGAAACTATGAAAGCATGGATGGAGCTTGCAATCTGCAGAGGATTCGCAGCCGAGGTCCAACAATCCTTGATGACCAGACAGATACCAGTATCGGAATGTGACTCTCAGTCAGTAAGATCTCTATGCAGAACTGACCTACATTATCCTCAGGTACCTCCTCAAGGGGAGTCTTCTTTCATTTCACATATGCATCCAGACATACAGGAGGAGGGAGAAGGTGAGCACCAATTAGATGCAGTATCAGTTCCAGATAGTGAAGTCCCCTTGGAGGAGGAACCCCTAGAAAGAGGCATGTCTGAGGGCATGGACCTCAAGCCAGACCAACCTACCTTTACGGGGCTATTTCATCCACAGCTTTTCAAATCTCTTTTCAAGGCCAAAACCACAGCTCGCCTTGAAAAGTCTCCTTCCGTTCTTCAATCAGAACCTCAGGACGAATCGGAGGATTTGATTTTCTCACAACCCATTAACGAGGTTGAGGTTACTCCAGTTCCGCAAATGTTTTCAGACCTGATCCAGAAACAGTGGACCTCAGCAGCGGTGTATCCAATCCCTGCTAGCTTTGATAAGAAAATTTTTAATCTAGCTTCTGGATTTTCCAATTCCTTGAATACCCCTGAAGTAGATGGGCCAGTGGTGGCCTTAGCATCCTCCTCTGCCATTCCCACAGAAGCGGAGGAAGCCCTCAAACTGGAGGAGAAGAAAGCCAAGATAGCACTACGAAAGGCGCATCAGTGTGATGCGTGGGCCATAAGGGCAGCAACAGCCGCGTCCTCCTTCACCAGAACCTCACTTAGATGGCTACGTCACCTGAGGGACACCATACCAAATTCTAATGTTAGGGCACACCAGGACATTGCCAAATTAATTGCGGCCGCAGAGTTTTCTGCAGATGCTACATTTAATTCGTTCAAGTTTTCAGCTCGAGCCATGGCATCGCAGGTTACGGCCCACCAATTGCTATGGCTTAGACATTGGAAAGGTGATACCAAACACAAATGGCAACTCACCTCTTCCCCAATTTCGGATGATAAATTGGCACTGCTCTGGATCCGCTTCTAATTGAGACCAGAAGCAAGAAAAAGATTCTCCCCTCCATTCTTCGTCGCTCTGACAGCAGAGTTTTTCAGCCCTTTCAGAGAGGCTCCTTTCATCCCTATTATCAAGTCCATTCTTCCCCAGATTCCAGAGACCTCCGACATATAGTGGAGCCCAGCAGTCAGATAGATCAGAATTCTCCGACAGACCTCGCAGGGGTGGACAAACTAAGTGATTTTTCAGGGGAACTGGAAACAGAGGTTTTCGCCATCCAAGATAAATACAGGGATCTTCCTCCCATTGGAGGACGATTAAGGCTCTTTGCAGACTGATGGGACTCTTCCACATCGGATTCATGGGTTCGCGACACCATCAGATTTGGCCTGGCTCTAGAGGTCTCCTCCACACCCCCGAACTTTGAATAGTCCTATCTCCTGAGATCCGGTTAAAAGGAAACTGATGGAGATAGCGATCAATCACTTACTAGAAATTAAGGCCATCCAACCAGTAACCCAGGATCAACATGGACAAGGATTCTATTCTCTTCTTTTTGTAGTTCCCAAAAGTTTGGGGGAGGGGGTGGAGTTCAATCCTAGATTTAAAATGTCTCAACCGTACTCTAGTCTACCGCAAATTCAAGATGAGGACGTTGCAATCCATTTTCCTTAGCATAAGAAAGGGTTATTTTTTGACTTCCATCTATTTAACAGAGGCTTATCTTCACATACCAATTAGACCTCATTCCAAATTAGACCTCATTCCAAATTTCTCAGATTCTGCTACAACAACCAACATTTAGTTGATCTGCCCTTTGGGTTGTCATCGGCCCCTAGGACTTTTACAAAGGTTCTGGCAGCTCTGGCTGCACACCTTAGGGCCATTCCAGTTAGACTCCAGTGTTACCTGGATGACATTTTGATTTTGTAATCCTCATCCAGGCAGGCAGAATTGGATACCCAAATTACATTGCGAACCTTTCAACAACATGGGTTTTCCATTGGGCAAAGAGCCATTTGTTTCCCTCAACCCATTTATCTCACCTGGGCTCGATAATAGACCCAGTAGAAGGAAGAGTGTTTCTATCCCCTGAGAGACAGGAGAGCATTAAAACCTTAGCTCAGTCTATCAGAATCCTCAAACGGGTTCCTCTAGCCGATTTGTCTAAACTACTGGGAAAAATGATCTCCTGTATTTCTATTGTTCCTTGGGCTCAATTCCACACTAGATCATGCCAATGGTATCTGCTTCCATTCCAAAGATTGGGACTAAGCAATTCCAGGACCAGAATGTTAGTTCCTACAAAAGTTCAGCTATCTCTACACTGGTGGATGGCTCCAGCCGTCAACAAGGGATGCCCGCTGAAAGAACACCAAAGACTCACCATAACCATGGATGCCAGTCTGTTTGGATGGGGAGCTCATTTCCAGTCCCTCTCGGCTCAAGGGCGTTGGTCAACTGCAGAGCAATCGAACAGCATAAATTGGTTGGAGTTCAGGGCAGTCCACCTGGCCCTTTGCGGTTTCCTCCCACATATTCAAATGAGACACGTACTTATACTGACAGACAATGTCACGACAAAAGCACATATCAACAGACAAGGGGGGACCCACTCAAAACATCTCATGTGGGAAGCAGAGAGACTGTGCCGTTGGCGGAAAGAAACTTAGCCTCTATCAGAGCGGAGCATATTTCCGGCTTGACAAACACACAGGCCGACTGGCTAAGCATGGGCACGATCGACCAATCAGAGTGGCATCTGCATCCGAACCTGTTTCAGGAGGCAGTCCAGAGATTTGGTCTGCCAGTTATAGATCTGTTTGCTTCTTCCCTGAACTCGCAGCTCCCAAGATTCTTTTCAAGATACCCATCCCAGGGGGCAGAGAACATCAACGCTCTCCGGTGCCGGTGGCCCCAGGATCTCCTATATGCCTTCCCCCCTCTCCCCTTGATACCCAAAGTGGTACAAAAACTACTGGACGAGAAAGCGGACCTGATTTGGTGGCACCCTATTGGCCCAGGAGACCGTGGTTTGCGGATCTCAGGCCTGTCCACAGAAGAACTGTGGAAAATTCCACTGCACAAAATTCAGCTCACCCAAGGACCGATCCAGCACCCGGACCCTCAGTGGCTCCACCTAGCCGTTTGGAGGTTCAGCGGCAACATCTAAGAAAGGAGAATTTTTCGGCCAGGGTGATTAATACCATTCAAGCGGCTCGGCGCCCTTCTACGAGTCACATATATAATGCCATATGGACTATCTTCTTCAAATGGTGCACCAAATCCAGGGTGAACCCATTTTTGCCATCAATTGCACAAGTTTTAGATTTTCTCCAAGATGGTCTCGACAGGGACCTCTCTCCAAACACTTTAAGACGACAAGTGGCAGCCATTGCCTCAGTGGTGACTTGGGAAGGTCTACCATCCATCTCCCATCACCCACGGATAAAGAGTTTTCTTAGGGGTGCTACAAATTTATGTCCACCAGTGGTGCATCGTTACCCGACCTGCAACCTTAACAAGGTACTCATAGCACTCACAAAGGGTCCATTTGAACCTCTGAAAACCGTTAGCTTCCATTTTCTCACATACAAGGTTGTTTTTCTCATGGCTATAACATCAGCACATCGTATATCAGAAATCGCAGCCCTATCTGCCTGAAAGAACCTCTGTATATTCCATGCTGACAGAGTGGTGCTTCGACCTGACCCCATGTTCACATCTAAAGTCAATTCTGCCTTCCACAGGTCACAAGAACTAGTTCTTCCTAACTTTTGCCCCAGACCTTCTCAGGGCCTAGAGCATCAATGGCACCGACTGGATGTCCGCAGAGCTCTTCGTAATTACTTACATAGAACGGCTCCTTTCAGAAAGACTGAAGCTCTTTTCGTATCCTTTCAGCCAACCTCCCAGGGGCAGAAAGTTTCTTCTTCGACTATAGGCAGGTGGCTGAAAGCCATGATAGCCAAGGCATACGAGACTCAATCACTGCCTGTGCCTAGGGGTATTACGGGCCATTCAACAAGGAGCATGGCAACTTCAGCGGCCTGGGCCACGCAAGCTCCTACTGCAGAAATATGTAAAGCGGCAACATGGGTCTCCCCATCACCTTTCATTAGGCATTACAAAATTGATGTATTTGCTTCTGCTGAAGCCTCCTTTGGTAGGAGGGTGTTACAACGAGTCTACTCAGACAGTGGGGGAGCTCCAACCCAGATGGAGACCCTCCCATAGGACAAGCCAAGCTTTAGTATGTCCCACTCTCTGGATGCTCAGAACAGCTCAATGGAAAGGGGCATTGGTACTTACCTGATATGCCCGTTCTTGGGAAGCTGCAACGAGCATCCAGCCCCACCCAATATCCATCTGGTGGGGTCCTGTTCCGGCCAACGACTAATCTGGATATAAGTTTTTTAAAAAACACGCAAACAGACCAATATCGAGGATGGAGGTTGCATCATCTCGTCTTCGCCAAAACTGGGGGATGCTAGGGAGGAGGCAGGGAGGAGTAACAGCGTCCTATTCAAATAAGCCCAGCCTATCCAAGCAGAGACTAAGCACCTCCCACTCTCTGGATGCTCATCGCAGCTCACCGAGAAGGGGCGTATCAGGTAAGTTCCAACACCTCTTTTAGTTCCCTTATACCAAAGAAAGGCATGCCATCCCAACAGCAAGTCATGGCCTTCTAAAGTCAGTAATCTACTGTTCCTTATATTACGCCTGGTAATATAGCTCCCAATTGGGCAAGGCAAACCCTCTTCTTATTCTTGCATCTTGTAACAGTTTTCATTTTATTCTAGGTTTTTTACCCTGCCAAATATATTTCAACACAATTCTATTTAAATCTTCAAAAAACTCTTTCCCTAGTCGAATAGGAATTGTCTGGAATAAATATAAAACTCTAGGCAATACATTCATCTTAATTGTAGATATTCTCCCAATCAATGATAGTTGCAGTTTTTCCCATTTTATCAAATCTGTTGCAATCTGCTGTTTGAGTTTAACATAGTTATCTTCCTTCAGTGTAATACATCTTGGTGTAATAATATGTATCCCTAAATATTTAACCTTGTTTGTGACCTGTATTTTTAAAATTTCTTCCAACTCTTTCTTTTGTCTTCCTAACATACTCTTTGTTAATATTTTGTCTGTATTTATTCTCAAACCTGCTACTTTTCCATATTCTTCTATTTTTTTTCTATTAATTTGGGTGCTGTTTCCAATGGGTCTTCTAATATAAATACCAGGTCGTCTGCAAAAGCTTGCAATTTATATTCCTCCTTTTTAATTTTCATTCCTTTTATTTTTCTTTCTTCTCTAATATTCCTGTTCAACACTTCCGAGATATGAGCATCTTGATCTAGGTCACAGCATAAGATAAATAAAAGTTTCTATTTAATTCGCTACTTCTTTTTAGATTGAAAATACAGATAAATGCTTTTACCGAACATTGGTCTTTAGTTTGACAATTCTTCATGAATTCAATTGCATATTTTATCAATTGAAAAAAATAACAATTGACTTTTACTCAGTAAAACTACATGTGGTAAGATTTATATATGAATTTAAATTGCTCTTGTAAACCTTAAGTATCTCATATATAGGTTGATGTTGAAACATTCTAGGATTTTGCTTTAAATTGTATTTTCTTGAGGTAAAACAAATGATTATCTGGAGAAATAGAGCACTTTAAAAAAAATTACACCTCTTTTAGAGCACCTAACTAGTTACATCCCTTCTTTTACTTGTGGCTTGTAAACTATAGAGGACAGATCCTTATTCCTTCTACTTTGTTTTTGGTTGTCCTATTCAAGCCAATATTAAGTAGATGAATTGCATAGAAAGAAAAGGTTTATATACACAGAAGTTATAGGAAATTATTGAGTGATTAGATTTTTGATAGACTGTGGATAGTATTTTAAGCTCTTGCTATCTAAATCTAAATTACAGCTGTCAACTGAAACCACTGGTGTAATTTCTCTGAGTGAAATGTGTTGGTTTGTTAAGTTACTGTACATGATTCAGAGGTGTACAGCCAATAAGATTTCCTGGTAGGAGAACTGAATTTTCCTATCATTCCGACATCTATACTAGATCACACTAAAAATGTAAATACAGTTTATGGGGAATGTAACTGCTTGACTTTACAGGATTGTGTCAGCCAATCTGAAAGCTATTGCAGTTTGTTCAGTGATGTTTATGCATTTCTAATCTATTTTTTAAAGATAGCACTATGCATTTTAAAAAGGTTTGTGAGCATGAGCAAAACAGCCTCTCTGAATTCTTCTAGCAGCTTTATCTTTTGCAAGGTACCTTTAGCTGCATTGAGAGCTGTTTTTTTTACTCCCCCCTCCCCGCTGCATTCATTTCTGACCCTTGCAGAAAAAGTGGCTGCTTTAAAATTTTGAAGAGAGGAGCTTTGTATTCCTGCATGTTGCAAAGTTTTTCTTTGGAATGCTTTACAGAGCCCTATTATCCATTTTTCTAGACTTACATTTTTAAAAGCAGACAAAGCAAACTTACCTCTCCTTGAGAGACCATTTTAAGACAGATATCTAGTTGATCCAGGATTAAAGATTTTATAATACCTATTTTATTTTTATTTTTGTAAAGAACTCCTAAAGTAGAAAGTCAGAAAATATTCTACAAGTCCCTGGCAAAATATTTTTGTAATGAAGTCAAGCAAATAGCATCAGAGTAGCCCTAAGGGTGGAGCTCAGTTCAAGCGCTTCCTCTTTTCCATCACTGATTTCACAGTAAAGTGAAATAGAATGTGGGGATAGGATACATTTTAATGTTAATCGAGACCTAGCATAATAATCTTTTTTTAATAATTTGCAAATGTGGAGTTTGAGAAAGAGTTTTAGAGGCAATTTAGTTTAGCCGAGTTCAGTTTTTAAATGTATTTATTTTTTTGAAATAGAGTGGGGAGTATTTAAGTTTCCTTATTTATGTTTTTCTATCTTATCTAACCAAGTTTCAAAGATTTGATGGTATCGACATTTTCATTTGAAGAATTTGAATAATGTTCAAGGATGTGTATGCCATGAAACATATTTACTCTTTCTATGTCATATTCTGCCAACTTCGTCTTGCCTGCCAAAGTTTAAATGGAGCTGTTATAGCAAGATTATTTTTCTCCCCATTCCCAGTCTCATACCCCATTCTCATTATATCAAAACATCTATTTTATTTTATGTATTCTTACCTGCCTTGATTTTATGTAATGCTTGTGTTAATGGTTATATCTATTTAAACAGTCTAATAAAAACAGGGCAGCTTTAATTCAAATACAAATTCCGTGCATTTTCCAGTTTCTTTTCTGTTGTAACAGGTCAGGCTGCTTAACAGATGTCTAAATAACTTTGTTGATAGCAGGAATTTTTCAGACCTCTTTGTTACTTATTGAAATGACCTATATATGCAGCAGATGGAGAGGAATTTCACTTACCCTAATATTGAAAGTATTCTGAGTTGCAAGATTTGTGTTTTTGTCTGTTTTCTATTTTTATGAACACTTCTGTTCTTAACTGAATACTATTTTAAATGAGTTCTGCAGATTAAAAAAAAAGGAATGCTTCATGTGTGTGTGTGTGTGTGTGTGGTGTGTGTGTGTGTGTGTGTAGAGAGAGAGAGAGAAAAGAGAAAAAAACCTAAAAGACTATATCTTTAGAATATCTCGGGCATGTAAAAATCCAGTTGCTATTAGAATTTTAAATGTGGGACTGCATAGGTATGATTTGAGATAAAGGCTTCCCTCTTTGAACATTTGCAAAGCATGAACAGGAATTTACTGGTAGATTCTGGAGATTGGCTCCCATATATTCTATATTGTAGTACAGGTAGAAATTCTTCTTAATTGCTTTTAATATGTTTGATGGGGATATTATTAATTACATACAAAATAAAATAATGCAACAATAATGCATAAGCATGACTATTTAATAATAGATGAACATCTCTATTAATATATTATAGAAAAAAACAGTAAACTTGATGAGAATTATCAGGGATGTGACTAGTTTCAGATTATCATTATTGTTCATTTCAATATTAATATTATCCCATTTTAACTCTTGGCAAAAACATAGAAATAATATTTTTTTTAAAAATCCCATAAAAATTATTTAGCCCATAATAAATGAAGTTTGTCCAAAACATACATTTTTTAAAAATGCTGTTATTTTTAAATAAAGATATTGGCTAGTTTTTATAACATAAACGTGATTGTATAAAAAATAATTTCTTCACTTTCTAAATGAAAGTGATTCCCCCCCCTTGTTTCAGGGAAGTAAACCTCTGTTCTCTAAAGATAACATCATAAAATTGAGGAATGTTTTCTGGGCAAGATATTCCTATTGCCCATTATTTTCCTGCTTTGGATTCAGTAGAAATGTCAAATATGGTGGGGACTGAAGGAGAATATTTAGCATTAATTTAGTCCATCTCATCCAACCTACATACATATGTATGTATTCATGTAAGGGCAGAAAACAGCTGGGTGACTTGGACCAGTCACTGTGTCTCAGTCAAACACACTTCATAGAGTTTTTGTTATGGGGAAAATAAGACGAGAAAGTGTGTTGGATATGTTTGCCATCTTGAGTTGTTTGTAAAAAAAATAAGGCAGGACAGAAACTAACGAACAAATACTTAACATATTGTTGCTGGCTGTTATTTTCTGTCTTGTAACATAAAGTTTGAGAAAGTTGTTCTTAAGAACAAAAAGTTTGCATTTATGGCCTATACCATTTCAAGAAACAATTTGTTTCCAAAAGTAAAGGTACTGATTTATTGTTTGAAAGCATTAATTGATGGTCATTATTATTGAAATGTTTAAAAAAAACAAATGAGGGATTATTAATGTAAAAACTAACTATTAAAACAAATTGTCATGTAAGTTTCATCTGATATAATCATAGTTATTGAAGGTTCTTGGTTAAAATAAATACTTATCTCTAGCTGCTTCAGGACTTTAAAACAAATTGTACACCTATGCTTTCCGACAGTACAAAATGTCTCTTTTGAACATTAAAAAAAAAACTGGGTACATTTCATGTATTCTTTGTTGAGATAAGGAGAAAGAGATAAGTATGGAAAGCAAAGTGGAAATGACTACATCCTGTATTTATGAAGGAATGTTGGTTAGCTTCATGTAGAGGTATAGGTATGGGTCTTTGTATGTGTATCTCAGTTTTAATTGAATAGAAACATGAAAGATTATGATCTTTGTAGATATAGAATGAAAGCGAATCCATTTGAAAAGAGAGTAAGACACATAGCCTCTTCAAAAAGCTAATTTTAAAAAAATATATGATTAGATGATGGTTCCTCCATCATAAATGCAATACCCTTGAGATGTATTAATGCTTTAATAGCATGTTGTGAGGACATCAGTGCAATCCTCTTTAATAGCTTGCTGGCTTGAACCCCATTACATAATGTTCTTATAATATTTTATAGGTGACTACAGTAAATTGGTAGTGAATGTATTCCATTTTTTTTGGCTTTGGTCCTTATTTGATCTGCTGGTAGAACATTTTGTCCTTGCACTTTTTATATTTTAAAGGCAATTGATCTACTTTTGGATATATGCTGCAAATTTTTTTCTTTAATTTTTTAAAGAAAAAGCTCCATATTGTGAGATTGTGATCTGCAGAAAAGTGGAATATTACCAGAACTAGAAAGAAACCTGACCAGTTGATTTAGTCCTGTTCAAATCCACCCACTCATACTAATGTTCTTTCAACACTGCCAAATAGGCACACATTTTCTTTTCCCTTTGTTTTAGTTGTTTCAGTTTGTTCAGACAATACTTGGAAAATTATAGTTGTCTGTAATTGGACAATGTTGCTTCACATATGTTAATTTTGAGTCCAAACAATTTCTTTAAATTTCCATTGTATTTTGCTGAAAAAAATAGCTTAAGATGGATGTTGAATTAAACTAATAGTATAAGTTCAAGATCTTGGCTAAAGATATAATCTGATTGAATTACTATACATGGTTCCGGCTGTCCTGAATAAAATAAAAGACAAAGATATTTTATATTATATGCAAAGTTGTTTATTTATTTTCAACCCATTTGTATTACTTTTATCAATAGTTCAAGGAGTCTCACCTACCTAATGCTCCTTCCTATTTTCTGTACTATAACACAGTGAAACGGATTGGCTGAGAGGCAGTGAGTGGCCTTAAATTGTCCAGCTAATTTTCCTACCTAAGGCAGACCTCTAAAACTCATAGTCTCACAGTTTTCAGCCTGGTGTCTTAACCACTACATCAGATGGCTCTCTTAAAGACATCTTTTGATGTCTTTAAGATCAGTGAACATAGAATTAAGTTGCAATGCATTTAAAAGTTGAAACCCAACTTTCCATTCCCGATAGTTTTTAGATAATGTTAAAAAAAATCAAATTGGTAACCAGAATAATGTGTTAGGGCTCTCTAAAAACTATACAATTTAGTGCCTGTAATTAACCCTAACCTGTAATTAACCCTAACCTGGGATTCCTGTACACGTCCAGGAATCCCAAAGTGAATAAAAGCTGCCCTAACCTTGCATGTTACAAAGTTATGCCTAGCTTCTTTTTGCAAATTTGAATGCAAATTTAGATTTGTTTCTAAATTCTTTATTGATTCAAAATAAAGATACAGTGAATATGACAGGTACAGAAGCTTAGATAATTTTGAAACAAGTAAGGGGTTTCAAATGTTTCCTGAGGCCAACAGCAGCCTTTCTGTTTTTCTGTTCTTTTTCCTTTTTTTTTTTGGCCATTTTTCTTTACTCTTTTCTTGATGAATCTTTAGTTGATGAAGTTCTGAGAGTTTTTGCCTGCATGTTTAAGATCTTTGTGTAGATTTTAAAATAATGCTGAATTCTTATAACTGAAAACCCATTCCCAAATATTTTCTTTCTGTTTTGTAAGCACATCATGGTTGATTTAAACATACGTATCAGTAGCTGGTTTTGCTGAAATAGCCAAATTGTTCATTGAGTGTGGAACACTAATTTAAAGACCAAGAAATGCTTGAATTTGAATTTGATTGCCTTCCCTTTTTCAAACACACACACATACACTCAAACTTTTTTTGGTAGTGATTTTTTTTTATACATTAACACTGGCTTTTTCTGCTTTTTTATTTTTAACTCTTAGGAATTGTTATTTTTAACCATCCTAAAGTCTTGCAAAATTAAATATTATAAATATATATGGGGAAAATAACTCTTAATTCTTAATTCACACAGAAGTTCAGACAGAAGTATCTTCAATAAATAGGAATAAAATATGAAACTTGATACTAAGAGATCATTGCTATTTCTCTCAAAGTATGTTTTAGTTTTCTAGTTTGAAATGACATTGATATTTAGACATTAATAATTATGATTATAATCATTTTCTGATCATATGCATGATCCTACAATAAGCAGTCTTACCGTGTTTCCCCGAAAATAAGACTGGGTATTATATTTTTGGGCTACCAAAAAAGGCACCAGGTCTTATTTTTGGGGAGGTCTTTGTTTTTCCCCAATACTGGGAGGTGGGGGGGGCGATCTGCACCTTGCGCCTCCTTGCCTAATGGTCTTACCAACAGTTTGGTCCACGAAACATCTGCGGGTGCACTCCTACCGCTGGCTCCAAGAAGTGCCGCTGCTTTTGCAACTGATTGAGGCTGCAAAAGCAGCAGGAGCCCCCACATGCCTCTGTGAAATAGCCAATCTGCAGATGTGCTCCTGCCGCCGGTATTTTATTCAGTGTAAATATTAATTTTATATTATTAAACCAGCTTTTAAATAATATAATAATAAATTTACCTTCATTGATGTATAATAATTTCTGAATAGAAAGGGATAAAGCCTTGGCTTAACTGTGGTTGAAAAGAAGAAAGTATGGATAATTTATTTGGCAATATTAAGAAACAGTAGAGTTGATAACAAAGAATTAGAGAATATCAAAGAAAATATATCAAGATCTGAAAATTGAAATTGAAAGATTATGGCATAAGCCAGTCTTGGTGGTCCCAGTGGTTATCAGCACACTAGGTTCCATACCAAAAATCTTGGATGGCACTTAAAAAATCTGTGCATTGATGAAATTTCCATCTGTCAATTGCAAAAGGCTACACTGCTTGAATCTGCACATATACTACGCCAATATGACACCTTAGATTCTTGGGAATAACTAGATGCATATGAGGGCCAACATCAGTTAAATAATTAGCAGCTGTGATTTCACATTGTTGTGAACAGATAGTCATAATTCAGTAAATGTAGGTGCCAGCCAACTCCTAGGAACTCTGAGTGGATTGTAATTCTTAAAACATTTAAAAACAAAAAATATTAAAAAAAAACCTTACAAAAACAGTACAAGGGCAAAGGAACAATGATGGCAAAGAGAACAAGTTGAACAGAAAAGAAGAAACATAATGCTAAATCCTTTATGCTTAGAGTTTGGGACAGTAGTTAATAAATTTTTGGTCTTCCTCTTTTGCAAATAATTTATTGAAGTATATTTCAGGTCAATGACTTTTATAAAGCATCAAGAGTTCCTTTTTATCGATAGAGAAACTTGGTTTCTAAGTATTTTTCCTTTTGCTGCTTCAGCAACTTGTTCATATAAAATTGTTTTTGGTTGGTAGTAAGAAACTTACTGAAAAAATATATTTAATTATATTTTTGAAAACTGTATAAAATGTTCCCTAAAATATATCCCAAAGGTGCTTTTTCAAAAGACAACTAGGCTCACTTTGTTTTCTTTGCAGACATTTCGCTTCTCATCTAAGAAGCTTCTTCAGTTAGAACTGAAACAGTGTCTTGATTGAGAAGCAAAACATCTACAAGAAAAATAAAGTCTAGTTGCCTTTTGAAAAAGCACCTTTGAGACAACCATGATCTGGATGACTGAGAATCTCCATATACATTTCCCTAAATATATTTAAATATAAGTGTTCTATATAGTAGTCCCTGTCCTGTGGACACACTTCCTCCTCGCACCCAGCAGACCCTCTTACTTAGTCTTTCAGAAGGCCTTGAAGAGCTGATTTTTCTGTAAACATTAGGGTTGAGTGAGGTTGGGGTCCAGTAAAATGGAGTCCTATTATGTGAAAGAAGATTGACCATGCAGAAAAGGAATCCTTGTTATGGTTTTACAGGGTTTTTTGAGGTTTATAATTGTTTTGTGAGCTACCCAGAATTATGGTATATAAAATAAGTGGTCATGTAAGTTTTTAAAAATAAAATAAATTAAATAAATACTTTTTTTTATACTACCGTCTTTAAAAATGAATATAGAATTATAATTTGAAGAGTACCTTTAGGCCATCTAGTCCAACTACTTGGAATCCAAAATAAAGCATGCTCGATGGGAAGGTTGTGAGTTGATCAGTGCTACCATAGTCATGAAAATTAATAATGTCATACTCTGACATGTAACACGTTGTATGTAGGGTAGACAATGGGAGTGTTGACCTCTGGAAAGCCAATTGAATTCAAATAAATGCTGTTTATTAAAACATGCACATGCCTGTTATCACAATAACCTTTAATACAGCACTGGCCATTCTCTCATTTTAGTTCTTTTACTACTCTGAAAATAGCAAACCTTTGAGAGTGGTTAATATGTTAGAATTATATATTAAAATACAGTGATACCTCAATTTAACAGTCATCTCTTTAATGGACTTTGGATGCAACAAACTAAATCTGTGTTTGGAATTTATCCCCAAAATAATGTAAAAGTCTGCTGTTTCTGCAGGCTGCCCAGACAGTTGGCATAATTTATAGCATTTGCATAATGACATAATTGTCATTTTTACATCATTTGCGTCAGTTTGTCATTTGCATTATGTAAAATGTCAGTTACATCATTACACAAATAACATGAATTGATGCAATTGATGTAAAACATCAATTGAATAATTATATAAATGGAATAAATTATGTAAATTACATAGATTCGGATTTAACAAAAATTGGATTTAATGGACACCTCTTTTTCCCAAATGCCCTGTTAAATTGAGATATTAATGTATGAATAATTATTCAAACTATATTACTTTATTGATGCTACATTCCTATATTAGTGATTTCCTATAGATAGCAATATTTACACATTGACAAAAACAAAACTTTTGCTGAAAAAATAATCCTTGTATTGCTGAATCAACATCATGTGTATATGTGCCTGTAGATTTACTCTAGGTGCCTCATAGACTCTACAATCCAATTTTTCATTCCCCTTCCCTTTTTCTTTTTATTAAAAAAAATATTACAGCCATTTTTTAAATGAGGAGAGAAAAATGGGCTGCTGATATGTTGATTAAGAATATCGGGCGACTAAAATATGCATGATATAAGTATTCTCATGCCTTACTTGAACATTAGTAAATCTGATGAACATGGATACTTGCAAGGTGGAGGGAAACTAAAGCAAATATTTGTTTGCCCTGGATAAGTCGTAGCACCAGGTTTCCTGTTTTCATTTATAAAAAGAACTAGTCTGGACCTCTAGATGCTGAGGCATTATTATTGTTATTATCTATTAGTCAACATTAGTCGTTACTATTCATTAGTCAGCTTTTTAACTTGCTTTTCTGTCTATTTAGCCTCTGAATGGTTTCAGTAATAATTGATATATACACACTCTGGAAAAGAAAGTATGCAATGGAAGCATGCTCTGTGTCTTTCCCCATGTTCCCTGGATAAAAATATGGCCCTTCTTTTAAAAAAAAACTAGAAATCCAGTCAGAGGTTGTGATTAGACAATAGTGTATCTACCTAAAATGAAAAGAGCAAAATCATGAGTTTGCAATGTCTTAAATCAACTCCTTTTTTTTAAATGGAGGATTTTTGTGAGTTTCCAAATATTTAAGAAAGTTATCCTGCTGGTACCTGGCAATGAAATTCATTGTTGCTCAATATATGTTGCAAAAATTAGCATTGTGTCTGAAAGGCTGGGAGTTATTTCAGTCCTGCAAGATAACTTGCTATTGTTATACCCAGGCAAAGTGATGTATGACAATTCTGCATAGTAATCATATTTTGTTATCCATTTTCCTAATTTGCTGGAAGTTTGTAATATACATGTGTGAAAATAGCTTTGCAATTTTTTTTAAGGCTTGGAGAAGACCTGTGTAACAATGATCTGTAAGCAAAAAGGAGATTGTTTCTATCTGTATTTGGTGGAGTGTCCTGTTCTGTATTAAAGCAAGTGATGTTGAGGCAATATGGCATGTGTTACTGAAAAAAATAATCTTTCTTTGGCGCAATAAATAATTATGTTGTGACACTATCAAATTCTCCTATATATTGCATAAAGAGCAAGGGCAATAAACAAAACATGAAAGAACTGAAGCTGGCAAGGCGAGAAGCAATGTAGTTCAGAGTGGACAAAATTGTTGTATAAACTTAAGGCAGATACATTCCAGTATCAATAGTAAAAATTCATTGACATTAAGGTGCTCTTTCTCTCTCTCCCTCCCTCCCTCTCCCCCCTCTCTCTCCCTCCCTCCCTCTCCCCCTCTCTCTCTCTCCCTCCCTCCCTCTCCCTGTCTCTCTCTCTCTCTCTCTCTCTCTCTTTCTTTTTCTTTCTCTCTCTCTCTCTCTCTCTCTCTCTCTCTCTCTCTCTCTCTCTCTCTTTCTCCCTCTCCCCCTCTCTCTCCCTCCCTCCCTCTCCCTGTCTCTCTCTCTCTCTCTCTCTCTCTCTTTCTCTCTCTCTCTCTCTCTCTCTCTCTCTTTCTCTCTCTCTCTCTTTCTCCTCTCCCTCCCTCCCTCTCCCTCTCCCTCTCTCTCTCTCTCTCTCTCACACACACACACACACACACACACACACACGAGAGAAGCATAAATGAGCTGTGATAGAATGAAGCAAGTTATGTATGAAAAGCAATAGCACTTAGACTTATATACCGCTTCATAGTGTTTTACAGCCCTCTCTAAGTGGTTTACAGAGTCAGCATATTTTCCCCAACAATCTGAATCCTCATTTTATCGACCTCCGAAGGATAGAAAGCTGAGTCAACTTTGAGCCGGTCAGGACTGAATTCCGAGCAGTGAGCAGACTTAGTTTGCAATATTGCATTCCAACCACTATGCCGTCCTTGATGTTTTTTTTAATTGATCTGTTTCAGAATGTAGTGTTTAGTTTCTGGAAAATTAGAGATGAATAGTCATATTAGTTTTACAGTATATCAGAGCCCAAGTGACATCACATAGTTTGAAATCAGAGAAAATAATTTAAAAATATATTTCAATGCTACTTTCCTCTCCAAATTGTATTCAAAGAAGCAGGTAAGGAAGGTGAGTTTCTTTTGACCAAGTAGATCCATTTGTGTTAATCATCCCTGATACCATTCACATATTTTATTGATTGATTGATTGACTTATTTATTAAATATGTTTGCTATCCATCTCACCATGAATCTTTTTTTTTTGATTGAGTAGACATCAATTCAGTGAAAATCAGATTTAATGGACTAAAAACAGTGGAAAAAATAGACACAAGGATATTATAGTTATATTGTAACCTTGGTGAAGAAAAGCTCTCTCCCAGTGGTGGGCTTCCCTGGTGCTATCCCGTCCTATATATCTCACTCTCTGTCTCACTCACCCAGCCCATGTTGCCCAGCTGATTTCTGCACCTCACCCGCTCTACTTACCGTGGCTGCCCAAGAAGGTGCGCTGGAAGCCGTGCACATGAAATCATTGTGTGTTGTTTCTGCACTAGGCGAACCGGTTGTTATGTGAAGCCCACCTCTCCTCTCTCCCTACTTAAGGAGGGAAATAAGAGAATGCATTGGAAATTTTCTGCAGTGAGCAGGTCAGCTGGATATTGGATATCAGCTGGATAAGAGGATGTAAGGAAAGAAAGATGTGGGAAGATCAGTATAGGCAGGCCAATAGAAATATTTCAGTTAGCTTCTTACTAACCCTAAGTTTTTCAGTGTGATTCTTCTGAATTCTTGTGGCAAGGGCCATGAACCTGAACCAGAAGAACTGTAAAACTGCATAGCTGAAAGGAGTGATATGGATTCTTTTTCATGAATGGAAAAGCAATTGTTTCCCACTTTTCCAAAATATTATAGATTGGTGCAAGCACTCACTGTGGAAAGTTTTGTTTATCTTGTATAAAGTAAAGTGGATAAGAAGAAATGGAGAATAACTCTACTCCAAGGACAAGAGAGCACACAGCTCATGACTTCTGCAAATATATGCATTCATGGGCTCTATAAAGAAGCTGAATCTTCTGAGATTCATCACTGTAATGCCAATCATGTTTTTTTTTTTTCATGTATCTCTGTTATATATTTCATTATTTTAAGGGGCAAAGAAAATAATGTTTTTGTCCCAGTAGAAAGCACTGTTTCTCTGCAAATCTGCTTTCTGGTGCCTGTTTACTGTAATAAACAAGTTCCCATCTGTTACATTAAACATGCTAATATAGGTCTACAAAGTACAATGACATCTAGTGCTTAAAATATCCAAACGAAATGTCAGAGTCCAATTGCATATACAGAGTTCAAAAGTGGCAGTGTCCTGAATCCACCTCTGTTACTAAAAGGGCATTTCATAATCCATGTAAGTATCTCACTAACATCCTTAAGTAATTGGTGTGTCTGGGACCAGATGTAGATATATGATTACAGCATTAAATTCTGACAAAAGATTTTTAACCACATCACAACCATATTTCAGCTAAGTGGGTTTTTAAATGGTTTTCTTTCATGCTTTGAGTTCTGAGATTTTATACATGTCCCTTTTAAACAATATAGTTTCATTAATAAAGGATAGGTTCCTCTGCATAAAGCAAGTTATTTTTAATTTCACTTAGTGTCATAATATAAATATAGTAAATAAATTTGTGCTTCCCCCCCCCCCCAACAATTTTCTATAGACTGTTAATAAATGCTCATTTTAATATTGATCTGTGGTGACAAAAAATGATCGATGTGTCCTTTTTCCCTCCTTGCTCCTGTTTGTCTCCTTGCATTTTTAAATATACAGCCCATTGTAAAGAACAATCTTTTCTCATGCTTGTGGCACACTTTACCATGTAAATTTTGCATGAACAGAAAAGGACCTTTCCTCAGCTGGGTGTTTTGACTACATTTGCTATGTAGTTTATCCACAAAACATTGAAATATCTGTATTTATCTCTGTTGCCTACTTAACTGATTCTTGAGGACTGTTTTTAATAGGGAGAAAATTGATCGCTGCATAAAAATGGGAAGTTCTTAATAAAGGAAGGTACTTTAAATATTTTTTACTAAAATGTATTATTTTTTAAACTTAAGACGACTTTAAATAAAAGTTTCTTTCTGAAACCAGGTATTAAAAAAAGTATTTTTTTAATCATTTGTCTTTCATAAACATGGAAATTGATATTGTGAGCAGAAGAAACATTTAACAAATAAGCTTCATGAAAAATTATTTTAAAGGAAATGGACAGTAGCCTGTGAATCTCAGAATTTCACTGTAGAAGTTATGATAAACAGAATTAATTATGCAAAGTGAAATGCATTTCACTTGCAAAATTTCTGCTGTTCTGGTTAAAGTATTTGGACAATGGGATCATAATGACCACAGCTAATTCAATTTTTACCCACCTTTTACAAATCTGAGGAAAAAAATATATTAGGGATTTTAAAAAATTTTTTAATCAAAGGCATACAGAAATGTACATATATGCAAGATTCACCTTTGTAAATATAATTGCACAAAATGTTTCTCCTCCATCGTCTGCTCATCCATAGAAAAATGACATAATTGAGTATGTTGCTGGGAACAGAATAGCTTACTGATATGATGCCCTAATTAAACATTTCTCTCTTATACCATACAAAAGGTAATTCTTTTTGTAGTGGTATGATTTACACATTCAGTGAAGAATAAATGATGTCCCATGGATGGTAGAAATGGATGAAATCTTCCCATATATATATTGGAGACAATCCTTTGATGTCAGTTTGATAAAAAATGTCTGCAGAACTTATGGTATCTAACCATAAATGGAATGTACATCAAAAGAGAATAATAAAGATGTCTATCAGCTTGTTCAACTCCAGGTACTGACAGAATTGTGACAAAAACATAAAGTTAATGCAGCAGTGGCTATTCTGTAATCCTTCTTTGAATTTTTTGAGCATGTACCTAACCTAACCATTGCTTTATACAAACAGTTGAGAAGAGGAGGGTCTCAGAGTCTGGTACTTTAGTAATAATATTTCAATCATGTATAGAAGGACAAACACATCCCATTAGAAGCAAGAACATAGCCTATTGTGAGTGAAAGCTAAGGTATACTACTGTGTGTTCATCAGTGAACTTTTTCCCATAACATATGTGAAAGACCACTAAAATATGTTATACCACACTGATTTGTCTGAGTAAGATTTCAAGAAAAATAATCTTCTTTTGATTAAAAAAAGAAAAAAGTATACAAGTAAAAAAAAAGAAATAATTATTGTAATGAATGCCATAAATAGGTTGAAATGATTTGTTTAAGAGATAAATGTGGCACGCAGATAGCTAGCATAGGTGATGAGGAAACATAATGCAGGCAAAAAAGCTTCATTTTGTGTTTTGTGTATAACAATTATTGTTTTATTAACAGGTATTAAGGTGATCTACCCATATTAATATATTCATCTATTTTTCATTTAAATGGTGTAGTATTTTATAGCAGGCTTTCCCAATCTTCCCAATCTTCAAATGTGTAAACTTCAGTTCCAGAATTCTCAGCAACAGCCATGATGGCCGTAGAATTCTGGAAATTGAAGTCTACATATCTGGAAAACACTGTCTTGTAAGTTTCTTTATTAACTACTCAGTTACTAGTTTAGAAAAAGCTTTTCAATGAAAGCCCTTTCTAAGAAATATAACGAACATTTAAAATGAATCCATTGAATTTCTATACAACTATTTTAATTTTTTTTAGATGGCCAGAGAATTATTAAGCCACCTATATTTTAGTATTAGTCAAGGGCAATTTTTTTTCTTAATTTTGAAAATATTACTAAAACAGCTCTATTTGGCTAGGGCATCCAGAAAGAAGGCAGGGTAAAGAAAAATGATGGATGTAACTGCCAGATCAAAATCACCATTTTACTTTTTTTTTTACTTCTCCATAGACACCCCTATATATAGAGACATATTTATTTTTGCTGTTGGAGTTTTAAAACTACCATCTTCTTTTAATGACCCCATAATCCATTGTGGGGTGGTGGAGTTTTAAAACTATAATTTGTTGTAATTAACCTATGCTACCTATAGTATACTACCATAAAGAGAAAGCTAGGATACATAGATGCTAAATAATAATTTTGTGGGAGAAGTTTATTACGAGAGACAGAAGAAGATCTTACTTCTTCTCAGACTGACTTCTACAACCATGATGATTATTAAAAATAATGATTACACACTTGCTGCATTGAAAATATCCCCATGGAAGTTATCTCGATTGTGAGAAAATGGTCAGTGGTATATGCCTCTTTACGTTGTAGGTACTGGACAGAAAAAGGTAAAACGTTCTTAGACTACACATTATAGTGTGAAAACAAATGTGTTGGCCAATGCCAGTTTAGATTTTTATAAGAGGCATGTAATTTCTTGCATTGTTTAGAAACCTGTCTGACATATATTCCTGAATGTTTTACTTGTCAATATGGGTAATAACTAAGCAAAGGATAACTGTTGCCAATCCAACTGGCTCAGAAAGGGCCACAGCTGGTATACTAAATGTAGTTATTAAAAAGTGTTCTATGCCATAGCTGCCAGCCACAAATCCATTGACAGCTGAGGTCAAGGAGTACTCCCAAATTGTGAGACTTTTTTTCCCCTAGGAGAGTGCTATCCATTTAGAACAAGGTTTTACCTGAATACCACAGTATTTCTCTCTTATCTAATGAATCTCTTTAGATCTGAATTTGATTTCAGCTTCTTCTTTGTCATCTGGCCCATTATTTATCTTGGGCAGAGTTCAAGAATACTGATTATTTCTTTGGAATAAGAGAGTTGAGAGCCATAGAAGTAGTTTTCATCAGTACAAGTTACAACCTGTAAAACACCATAATCAACAATTTAGATGTTGACTAGAATAGAATGGAATGGAATGGAATAGAATAGAATAGAATAGAATAGAATAGAATAGAATAGAATAGAATAGAATTCTATTCTTTATTGGCCAAGTGTGACTGAACAAACAAAGAATTTGTCTTGGTGCAAATGCTTTCAGTAAACATAAAAGAAAAGATACGTTCGTCGAGAGTCAAGAATCATAAGGTGCAACACTTAATGATAGTCATGGGGTAGAATAAGCAATCAAATCATACTAGGAAATAGTCAATATAAATCATAAGGATACAAACGACAAAGTTACAGTCATACAGTCACAAGTGAGAAGGGATGGGTGATAAGGAGTGATGAGAAGATTAATAGTTCTCAGAACCATCTTCTGGAAAGGTCCCAATATTAAGGAACAGAATTAGACACTTCAGAAAGATGGCATGATTGATTGTATCAAAAACCCAAGACGTCTAGAAGAACTAGCAAGATAACATTTTCCCATCTAATTTTCTTCTACATAGGCCAACCACTAAGGCAACCAAAGTTTTCTCAGTACCATATCCAGATGAAACTAAAATGAGTTCAGGTAAATTGGTTACTTCCAATTGCATATAGAGCTGCAAGGATATCAATTCCTTGATCATTTTTGTAATGGAATGTGTGAATAACCTTGAAGGACAAGGGAAGAGATGCTGCCCGGGGAACAATCTGATGAGAGGGAGGACCACACACTCACTTAACCATCATAAAAAGAAGCTTAGGAAGGATCCACCTTAATTGTTCAGTTATCTGGTGGGAAGTATCTTGTGGGAAGTTTGTACCTTCAGATTTGCAAAAATCTGTTATAGTAACCTTACAATAAAGAAGATTTAGCTCATCTAGTCATGTTTCCTGTTTGGGTTACCCAAGAGGGCTAGCAATTTTACCTGGGAATGAAATATTTGAGACTAGTTTGTGCAGTTTATAACTATAAAGAAGGTCAAAGGACTTGGTCAAAAAAATTCTTGTAATTGTCACTATTAAGCAAATGGATATATATTCCATGTTTAAGGAGAGAGTGCTAATCTCCTTTATTCATCAGTTTACATACTGATTAAATCAGCGAAGTAGGACAATGGTTGAGTAAGTCAAAGTGGTCCATATTACTGCATATAGTCTTTCCATGTCCTTGACATATGTACATTAAAAAAAATCATATGAAAAGAACAGGCAGTTGCCAAATTTTCTTTCCCTATAACCTGCCCAAATTTGAAGGAGGATATGCTAATTGTAAAGGCCCAGCAGAAGAAGAAAAGTTAGCCTCTTTAACAGAATGCATTGTTGTGAAGTAGGATTACATATGTCTTTTAAAAGGACCACTTTGCATTTGATCCAATCCTACTTATGAGGTACTACTATCAGTTTCATACTTCTCAGCTAAAGCAAGGTGATGAATGAGATCTGCCAAAGGAAAAAGAGTTGGGCCATTTTTTTGTTCCACAGATTGAACAGAATATGAATAGATTCGATTTCCTGAAGCGTATTCAGGAAACCACCCAGTGTAAATTCATCATGTCCTAGGTGAGATCATTTTGTTTTTAAACAAAATTGCAAATGTTTATAGTAGTTGCTGGTTTAAAGTGCCCAGAAGAGTGATCTGTCCATAACAGAGAGCTTTTCTGCTCCCTTTACAGATAGTATGGTGGTCTCTCTGAGAAAGAAAAGGAGGGGAGTTGTCCAGATATCCCCACAGTAGTGAATAGAGTCCTTTCTTGTCTCTTGCTTTCTAATACAAAATATGCTCCCTAGGGTCTTCTATGAAAAAGAATGATGGAAAGAATAACGGGGGTACATATTTTTCCTTGTCTATTTTCTACTAGAATTCCAGAGATCTGGGCAACCTGGTGGACCTAAGATTAATATAGAATAGTATTGAGTGATTTTGATTATTTGATTTATACCTTGCTGAGGAATGGCCCAAGTTATCAAATGAACATTCATGACTGATTATAGACTTGAACCTGAATCTTTCTAATTGTCATGCCCCTGGTGGAGACTCTGAGGGAGAGAAGGAACAGTCGACAGGGAGTGGAAGTGTGGCCCCGGAGATTGTAGAGGAGGCTGGGGAAGGGCAGAGGCCAGTTGAGCAGTCAGAGGAGGACCCAGGCCCATCCCCTATCCATCCTAGGGCACGCAGGGAGGAGAGGATAAGGGAGAGATGTGGTCTACTTGGAAGGAGAGGGCCTTGATCCTCTTCATGGGCTGCAGCTGTGACAACTGAATAAGAGGATGGACTTGTGTATGGGCGAACACTGGAAACAAAGCATGGAAATATCTCTATGGTTCCTCTCTGAGTTTGGCATCCTTCCCAGTGTGTGTTATCCGTGGACGTCTTCCAACCCTTATCTTGGCTGATTTGTGTTGTTTTTTTCCTTCTTGTAACTGTTTGTGTGGGAGTATTTGTCTTCTGTCAAGAATATTCAGAGCTTGGAAGCAAAGTGAAAGAATAAAAGGGCTTCACCTGTTTTCTGTGATTGTGTTTGTTTTGTATCCCACCCAGGGTCATCACACTAGTCTAGTTGAAGTGTAGTTCTTAAAAGTTATAGCATATCAGCTCTTGGATACAACTATAAGAGCCATACAAGTTGTAATTGTAATTTTAATGTGATATAAGGTGAATTTATGAAATATAACTATTAATTATAATAATTATATATTGATTAAATTTAAATCAAAATGAAATAAAAACTAATTTTAGATTTGTTCTGGCCCTACTTACTATTTGAGCAATTAATATAAAACCTTCAGCTGAAAAAAAGTTGCATAATCTTAGTTTTTTAACTAATTGAAGAATCTGGCTAGAAAAAAAGGAAAAAATTCATATTCAATGAAATAATCAGCTAGTTGATTCATGGATTTCTTTTCCTAAAATGAAATTGGTGAGGAAGTTTGTGTGAAAATTGATCTATGTAGGTAGCTAGTATTCTGGAGAATTGAGATTCAAGACAGTGTTTGTTAATTGGTGGCCAATCATTTCATTAAATTTATTAAGTTTCAAAAATAAAAAGTAAAGTACAAAATTACAGAAAAAGTAGGTGAAAGAGATCAAAAAGGTGAATTTTTTTAAAGGGACAAAAAGTTGATTTTCAACTTTCTTTAATACATATACAAATATAGGCAACGTAAGATGTTATTCTAAGGTAAAATCAAAACACAAAAACATTATATAAAAATACACAAATTAACAGTCAAAATAATATTAGAATTATATAACAAAATATGTTACTCTATGCTTAAATATAAACAAAAATATGCAGTATACATATCTAATAATAGTAAAAATATAATATTTCTATTATAACAGATTTAATCATTAGGTCTAAAATCTAAATTTCATTTTTATCTTCCTCAAACAAAAGTCCAAAAGTAATCTCTAAGCAAAACTAGATAGGCTTTTATCTTTCATCAAAGCCGTCTGTTTTATCCTCTCTGCCAATTCCCTTAATTTTGGAATCCACTATTTAGTTTCCACCTCCAATATTTTTGATGTTGGCTGGTCAGAAAGAACGGTTTTCCCGTCAGATAAACCTCTGGGCAAGATTGACCACTATCTTTCAGATAAGGATAATCTAATCTAATCTAAACTATTGTATTAAAAGACACTTTGAATTGTATCCAAAAGGGGTAGGTAGCTAATGAAACTGATGTAATATGGAAACTGGGACTCATGTATTTCTTATAACCAGCCCTGGACAATAGCCTAACTTCAATTGCAATTTTGGATACTCTTCAAAGGCAGTTCAATTTAGAGGGCATTATCATGGTCCAATTGCTAAACATATTTCCTGTGAGCCAGATAAAGCATCTTAGGTGTTCATCTAGAAATAAAATAAAGTCTGCAGTGTCACACAGTTCCATTTGTGGTTTCCAGCTGAGTATGCACTCTGCATCTGGGTTGGCTGCTGTGTAATATATTCAGGGGATATACAACATTTTAAAGATGCTTGGAAAAAAACATTTCTTTTGTCTTGCTGTTAGCATTATGATACATTTAGAAAAGATAATTTTTATTTCTATTGGGACAACTCCAGCATATTCCTGGGCATTTGGGAGACAGAGTTCTAGTTCCATCTTAGACATGAAAGCCAGCTGGGTGACTTTCACTCCTGTCTCAACCCAACTCATCTCACAGGGTTGTTGTTGAGGGGAAATTGGAGGAGGAAGGAATGTTAGGTACCTTTGTTGCCTTGAGTTATTTATAAAATAATAAAAATTGGAATATACTGTAAAATAAATAACATGTCTTGCCTCCAACAAAATCTCCTTATATTGAAATTACTAAATTAATGTATATTTTCTCCATTACCATGTAAACAGTTTTCCTAGTAAATTGCCTCATTATTCATGCCGAAAATATAGTAGCCTTAGATGTGGCTAAAGCCCAAAACAAAAGGGATTTTATTGATGAGCAACCAACTTTAATAAGTTTTCATAATCTCAGTGACATATTCCCCAGAATTCTGGGAATTTTGCCTGGAAACTTTTAGTAATGTTGTTAAGATTAAAATGGAAGCAAAATGGCCATTTGTGTATTCAGCATGTATAGTTTTTGTTGACAAAATAACCAATCTGTTTGTGGATTACTTGCAAATGTGTTCTGGTATTTGGTATTTTCTCTAGACAAATGTATTCATTAATTTGCATGGACAATGCATTTCTTTCCATTGGTCCAGAAACCAGTTTAATCTCTCTTGAATTTAACTGGCCAATAAATTATTAGCTATAGATTTTATTAAAAATAATTTCAGCAGTCTAATACATGAATAGAATGTCAGAATGTTCTTATTGTAGCTGCTATGAGAGTCCAGGAATGGGATATGACTCCTCCTACTGACGTCATAGAGCTGAGTCTGCCATTATAAAAACCATCAGCCTTGTCTGTTCGCCATCTTTTTGACTCCGCTCTTGTCTTTGAGCCTTGTCTCTGGGAGAAGTTAATTGAGAAAAAAAGAGTTTAGCAAAATCTTTGCCTTTAAAAAGTTTCTACTGCTTCTTGTTGCTTTTGGAAGCAGTCACCACAGGAGGGGGGGACCCGCTCTCCTGCAGCTGCCTCGCTGCTTCAGTTAAGGGCTGCAGACCCAGGGAGCTTTCCATTGAGCCTCCCACGCAGCCCCGATGATAATAGTGCTGCCACTTATCTTGCTGCTTCCCAGCTGACTCTGGAGCTTATTTTGCCACTTCGCAGCTATTTCTGCTAACGCTGATTGTTTGGGGCCGGGTAAGAGCCTCTAGAGTGAGACAGACAACAAGGCTATTCCAGAGCTGCTGCATGTGGCGGGTAGCCATTTGGGGAAGGTCGAGTGGCCATTTTGTTTGCCCAAAAGTTCCTTTGATGGGGCCTCACAGCTTCCAAGCTCACCTGGCCCATGCTACAGGCTGCACTATCAGTGGGGAAGTTCACAGCACCTCTTGTGCTTGCTCTGTTTGCGTTATGGACAGCAAGTGTCCAGCCTGTCCCTAAGGGATCAGAAGAACCTCTGGAGCTTCACGCCCCTCTTAGAAAGAAGAGAAAACAAAGAGGCCATTCTGCAAATAGGGAGGTTTCAGCTAGGATCAAAGCCAAAGCCCTCACTCCTAAAAAGTCTTCCAAATCGGAACTCAGGACTGAGAAGAATAGGCATGCTGTTTTGGAAAAGCAGTTTGAAAAGACATTGGCACAAATGAGAGATCAGATTCAACAGTCTTCTCAGTCGGGGGAGGCACAGGTTTGCCCTGAGATTTCTGCAAGGAGGGGACATGTTCCCAGCTCTGCTTAGCTTGGTCTCCTGAGAGGGTTGAAGAAGAGATTCTGCCCCAGGATTTAAGTAGATGAGGCTCATCATCCAGACAGGCAGCCTGGGGCCCAGGTCTCTCCCCATAGGTCAAAGGGTCCAAGGGGGTCACAGACCTAGGCCAGAAGCTACCTATACTCCCATTGCAGCTGGATTATGCCCAGTGGACCCCACCTCAGGAAACAGGCCTGATGACATCAGGGAAATGGTCTCTGTGGCCATCACACAAGGACTGGCTGAGAGGTTTCAACAACTCCTTCACCCTCACAGGGAGCAGTCCTTGTGTTCTTCCTTATCCCAGGGGGTCTCTTCATCCCACAGAAATTTCCCTAGACAACAGTTCAATATTCAGCCAGCTCATTCAGATTGGGGTGAAGAGGAGGAAGGGGATTATACTAACCCTTCTGAACACAGTTGCTCCTCACACTCTGAGGAGGAGGGTGAAATCATAGATCACAATATGTCTGAGGAAGAGTTCAGATCTGATCAACCTTCCTCAACTGGGGTTTTCAAACCTTCTCTCTTCAAACCTCTCTTGCACAAAGCTTTGGTTATGGCACAATTGACCCCTGAGGAAGTGGCCCCAGAACCTCAAGTGGCCCCTTCTGGCCACAGTGTTTCTCTGTTCAGTAAACCAGTGGTTCACACTGAAATTCTCCCTTACCCTGTCATATTTCTTGATTTAGTAAAGGAGCAGGGTGCCTCCCCTGAGTTTGGGCCATGGCCTTTATCGCAGGATAGGCATTTTTACAATGTAGGCCCTGCCTTAGCCAATGCCCTGATTGTACCCTCGGTAGATGCCCCAGTGGTAGCCTCGTTCTCTTCATTTTGCACTCCCACTGAACCTGAGAATGTGCTTAAGCCAGAGGATAAAAGGTCTGAGCAAACCTTCAGGCACACTCACCAGGCTGCAGCTTGGGCTATCGGCATCTACGGCAGCTTTGTTTTTCATGAGATCCTCATTGCGATGGCTCCATCAACTATAAGAGAGACTCCTGGCCACCAATTTCAGGGCACATCAAGATCTTAACAAGAGAATTGCTGCTGCAGAATTTATAGCAGATGCTACTTTGAACTCTGCCAAGTTCACCTCAAGGGCCATGGCTTCATCTGTAGTGGCCAAACAGCTCATTTGGCTGAGGAATTTGCAGTCCGATGCACAACGTAAATGGAAGTTGGCATCAGCTGCATGCTCTGCAGATAGGCTGTTCAGCGAGGCCCTGGAGCCTTACTTGGTCGAAACCAAGGACAAGCGAAAGATCCTCTCTATGGTGGGGAAGAGATCTGATTATCGTCCTAGTCCATACTATCGGCCCACTTCCTTCAGGTCTGAATCCACAACATGATTCTCCAGAGGCCAGAAATCTTTTCTTCAGTGCCAAGACCAACATCCTGAGGCTTCAGTTAGAAAACAATAGGGCCCCTGGCAAACAGCCCTTTCGAGGGGGGAGGAGGTCATTCATTCTGACGTTCAAAGTAAAGATCCTATTCCCCCCCTCCATCGGAGGCCGTTTGGCTTTTTTCACCTCCAGATGGGAGGAGTCAACATCAGATGCCTGGGTGCTTAAAACAGTGAGGTTTGGCCTTCAGCTGGAGTTTCTCTCTCCAATTCTTTGTTCGATGTCCTACATCGAGGATCAGCTCTAGACGGGTCCTCATGGAATCGGCCATTTGACATCTGGTCGAAATTCAGACCATTAAGCCGGTTCCAATGGAACAACGAGGACTGGGTTTCTACTCTTGTCTCCTTGTGATCCTGAAGGCCTCTGGGGGGTGGAGGGCCATCCTTGACCTTAAACTTCTAAACAAATCTATTCCATACAGGCATTTTAAAATGCAGACTCTGCATTCCATTCTAGACAGTGTTTGGGAGGGTGACCTCCTTTCTTCCATTGATCTCACAGAGGCTTACCTCCATATTCCCGTCTGGTCTCATCACCGCCAGTTTCTCTGTTTCTGTTACCAGAATGTCCATTTCCAGTACCGGACCCTTCCCTTTGACCTTTCATTGGCTCCCAGGGTCTTTACAAAGGTACTAGCAGCTCTGGCGGCTTCGCTGCAGTCTATTCCAGTGAGGGTCCAGTGCTATCTGGATGACATCCTGATCCAGTCACAGTCAGTCGGCTCTGCCCATCGAGACCTTCGCATCACGCTGCAGACCACGGCTTCTCAATCAACCTAAAGAAAAGCCACCTCTTCCCTACAACCAGGTTGCTGTATCTCAGGGTGATCATCGATACTTCCCTTTGCCAGATTTTTCTCTCCCCAGACCACAGAGAGAGCCTCAACGACGTTATACTCCAGATTCGACGCCAGCACATCGTTCCCCTGTCTCTCCTGTCTCAGTTCCTGTGGAAGATGATCTGCATTGGCATCGTCCCATGGGCCTGCCTCCATGCCCATGTATTCTAGTGGTTCCTGCTGCCATCCCAACGGGCAGGCACCAGACACTCGTCCATCAGAGTGCAGGTTCTACCCCAGATCTTTCAGTCCTTCAGGTGCTGGAAATCCCAGGCAATATGGTGGGGTCTTCCTTCAAGGAGCTAGACAGGATCCTGCTTACTATGGATGCCAGTCTTCATGGCTGGGGAGCCCAACTAGTGGGCAAGATAGTTCAAGGAAGTTGGTCTCAGGTGGACAGAACATGCCCCATAAATTGGCTCGAACTCAGGGCCATCTTCTTGGTCCTGAAGCACTTCTGGAACAGGGTGGTGGGTTGCCACATTTTAGTCATGATGGACAATGTGGCCACAAAGGCTCATGTCAACAGGCAGGGCGGGACCAAGTCCAGGGCCCTCATGGGGGAGGCAGAACGCCTAGGGAGATGGGCAGAGAGACATCTTCTGTCCATCAGGGCAGATCACATCTCGAGAGTCGACAATGTCCAGGGCAACTGGTTGAATCGGTCCACAGTCGATCATTATCGAATGGAGTCTCCATCCTTCATTATTTCTGGCCTTGTCCCACAGGTTTGGAACCCCAGCAGTGGATCTCTTTGCCACTCCTCTCAATACTCAGGTAAGCAGATTCTTCTCCTCCCCCAGCAGAGGGGATCAATGCGCTTCGGAGCTGCTGGCCTCCAGGTCTCCTTTACACCTTTCCCCTTCTTCAGATCATTCTGGCCATAATCCGGAAGTTGTTGGAGGAGAAGGCAGAGCTAATTCTCCTGGCCCCTCATTGGTCCAGGAGACCCTGGTTTGCAGATCTGGTGAATCTGTCTGTAGACCAGCCATGGAGGATTCCGGCTGACAGGATCTCCTTATGTCAGGGGGCCTTACTACACCCGGACCCTCAGTGGTTCCACTTAGCTGCTTGGCGCTTGAGCGGCAATCTATGAGAGAGGCCTATTTCCTGGGTAAAGTGATTGACACCATTCAGACCTCCCAAAAACCTTCCACCACACATATCTACAATACTACCTGGAGAGTCTTCTGTTCCTGGTCTGCTAGGCTGGCTCTAGTACCATTTTCAGCATCAGTTGCGGAGGTGTTAATGTTTCTCCAGGATGGGCTTGATCAAGGCCTTGCTCCTAATACTCTTCAAGTGGTGACTCTTTCCTCTCTTTTGTCTTGGGAGGGTCTTGATTCCTTATCTCATCATCCCTCAGTGCGTAGGTTCCTACCGGGGGGGGGGCGCTAACCTCCGCCCTCCCATGGTACATAGGTTTCCCACTTGGGATCTCCCTAAAGTCCTGCAGGCCCTTACGGGTTCTCCCTTTGAGCCTCTTCAATCAGTGTCTCTCCAATTCATGACCATCAAGGTGGTGTTTTTGGTGGCCATCACTTTAGTCCAGGAGGGTGTCGGAGTTAGCAGCTCTCTCCATTAGGCAGGATCTTTGTGTGTTCCATGAGAACAGGGTAGTGCTAAGGCTAGACGCCACATTTGTTCTGAAGATAAACTCTTTGTTTCACCGGGCGCAGGAGGTTGTGTTACCAAATTTCTGCCCCGGGCCACAACATGAGTTGGAGCACAGTTGGCATAAGTTAGACATAAGGCGGGCCCTCAAGATCTACATCAAACGGATGGCTGAATTTTGGAAATCTGAGGCCGTGTTTGTGTCATTTCATCCCACCTCCTTGGGGACCAAGGTGGCCCCTTCTACGATTGGGAGGTAGATTCGAACTTGCATCTCCAAGGCCTACCAAGCTTTGTCCCTGCCGGTTCCCAGGAACATCACAGCCCACTCCACTAGGAGTGCTACTTTTGCCGCCTGGTCTACTCAGGCGTCGCTGGAGGATATCTGCAGAGCAGCTACCTGGGTGTCTCCGTCCCCATTCATACAACATTATCAGCTTTGCTTCAGCGGACGCTTCGTTTGGAAGGAGGGTGCTTCAACAGGTGGTGCCACAGTCAGAGTGACCTACCCAAACATTGACCCTCCCACGGACATGAGGGCTTTGGTATGTCCCATTCCTGGACTCTCGTAGCAGCTACGATGAGAATGGGCATTGGTAGAATTACCTGAGAATGCCCTTTCTATCTACGCTGCGAGAGAGTCCAGCCCCACCCTGGTATGTTGGGGGGGGGTTTGATCTAATTTACTTGTTTATCTTCCAGAGACACATTACGTCTCTCAAGAATCTTCGCCTAAAAGATGGTGAGCAGCCAAGGCTGTTGGTTTTTATAGTTGCAGACTCAGCTCTATGAGTCAGTAGGAGGAGTCATATCCCATTCCTGGACTCTCGTAGCGTAGATAGAAAGGGCTTCTCAGGTAATTCTACCAATGTCCAATCACTGATTAGAACCATTATGAACTAACTTTTAAAAATGGCATTAATAATTAGTTTAATAAAAAGAATTTTGATTCTTGGTTGTAGGGATCCTGTATTGTACTCATCTCCCTCCACCTCCATTCTCTTGAATTCTGGAGCAGTGCAATACATTGTATTTTTAGATGTTTAGACTTTATAAGTAGAAATTTAGAAATTTAGTGAGATTGAGGCAGACTTCCTAATGTGCTAGGTTTCTATATGCATAAAATTGAATGCTTTATGTGAGGACTCATTTCAAAAATATGTTAATATCTTACAATATCTGAAGTAATTATAATGCATTTTGTTATATCAAGTTCCACTGTTTTATTTTGTATTTTCCTATTCTTGCCTCTCTTGTGCACCATTCATACAAAGACTTCAGCACAGGTACTTTAATGGGAAAGTGACCCATTGTTTATTCTCTGATATAGCCATTCTATCTGCTCCAACAGCATTGGCTTAGTTTGCATTGAAGATTGACTTTTCAGTTCCTGTCTTTGCCTTGGCTTCTTTGCTGTGATTGATCATGGTTAGAAAATCAAACAAGATAGAGAATGATGGATTTAATCTCCATGTCACTCATCTCAAGATAAAAGTAAATGTATTTTATTAGCATGCTCAGTGTATATGGGTGGGTAGATAGGTGTGTATATAGGCCTATATGTAAGTGTGTGTGTTGAAATGTCTTAGCCTTACCCTTTTTCTGGAAATAACTAGCTTTTTTCTGCTTTAGAAGTTATGAACTGACAACAAAAGGCAAGGGAAAATAACAAGGTTATGAGTTCAGTAAAAGTGGAATTTTTTTACAAATCAGTGTTATAATTTCTTGCTTTTTTTCCAAAGGTTATATCTCTTACAAGTAAAACTAGGAAGCCTTCTTAAGACCGCTCGGTCTGGTAGATTGAAAGAGAGAGAGGTTCATGTCCTTTGTTACAGAAACTCTTTTTGTTATGTATCAAGCTTTTTCAGTTTTTTGAATGTGCCTGGGCGAGGAGGGGTTCTTTTTATGGAAAAGGGAGAAACTTGAAAAGCTCTTTTCCCCTTTGAAAGGGGAATTATACAAGAGTTAAAGAAAAAAATAGTCTTATAAAGAAAAGTCCAAGAAATGCGGGATTGTTTTTAAGAGCAAAAAAGTTCCACTTTCTGTGAGACTTCTTATACCTTTTTCCAGGTGTACAATTATTGGAATAATTACAACAGTGTTCCCTTACCACAACTAATGTTTCTTTAAACTGTTATTCTGCACATCTATCTTTGCAATTTACTAACTTACTTCTTGTCTAGCTGCTTAGGGAAATCATTCTTGAAGAGACATTTTTGTATTCAGGAGAAATCTGACAGTGAACTGCTAAAAGAATTATACACTTGCTAAACAAGTTTCTTGGTATAGACCAGGTTGCCCTTGCATACATTTCACTTAAACAATGATCACTACTGTACTTTAACACATACTGAAATACAATATAAGCAATGGCAGCATGGAGTTAATAAAAGACATTTAAAAAAAAGCTTTTCTAAAGGAATTGTTTTGCATTCTTAAGGAAGCACGTATTTCATGCTCTAAAACTCTGAGGTTTGTAGTTGAAAAAGATTAAGTAAATAATTCAGGATGTGATGTGTTTACCTGTTAATAATTAAGTACATTTCTCTGTGTACTTTTTATAGATTTTGTAGGTTTATTTTATTTCTGGTTCATGTGTTCTGATTCTTAAGTTAATGAAGCTCCTTCCTTCTGTGAAAGAAAAAGAGATTTAGCGCAATGGCTTATATAAAGAACGGAATACAGCTCTCTCCAGTTTAGAAGTCATTTTATTATGGAAATGTGATTGCCCACCATTCCCCAGTTAAATAAATGTTAAAATCTATTTTTGCCTTTGAATCTAATCACAAAAGACTTTTTTTAAAAATTATCTACCTTCCTTTTTTAATAATATGCTTTATCAAATGCAAGTGTCGACTGCCCACGAAAAGAAAAGGTTTGTTATATGAAAGTTGCTGCTTTAATCTGTAATAATCAATTATCTTTAAAACAGAAAGGGAACATCTCAAATGAAATTTTCTCAGTGGCAATGATCTGTAATTTTTTAAAGTAAAAAGACCACTAACCTAAATAATATAATGTGCTATATATCTTGAGATTTGAAACTAAAAAGTTCAAGTTTCATGAGTGAGGAATGCAAGAAATTGAATGAAGACTCCAGGAAGAAAAACTGAACAGTAGCATAACAAATGAGTAAGGTACTTTCTCACTTGAAGCAGGAATAATTACTCTTATTATAGATTGAAAAGTACATCTTTTCAGTTTTGTTCTGCATATTCTAGGACTAAAATGTTCAGAAAGTACAGGAAGAAGAATATATTTCTGAAGATGCTTTGATAGCATAAGTGAGTGAAATTTAAAAAAAATAGCACGTGACCATTTGGCATAGCATTGTTTTGCATACTTAGTTCTCATGCTATGCTTATTCTCTTTGGGATCATTGTATATAAATCATACATTAATTTGATGTGTAAAATTTGATGGCTTTCAGTTAATATTGTCTAGAAATTGCAGCAGCGGGACTGGGTGGATTTTATTCCTTTTGCGGAGGTCGCATACAACAACGCCATACACAGCAATACAGAGTTGATCCCATTTAGAATAGTGCACGGTGTTGATTTTGTACCCACACCCGAGTGGGTGCTTGAAGAAAACAAGGGGGAGACCCAAAGGTTTGAGGAGGCAGTTTGTGGACTAATGTTAGAAAGGCATTGGACAGAGAAAGTTGTACTCCTTTTGCAAACTTTCTAACTGTAAAGAAGTCCCACTTTTCTTTTTCTTGTACTGCCTACCTACTGCTGCACAATGAATAATAATTAAATTTATGTAGTTTACCAAATTTATAAATGTGCTTGACTCCTTTATAGAGAAATAATATAACAATTAAATAAACAGTATGAAAGCATTTTAAAGGGTGCCTGGTGATGAGGGGTGGGGAAGGAACCAGAGTTTTTTTTAAAAAAAAAAAATTAAACAGTGGGAGTCACTAATGATGAATTTTTGAAAGCACCTCATGCATACGAAAAGCTTTCAGGCATTTTTTAAAGATGACACAAGAAGAACAAAGAGTGTTATCTGGAAGGAACAAATGCCACATTTAAAGGGCTTTTAAAGATATTGGCATCTGTTTGCTCTTTTAATAAGGCTGATTTGAGCATCGATCAGAACAAGTCATGAATTGATAGGTCATCAGTTTGAAGCACACAAATGAGCTGAGGTCTTGGTAAAAATAATTCTTGCGTGGACCACTTTCATTTGTGAAAATAAAATTCTAATTCTTAATATTTGCTTAAGAAATCATGGCCAGTTTGGTAACGCTTTGGCTAAGTTTCAGTCATATATATATATATATATATATTTACTAAATCCATGTTGCTAATTTTTGCTCCCCAAATCCTCAGAAACAGTCTGATTCAGAGTCAACAGAACCTCCAGTGATTTCATTGAGCACAAGAAACAATGTCAAACAATTATTCCCACATTTACATGAGTAAAAGCCCCTCATTCCTTTTCCATAGGAGAGGGAAGTAAAATAAATAGCACTTTCTTCTTTGGGATTTTATGTTATATTTTGCATGTTAATATAATCACTTGAAAAAAACCTGAATAGGTTGAACTGCTAAGCCACTTTTTTAATATAAAAGACTTCAAGGGCTGCTTAAGTCCAGGAGCTGGGAAGCAGAGTAAAACTCGTTCTCTTTAGTAGGAAAATGGTCTGGAATCACATGTTTTCAAAGTGTTGCAAAAGAAAATAATGGATACACTTTGGTTTTGATTGTGTTGTAGCTAAACCACAATTACATGAACTCAATTCCTTTAATTAGAACTAGTTGTACCAATGCTAGAAGAAGAAAGATTCTATTGGTGCATAATCTTTTAGGAAGTGCCCTAAATTCCATAGTATTATTAGACAAGCATAGATTACACTATGGCTCAGCAGTTAGACACAGCTTCTCAGCTGGAAAATTAATCTGAGGGACCCATAATGGGGTGAGCTTCCGTTCCTTGCCCCAGCTCTTTATCTAGCAGTTCAAAAACATGCAAATGCAAATAGATTAATAGGTACCACTTCGGTAGGAAGGTAAGAGCGTTCCATGCACCTTTGGGGTATAGTCATGCTGGCCATATGACTAAGAAAATTCTTTGGACAATTCTGGTTCCTTTGGCCAAGAAACAGAGATGAGCACCACAGGGTGTGGATACAACTGGATAGAGAAAATCTTCATACCTATTTTTTTTAGGATGGCCCTAATAAACTGAAGCTTGGTTTCTTGCAGGGTCTACTGCTTGCTCTTTTTCTGAACGATTAGATCGAACCTAATTTATTCTGCTATATACATTCTGAGAGTAGTTCTGAAAAAAAATATAAGTAGGTATTCCAACAGCGTCACTGTACAAAACATAATGCTATTAGACTAAATAACACTTGGTAAAAGTGATAGAAAATAACACTTTATTTTTTTAAAGTCGTGATGACTCACATGTATTATGACATTTCAATTATTTCTTTATCTTATTTTTTACTAGAGCAAGGATCTAGGAAGAGTAAAGAAAGGAATGTAGATATAAATAAAGCGGCATCCACAGTAGTTTTGTTCTATCTCATTTGTTTCATTTGTGTTAGAAAAACTGTAGATTTGGTAGATCTACGGTAGATGATAGCCATTTTTACTCTATGGCAAAATGCTTCTTATTAATTAGTTTAATACATATTTTAAACTCTGATGATATCTTCATGAGGCCCTCAATACAGCTGACAACATAATAAAGAAGGGATAAGTATAATATCAAATTAAACTTCATAATTAACTGTATCATATAGATTAAATCTGAAAATGAGAGCTTAGTTTGAAATCTGGATAACAATATATCTAGAATTGTACGTTCTTATATTTGGAGAATATGCTGGAACAAGTTCCCATCTTACAGTGAGTTCAGAAAGTATTCAGACCCTCTTCTTGCTTTCAGTTTTGTTATGCTGCAGCCTGATTCTACAGTTGTTGAGATTCAATTTTTTTCTTGCTAATCTACACTAAGCACTCCATAACGAGAAAGTAAAAACTGAATTTTAGACACAGCGTAACAAAATTGACAAAAAAAACCACAGTAGATTGACATTTGAAATTAGAGAGCAAGAGGATAAACAATTCTATAAAATTTGGGACCTTTGTTATTAATGGTTAGATAATAAAATACAATAATGAAATATGTAGAATCTTAGAAAATAATAAATATATAAAGATGTATTTTTTTATTTTTTACTATATCTATTAAAAATTTTTTTGGATAGATTTGGGAAGATTATATGAATTCTTACAAAATGATATCAAGTAAATTATAGTTATCTCACAAAATATGAATGAATAAAATTATTGTCAAATTATTGAATAATAATGATACTAGGGTATTTAATCTCTGATTGAGAATATGAGTTATTATACTATGTAACTGTAATTGATGACAATGAAATGGATGCACAAAAAATTTGTAAACCAACCGACACACTGCTTGTATATTCATGGAAGAAAGGTTGATGTTTTTATGTTTTGTTTGTTAATGTCTGTGTTTAAGAAATCAATAAAAATTAAAAAAAAAACCCCAAAATTGACAAAAATGAAGGCAGTTGAATACTTTCTGAATGCACAGTATATATTGTTCAATATATGATGAAATGAGACAATAAATGAATAATGATATGAGACCCATGCCAATTTAAACAATATGTTTAATTTAAATATAAAACCCATATATGTCAATGTATTGGGGAATACCACTTTCCAGCTGAAGCCAGGTATTAGGGTAGTTTTTGAGCCATTATTTCTTATGATTGTTTTGTCTTTCAGCCAGTCTTGGATAGAGAAGCTTTCAAATGGGTGGTACAGAAAGACAACTGTCATCTCTAAAGATGAATCTGACTATGCTATTTCACATTCAAATTTATATTTTCTGTGTCATATCCTAGAAGTGGGTGTAATTTTGACTGTGTATTCATACGGATAAAATTACTAATTTACCATCTGGATGTGAAACAGTTTTCTTTTAGATGTCAGGAAAAGTATGATTTGTCCATTTTCTTGGAAGTTTAAATATGATGTACTGACAGACATGGAAGCATTCTGTGATTTTCAGTTTATTGTGGTGATTCCACTTAGAAGAATATATTGGACTGAGTCACATCCCTTGTGCTATTTAATATTTACATACCATTGACAGACATCCTCAGAAACTTTGAATTCAGTGCCTCAAGACTCTTAAATAAGAATTTCTTTTGATGAAATGAATTTTCTGGATGGAAAGATAGCTTTGCATTGAAGTTCTGCCTTTATAAGTTTATACTTGAGTCACAACAAGTTGCCCCAAATATTGTCATTTATGTTAGCTAAAAATTCTTCATGGCAAAATGCAACATAATAAACTTTTCATGACTATACTCCTATTAACTTTTTATTCTTGGATTTAGCTACTGCTTTGAATGAGGTCATACTCTGTTTTAAGGATCAATTGAACTCTTTTTTTTTTGTTTCGCATGGAAAGGTTATTGTAAAGTAAGCAAGAATCTGTCAATTCCTTAGGAATAAGGTGACCAACTTTTTTACAATGAGAAGGACACAAATAAATTGAAGAAAAAAACAAAGCCACTTTTGCACGGCGCACTCTTGTGTGCAACGCACTCTCTCAAAACAATTCTATATGAAGTGCATGCGTCTCATAATCGTGTCTCGCTGCACTGTACCGAGCCTTGATGAATCGTCATGTCAAAAAGAAATACGTCACATCACACATAACGGATCGGCTCAGCATCAATCAAATATGGAGATTTACAGATTAGTCTTCAAATATCAAGAAGGAGGATATGTAGGAGGACACTTTTCGAGAGAGGACAGAACTTACAAAAGGAGGACTGTCTTCCCTAAAGGAGGATGGTTGGTCACCTTATTAGGAAGGAATATGTATGTATATACTGCTGCATATCTCACAAGAAGTTACTCTGGATGGCGAACATCAAAAAAGTTTAAAACAGTAAATATGTCCAATGCAATCATATTAAAAAAGTTTTTAAAACTCTCTTTAACCCAGTTCCATAACAATTGGGTGACTGTGTGTGAGGTCTGGATTTGTATTTTTCAAACAGCGTTGCCTGTGTTGTTTGTCATAAGCTTATGGAAGAGAAGAGTTTCATCAGTTAATACTGCTAATCAAAAGAGAAATGCCAAGAAATTACCCGGCCTTTGTAAGACCCTGGTTTCACCTAAAATAGATACTTGGTTCTTGGTTTTTGAATAATTCTTAGGATTTTGAAGTTTTTGGCTGCAAAATGACTTGGGATATAATGGAACATATTATTAGGAATGCATACATTTTCTCTTGGGAGTAAATTACAAAATAAGGAACTTTCAAAAAATGATTTTACCTTTTTAATTTTGGGTTGGTATTATTGAGGGCTTTTAAAATAATCATCTTTACGAAAGAAAAAAAATCTTTCTAATAACATCTAAACTTGCATCTGAGATGTTCATGAAGTATCTATCACTGCTCAATACAAAACCATTTTGTAGACAGGTTTTAAAAGCTCTAGATGCTATTATTCAGATTTTTAAAATATGTGATTTTAACTTTTAAACTATTTGAAGTATTTACTTGTAACATTTCTGATAAATGCATCTTTAGAGAGAGTAGTATAATCTTCATTATCACAAGGAATTACTTTCATAGCTAATAGAAAAATAAGCCTTCCTGTAATTATAAATAAGTTATAGTTTTAACTGTGGTCTATTGCTGCCTCCATAATATGACACTATTTCTCTATGCCTTTTCCCCCCAACTCAGTTATATAACTGGCAGAGTTATCGCTAGTTTTTCATGCATACGTATTTATCACCTGCACAATAAATATGACTGAATGTAGTTTTGTTTTGTCTTACTCAAACAGATGGCTATATGTTGATATATATACACACAGTAAGGCAGCTAAATGCCGAGTCTTTCAAATGTTATGAAAACGAAATATGTTGTTTAAATAGATACCTAAATACAAATATTTCTTTTCTTTACAGCAGTGCAGAAATGAAGTGTTAGGAATCTCTTTAACTCTTTTGGAAACCAAAGGAGTAGTATTAATATGACCACTGAGAATATTTTAAAAAGATATTTTAGTAAGTACTTATCCCTTGAGTGAAGAGTCATCTTAGTAAATTCCTTTAAAATAGGTCAGGGAGTTGATCCAGCTTTCTTAAACATAGAAATTTGAGATCTTTTCTTAATATTGTAAAGTGTTCTATTGTGTTATGAAATGATGTAGCAGAGAACTTTTCGAGTATTGAAATGGAAGAAAACCTGAAAAATCTGTCTATGATCCACCTCCCCCCACCTCTCCCTCCCTCCCACCATTCCTGCCTCCTCATTATTATGTTATATACTTTGTCAAATATATATTCTTCCTAGACTTTTCTTATAGCACAGTTTAAAATGAAACAATCTTTGTAGTGTGGTAAGTTTTCATCAATATCAAAAGGCCTTGAACATATATGAACCATCGTTGTATTGTATACATTAGATATTTCAAAAATTACTACAATTTTGAATTTGAATGTGATTAGAGTTCTGAACTTCAAAAATATTGTGAAATATATTCCATATTGGTTTATGACTGTTAAATATAAACACTAAAAGTGTCTGTCTACCTGCCTGCCTGCCTGTCTCCCCCCTCTCATAACCATATACAATTGAACAGGGGCACAATGGCTCACGTGTTAGAATAGTGGTTGACAGTCAATAAGCCTGCATTCGAGACCCAAAGTTGCTGTGTGTGAGGATGAGCTCCCATCATTTAGTCCAGCTCATACTCACAGAGCAGTTTGGAAGCATGCAAATGTGAGTAGATAAATAGTTACCATTTCAATGGGCTCATTAATGGGGACATAAAAGGAGCCCCCGTGGGGAATCCCCTGGGCAATGGTGAATCCTTTGGCTAGCTAATCCTTTTGAATCTGAACCACCAGAGGCGATATACCGAAGCACCATGGGATGGGGATATACAATTGGAATCTGAATTTAGGACATTATGGGCAAACAGGAAATCAATGAAAACTTGTTTGGTTTCTTAGTTGATTTTGGTTTGCTGCTGTTGAGTACTATGTAAAAATAATACCTTCTTAACAATTTGTCAATTTTTAAACTTAGAAATATAAGTAAAATGATATCTTAATATAAAAGTACTGCTTATTATTCATAGAGAATATTGAATGAATTCTCATGAAGTGTTCAATGTGATAAGAATTAAAGAAATTCTAAATATAAATAAAAAGTGCATACTTTTGCAAACCAAAACATCATGGGACCCAAGTACTTGAAAGAATGGTGGTGGCCATTTCCCTTTACCCATATATCAAGATGAGGCAACTGATGACCAGAGGGATCGTTCAGGAAATTTTCTGTTCCTGTAATTCTTTTCCCAGGAGGATCCACTTAGAAACAAGTTTTTTGTATTCAGGATCCGGCAAAGTTATTTATATGCACTTATTTATTTTTAATGCTAGAATTTATTTTATTTTTATTACTGCATTTGTTTTCTTAGTGAAAAATCCATTGTTAAAGAGAAACAAAACTATAACAAAGAAAGAAGATAGAGAAGGACTGGGAGAAAATGCTCTTTTTATTATTTTACACCACTTTGTATTGAAGGATAGAATACTAATCCTTTACCAAAATTCCTATATCAACCTGTGCTGAAAATCTAAAGATTCAGAAGTTTGGCACCAGGTGAACAGCTACTTAACCTGTTTTCATATTTTTCACTTCTGTGTTATGCCTTTGTAATTTTTGGAATGTAACTGTGAGGTTTGTGAGCCTCTGTGCTTATAAACGAAACAAGATGGAGAAAAATGTTAGGAAACTATTAATTCATGGATAAAACGGAGTTGTATTATATGCTGTATATAGCTGATGTTGTGAGCACTTAAAGAAAGTTTCTAGTTTTCCAGACTTTTCTGGCACCTTTTTGATTTTCAAGCAGTGAGTGTCTGCAGAGTTGCAAAATGTGAATCCCAAATTCATATCTTTTTTCATTTTTATTTTTTCCCTGGAATTTACTTTCTGTTTAAGCTGTTAATCAAATGAACTTTTATGAGAATAATCTAATAGTTAGGTTAGAGATTTTACAACTTTGGTTATACTGTAGTTATACATATATATAATTTATATATACTAATTTTAAAATTTGGAATATGGCTTTGTTTCTACTTGTTAAAAGAATGCAGATTGTTCCTAAAGAATTTTTTTTTTAAATTAAATGAAAACCCGAATGGCTATCCTTTAGATTTTTAAAATGTGTATATTTGTAATCCTATCAAAATATTTAGAAGAATAGCTTGCCAATTTTCTATTATAATGTAGACCGCAACTATCCAGGCAGATACAGTTCATCAAAGCCAATAAGTTTTATTTTGAACTGTCTAATCTTGATTATCTATAAATCTACATATAAGAAGAATGTGCTGAAAACAATAATATTATGTTTCATTCAACCAGGAGAGTTTAATCTCTTTGCTGTAGGATCTTCCAATTATATATTAATTGTCTTCATCAGAAAGGTCTATGAATGTTGCTCAAGAACCATATTCACCCAAGCCTCCTTTTCCTAGCACAGTCTTGCCATTTCAACTGCAGTTTGAAGAGAAGATCCATGGATATTCCTTGAAACTCTCCTCAGTCACAATCTCTGTTAAAGTGGTGCTGGATCATATCTTATTTGCATTAATATTGCTACTGAATTGATTTTACTACCTGTATTTAACTGAAACATGTAACAGTAATTTGACTCATAAAAATCCATTAAAAACTAGTTTGTATACACAGAATTTACCATTATTTGTTATTTTTTAAAAAATAAAAGAACCTATTATTTTATGATATTTTCATTTGACTTAAAATGAATGAAGAACAACAAGAAATAGGAGGTTTTTGGATCATTTGCTATACTCTAAAATATTATTCATTCATCTGTTTCTACAATATGACCCCAAGATGAAATTTGTACAGCAAAGGAATATTTAGAGAATTGGTTAGAAAATTTCAACTGTTAATAGATGATAAAGATGAATAAATTTATTTTATATAGCAATATTTTTTCAGTTTCAACAATATAGCAGTTGATCAAGAAACCTAACTATTTAGTAATTTTGTGACATGCCAAGAGACTAGAATTGAGCAATAATAACTCTAAATGGGAAAAGACATATTCTTCAATTTTACTTCCTTTGTTAATAGAATCACAGAATAGAGGTTGTGGGATGTGGTAGAAATATCAGTCTTGAATTCAAGAAAGTATTTAATGTTATTTGAAACATGATAAATTTCTGTTTTTTTATAACTCCACTCCATTGTACTGTATTTAAGCATTGTACTGTAGTGCCTATTAGCAAGTATTTGTCAGCCTGAAGAAAAAAGTTTTAAGTTGAATATTGGAAGATACTGTCCTGGCCCTGTGTTGCTCAATTTATATAAATAGGTTACATAGAAGAATAGAGATAAATATATGTTTATCAAATCACAGGATGACATAGAACTAACAGGAAAATAATTGTGAGATTTAATGCTAGGTTTGGTAATAAATCTCAACACTGTAGGTACTTTAGCAGCAGACGCTCAGGGAGAAGATATAACTAGATAGGTTGATTTATTGCAGACAAGATAACAATCACCAGTATATAGAAGCTATAGCTCTTTCTATACTGTACACCTGCATATATATATAGAAAACTTTAGAATTCTTTAAGGAAATAGAAATTTGGCTGTTCTCTGCACATCTTAAAATTGGGAGTTTTTTTTACATTACATTTCTGTATAGTTTGAAAACTGTTGATTGTCACCTCATTGGCTTAATTCCTTATATCACATCTATCTGTCTATTTCATCCTTTTTTTCTCATCTTTCCCAAGATTAATAGGAAGGTATTATTTTATTTTGTTGAATTACTATAATTTCCATCCTTTTGGATCATTTTTTCATTTCTTAACATCAAATAACAGTAATGCAGTGTATATCAATGTCTTTCTTTCTTTAACAGGCACTTATACCATTCACATCTCCTGGGAAATGTCTGCATCTTCTTTTAGTTGTAGATATGTCCCCCTCTCCACAGCAAGTCTGATGGCAGTTAATTTGTTCATTATAGGTTTCTGTAGGTTTCACAGAATAATAAGTGTCACAAGACAAACCATGGATCTTGCCATGAACTCTTTATATGACGCACAAAAAACTTACATAAATTGTGCGATCTGGATTATTTTAGACAAATTCTCTGGGATGGCCTATAAACGTGCTAGTCTTCTCACAAGTTGCTTATTCTATCAGACTGAGTGATTTCATGACATTCATATTTTTGATGTTACTCACAAAAGTGTTACGTTTGTCCAATATTAGGCCAATTATAACTCTAACTCAGATTGCTCCATAGGAGAATCAGTTTCTTTGGGAGAGTGGGGCTGCTTTGTGCAATTGTTTCTACCAGACTGATAGGGTCAGCAGAATGGACATGCTACAGATCCTGTTGGCCAAGGTCCTATTGGCTGTTTGTCAGGGTCTGTAGGCATGCTTTTTTTGTTATAGCACCCACCCTATGGAATAATCTCCCTCTGGAGATTAGGTTGGCCTTGACTTTGCTTGCCTTTCATAAAGAACTATTCTGTATCAGGACCTGCATTTTAATTTTTGTATTTGTGATTGGGGTGGTCTTTAATTTGTTTTTCCATTGTTCGTAGCCCATAGTCACTTGTTGAGATATACAGCTATGCAAATTGAATGGATGGATGGATATCCTTAGGTCTCAGAGTAGAGGATAATTCACATAGAGTAACGTAATTAATTAAATAAGATTTACTATCACAGAGCAATAGCTGCTGAAAGAACAGATGAGGTGTAGGAGCTACCAGTTAACTTGCTAGGTTAGCTAGTGTCAGAGCTCCTTAGCAACAATCAGGACTGGAAATAACCAAGAAAAAATTCCCTGAGCTCTGATTGCTTAAGATTTATTAGGAAAAAATATTAAGTTGACAATACACCACTGCATCCTGTGGTTCTGCCTCTTTGAGTCCAAAGAGTCTATAGATACTTCAGGTAGATAGGACATCCAGTTAGATTTAGTTTATGTTGCTTCTGAAAATAAAATTATTGAAGAAATTATGGATGAATACTGACAGCTGTTTCCTTGGTCTTTCAGTATCATAATGAATGAGATACACTAATTTGTCTCTGCTGTTTCTGGAAAAAGTATATTCTACCTTGCATTATTCTACTATTTACACTAAGAACTAAATAGTGGAAATGGTGAGACAAATGAGAATATAGAGCATGGGGGTGTCACTAGAGAGCTGTGGAGAACTGGGAATTATTTTCATCTTACCTGGATCTTGCAAGTAGAAGACTACTAGGAAAGGCTACTAGGGTTAATCAAATGTATGGGTACAGATTATGTGAAACCTGGCTCAATAGGAATAACTGAGAGAGATCTTGGAGTCCTAGTGGACAGTCACTTAAATATGATCCAGCCGTGTGTGGCAGTAGCCAAAAATGCCAACACAATCTTAGGTTGCATTAAAGAGGGGTAGAATGAAGATCACATTAAGTATTAGTACTGCTTTATGAAGTCTTAATAAGATCACACTTAGAATACTGAATCCTTGTTTAGTCACCATATTAAAAGATTTAGAAACTCTGGAAAGAATGCAGAAAAAATAACAAAGTTGCTTAGAAGGATGGAGGCTAAAACATATGAAGAATGGTTGCAGAAATTGAGTTTGTATGGTCTAGTGAAAAGAAGTACTAGGGGTGACATGATAGCACTATTCCAATATTTTGTGGGGCTGCCACAAAGAAAAGGGGATCAACTTATTTTCCTAAGTAGCAAAAGGTAAGACAAGAAACAATGGGTGGAAACTAGTCAAGGAGAGAAGCAACCTAGAAGTAACAAGAAATTTCCTAACAAAACAGTTAAACAGTGGAACAGCTTGTCTTCAGAAATTGTGGGTGCTTCATCACTGGAGGCTTTTAAGAAGAAAACTACTTTGAGTGGAAACAACATATTCACATATAGAATTTACTGGTTCTGAATACAGATGCATCACTGTGAGGAAACTTCAGATAGCTGGTACTGGTAGTCCTTGATTTATGATCACAATTAGCCCATATCCTGTTGTAATAAGACATTTGTTAAGTGAAGTTTGCAACTTTTCTTGCCTCATTTATTAAATGAATCACTGAAATTGTTAAGTTAGTAACACAGTTGTTAAGTGGATCTGGCTTTTCTATTGACTTGTTTGTCAAAACATTGCAAAAGGTGATCACATAACCTCAGGGAACTGCAACTATCATAAATATGAACCAGTTTCCAAGCACCTAAATTTTGATCATGTGATCTTGATGATGCTACAGTGCTAATAAGTGAAAAACAGTCATAAGTTCTTTTTTCAGTGCCATTGTAACTTCAAACGGTCACTAAATGAACTGTTATAAGTCGAGGACTACCTGTATTGCTGCTATGTGAAATAGATGCAGAATAAGACAAGTGTGTAAACATCGTGTAAAAACCACATGTAAAAACCACATTTAAAGACAACATTCATTGCTGCAAAAAATATTTCTGTTGTGACAAACTGGGACAGGGAAAGTTATCTGTCTTTTACTTTTCCTGGCAAAATAATCTGAAACCAGAAACATGTTTTATTCTTTTTTCTTTTGCACACTGAATGCGTAATAACAGGACTGCTTGATGGAAAGAGGCCACCTGTGTTGTGCTGTGGTTGCTGTTCTTCTACTGCCATGAATGCCCAGGCATTGAAGGAAAGGGAAAAAATTGCAAACCTGATTATTGCCTAGAGAATGTGGGCAACTACATTTTTTTGTCACATAATTCAACAAAATTATGTGCATATGTTGGAAGTTTCTCATATGCCTATGAACAACATTTTCAGCATACACTCCTTTAAAACTAATAGAGAGAAACCAGTTGTTGGCCTGTGTTGATTTTCCAAAACGACTACACCCACCTTCTTATACTCAGTGTTGAATTGCTTCATCTATTTATAAAATAGCCATGATTGTATTATTTACTTCTTAAAAACGTTAGCATCCATTATGAAAGTAAATACTTTGTTTGTTTTAGCTATGTTGAGTAAATACTGTGACCCACCACTTCCCCTGGTTCTGAACATACATAAACTGGCTTTCAAAAAAAACAAACAAACTCAGAACAGTTGGTTAAATTATAAGTTTGAGTTATATGATAGTTAAAACCATGATTTTGCTCCCATCTTTCATTAACATATAGGTGAACAAAGCAAAAATATTTTGGTGAAAGGAATAAAACAAATCTTTCTTAGCACTTAGTAAACTGAAGGCAAATCTCTCCTTTTTCTTTCTGTGTTTTTATTATTTAGATAGTTTTTCACTCTCATCTCTGTATGACATTTCCTTTCAAGTATCAGATTAAAATCCATTGCACTGTCTGGTCTTTCGATGCATAACATAAAAATGTTACGATCAACAATTTTGCTTTAAAGTCTGTTTTAAGTTATCTGAATTATTGTTGTTACAGTTGCAACAAGTGAGTGGTTTTAGTCAGAATATTGAATTTTTGGTTTTCAATTCTTTTAAAACATTTAAAATTAACCATTGTCCTAAATAAGTCTGAAAAATATGGAAGACAAAGCAAAGAGGAAATCTAATGCATTTTTTTCTTGGATTAGTTGTTGCTTTCATTTTTCATAATTTGTTTAAATATGTAAACAGTGTGAGAATGAACAAGGTATAAATAAGCTAATTATTTAATTAACTAATTAACAGTAGAAAGAAGTGAGAAGTTTTATTGTAGGTGTAATATTTAGTTAATTGTGAGGTTACATTCCTACAAAGAATGTATACATACTAGAAGGACATTTGTTTTCTTGATATTATTTACGAAAATGTGCTAAATAAAAAAGTTTTCTTGTCTAGGCAAGGATGCTGCTATTTGATACTATGTTGATTTTACACCATCTCAGCAGAAGAGGTTTTATCAAAATGGCACTTATAAAATATTATTAAGGTAGCAAAACGAAATTGAGAGGTAATGTCATTTAGGAATTACATTCCTACTTATTATTAGTACAGTGAATCAGTAACTCTCATTAAACCTAATTAAATATAATACTGACTGTAAGTTGTTACTTATTTTTTTTTTTTTTGTATATGACTTGGGGAATAGCTTAAATTGAAGACAGACACAGTTACTCTACAGTCTCTTTTACATTAAAGATATAATCAGAAAGATCTGTATTCATAAATAAAACATAATATGATATACAAGAATGAGAAATATGTAAATGTAATGCATGAAAAAGAATCAAAGGTCAAAAAACAAAAAGGAAAGGAAACGCAGAGTGATGTTAAAGAAAGCAAAATGCACTTTGACTAATTACCATGAAAAGCATGATAAAACATGGACATATATCCTTGACTTTTGACTGATAGAACCTGCTGAGTGCAGTTTTTTATGCATGGCTTCCTCTTCATTTAATTTAAACTAGCATCACTATCAGTACAAAAATGGAGCATAAGAGAAAAAAAGAAAATGCAAAATATTTATATTGTTGTTGCATATAGCTTCTTAAATTATACATTTGATTCCCCAAAATAAAATGCAATAAGCATGAGTTAAGTGTTTAACTAACTTTAGTAAGGTAAGAAATTCTGACTGCTTGGGCTTTCAGCTGACAAACTACTTCATGGTTAGCTTTCTGCTAAAGTAGATTTTATTAGTGGTGAGCTGAAATGACTTTCCTTAAAGTTTATTCTAACTTTACTTTCTAACCTATTTTACAGTTCATATATTTCATGATTACTTTTCAATTGTGATGGAGCTTGGATTCCTCCTACTATTGCTAACCATTGTCCCTGGATTATATCTTCTTCTTATAGGCCATGCAACACTTCTATTTTAGCTTACCCCAATTGCTGCTAGTGTTGGGCCTTAGGTAGTTTGCTGCCAAGCCTGCTACTTCTATATGTGCGTCTTTATCACTTATAACTTTAGAATTGCATTGCTTTGGTTTGGAGTCTTTTCTTGCTGAATTGTTATTCTCTTCTGCTCTCCTTGAAGGTCTTCCTCATAAGGTCCTCTTTTTGATCCACAATGCAGTAGCAGACAACTAATAAAAAGTATCACTGAGAATGTCTCTAGGAAACACATTGGACATAATTCTTTTCTGCCTACTACTTTCATCTAGCTTATTGGAAACCAAGCATATCAGAATTAATCAAGCTTTATTTCCAAATAAATTGTGTTAGCTTAAATTAAGCACTTTTCTTTTAATTCAGAGGTGAATGGAAGGATATAACTAATTTGGAATGTTTCTACTTAGTAATTTTAATGGTTATAAAACGATACCTCATTCATGCACACAACATTTATCTATGAATCAAAGGGCTTATTCTCAGTTGAATTGATTGATAATGATGATTTTGTCCAATATTTTTGGTGGAATAATTTTTAATTAAATTTGTCACCTTAATCAGGAATTGTTTATTGATATATTATTCTAAAAACTTTGGCATTATATGTTATCTATTGGGAATTGTATGTATTTTTGTGGCTATTTATTAAATTGCTTGAGTTAAATATTTTCTGTACATTATGAAATTACAAATAGGCCTTTACTTATTGTGTAATAATAAGACTTTGTGTTGATCAAAATTGAAAGTGCAGTATTGTAACAGAAACTTTTACAGAGCAGAAGAGTTGCATGTAAATTATACACATTCTGTCTAGTAATATTTTCCATATCCGTTTAAAATTATATTAATAATCTCTTTTTGACTGACATTTAGGTTGTCAGAGAAGCATTTTAATGTATACTATTGTTTTATACTCTACAATGTAACTTGCTATCTGCCCATTCACTGAACCAATCACTTTATTAAAATGCACACTAAAGTTGATTCTTTGGTATATGGTTGGGTTTTTTTTTTGGTCATTCATTATATATGGATAGTAAATAAAGAGGTAATGTTGCTTTTTTCAGTGAGAAGAGTAAACACTTTATTTCAAAAGGTACCTTTTCTGCCTGCCTACCTGCTGTCAGTTGTGCCAAGATTGCTGGATTTTATTTTATTATTTTAAGGCAGAATTCAAGACTGAATGACAAATACAAGTTCCCAATCAAATAGTCAGTGACATATTGAGAATTATTTTTGTCTTAATCCTGCCATTGATGTAACCTTCACAATAGTATTTTTTGTTAACTGAGACAGGTTTTTATAAAATTATTGTTGACGTGTTTTCTGGATTTGTATGAAACTTGAAAATACACACTGAATGAAAAAAAAAACAGACTTTTGTGATGCTTGGGGGAAAACTTCTTCTGTGCCTTATATTATTTCCTCTATGAGAAAGAAATTGGTTAACTACATATGTAGACTTCATGTTTTGTGCTTTTTAAATTTTAGTTTCCTGAATATAGTCATCTGTATGAAATAAGGAGACCCAGTTTAAATGCTACTCAACCATGAAGACCAATTAGTGATAGCCATGCTGATTGGTGTTAAGGAAATTGACATCAAATGGAACCGAGGAGATTTAGATTAGAAACTTTCACTGTAGTCTTGTAAAAGCAAAAAAGCAAAACTAACCACTTATTACAATTGTTTGATTATTTATACACTATTCTTTATATATCACTTGTTTTCTATAAAGAAATGTAGGATTATAAAGCAATAAATCACAGAAACAAATAAAACAAAGGTACATCTAGTTCTCTAAAACTGACAAATATGGAAACTAAATATATATATGTAGTGAGATGATTATCATTTACTTGAAAAAGTTTGTCCTATAGGTGCCAGGGTATCATCAGATTTTAAACTGCTGTGCTTAATGAGACAGTTTGGGAACTTACCATGCTAATACACACAGAGAGTTCCAAAATTAGGATACCATTAGCAATTAATCCTCTACTGAACCATCTGTGGGTCACAAAGACAGGCTAATAAGAAGCAGGTCCTACCAGGGCAATTGTAATACACAGGTTGGACAAAGTTATGATATTGATGCTGCCAGAACTATCTGAAACTGCAATCCTGGTTCTGCCAGAAACCAGCAATGTAAATGCATGCTGTGTCTACCCACAGACAATATCTATTTTATCACATCAGTCTGTTGTGTGAACAGATTGATCCATATCAAGTTTCAATCTGATTTGGCATGTCTAAACCTTATGGCAAGTCTTTTAATATGAACAAAAATTTGCTTCATTTGCTGAATGCGGTTCCATTCCTTTTCTTAACAAATACAAGCAATTATAATTTTTAAGGGAGTAGCATGTGCCATGTGTGACTAATATTTAAGATAGAACGAGGCTTTCTATGCCTTACAATTTCGTGCTCATGAACATGAAACACCTCAGCATCTGCCTTTTGGTTGGAGATTGCAATATATGCTCCAAATCAAGCATTAAACTAGGTAACATGACTTGAAATTTCCTGACAAATTACCTTAGAAATACATACCATTATATTTATTATTTTATTATCAAAAACCATGAAAACTATGAAAACTTTGTAATTTTTCCATTTTTTTCCTTTGATTATTAAAGTATTTTTCTTTGTTATGCTAATCTCATTTCTCTTTTTTATCAAAATAGTTATATTTTGATATTGATGAGTACTTATAGGAAATGAAAGGAAAATCAAAATGTTATAATTAATATGCTTTATGAAGTACTTGGAAATTTGATTTTTAAAGAAATTTTCTAGTTATGCCATGTTAAATATTTTATACATCTTTATTTCAATAGATAAGATTCCCCCCCTTTTTTTTACAGATGTTGGGACTGCACAATTTTTAAAATTAACGCTGTCATTTTTCCTCTTTTCAAATATTCCCACTATTATAAGGAAATACAAATCCTTACATTGCTAGTTTTTATTTTTGCTTCAATACATTTTCAGAACCATGATCAAACCTGGAAATATAATTGTTATATTTTTGTCCTTCAAGTCAGTGTTGGCATCTGATTGCCTGGACAAATCTTTGTAATTTTCATGACAAGATTTTTCAGAACTGATTTTCCATTGCTTTCCCCTTAGGGCTGGAAGCTTGGTCATCCAGCTGGCCTCATACTTAAGACAATACTAGAACTCATATTCTCCTAGTATCTAATCTAGCCTGTAGTTTAAATTTATGCTAATTATGTTTTCTTTACCATCCATTCTTCCATTATGGTTTTCCATCAGGCTTGTGATATCATAAACATTCAGTTAGGATGCTGAGAAAAAAAAACCTATTCTTGTGAAATATAAGAAGGAAAGAGGCAAACACAATTCTATTTACCATCTTCTTGATGCAGAGTTAACTTTATCTTAATTTAATTAATCGGGAATATTTTGATTTTTAAAGTATTAAAATTTATACTGCCTGAATGGTAGACTTATAGTTTGGTTGAGGTTTTTTTTTTATCCTTTTTATCGAGAATTTAAAAAAATTTTTTTTCAACTTGCTGCTTTCTGCACTAAAGATAACTTTACTTTTGAAATAATGGAAGCACAATATAAAATAAGCTAATTAAATTAAGATAAAGTTAACTCTTCTTCAAGAAGATGGTAAATAGAATTGTGTTTGCCTCTTTCCTTCTTATATTTCACAAGAATAGTTTGTTTTTCTCAGCATCCTAACTGAATGCTTATGATATCACAAGCCTGATGGAAAACCATAATGGAAGAATGGATGGTAAAGAAAACATAATTAGCATAAATGACAAAATCTGAGCTATTTGGTAAAAAATAAAACAATAAGTACTTTAATAAAAACTGGAAACTTTTTATGGTTTTTTTTTGCTGAAAATGGAAAAAAATAAAACAGTGTTTTGTGGATTTGCTGATTGAAAAAGGGGTTGACTATGGAAAAGATGGGATCTCTGTAATGTACTTTGAAAGAGGGAGCAGGAATAATAACTTTTTTGTAGCTGTCATAAAGAACACTGAAAATCGCTTCTTCAACTATCTTTTTCTTTCTTTTTCTCTAACTGTGTTGCTTCTTCACTTTGATCTTTTTTCTTCTCTTCTCTTTATATATTTTACTATATAACCAATTTGATGTAGTGGTAAAGACATCTGGTTATAAACTTTAAGTCCATGAGTTTTAGTCCTACCTTAGGCACAAAACCAGCCAGTTGGCCTTGGAGTAATCACTTTATTTTCACTGCTGCTGTAATGTACATATGCAAAAAATGTAATCCCCATTCACTAGAATCCAACAATTGCCAAAGACAAATGATAATCATGTGACCAGAAGAGGGAGATGTGCCACTAAGTCAATATTTATTTCTATTTGTATCCTGCCTTTATTATTTTACAATAACTCAATGCAGTGAACACATTCAACATACCCTTCCTCCTCCTCCTTTCCCCACAACAACCCTGTGGGTGATTTGGGCTGAGAGAGAGAGACTGTCTCAAAGTTATCCAGCTGGCTTTCATGGTTAAGACTGGACTAGAATTCACTGTCTCCCATTTCCTAGCCTGATGCCTTACCCACTAGACCAAACTGAAGCAACTAAATAATAATGTAAGAAATAGCCTAAATACAACAAGAGCAAGTTACTCAGACATTTACTTTGTATTATAATTAATTAATTATATGAATTCAATTAATAACATTAAGTTCATTTTAAAAACAAAGCTGAACTATTCTCTTTTATCACAGTATTTATAAGGCAACAACTAGCATTTTTTAAAGTTAGTAAGAATAAATTTAGGAAATATAGGAAATAATTTTGGCAGGAAATTTAATTTTATCAAACTTTAGTAGTCATTAATTTGCATTTCTGTAGTCATTAATTTGCATTTGTTTTTGGTATGAAACTCCACTATGTGCTAAGAATTACAGCAACAAATATGATAAATGTTTCTAAACAATAATCACATATGTTTCATAAGAATAAGGTGGGATGAATTACAGAAGCTCAATTCTATATCCCATGAAACGGAAGTAGAGAGGCTCAATTCTCCATGCCATGAACTGAAATGGAACAAGAATGAAATATTTACTAAACTCTGAAATTTCTTGATAGCATACAGTATCCTCACAGCATATCTAGAAATACAATAGCAGAAGGAAAGTTACTTTTAAGACAAGTGTATAGAATGATTTCATAGATTTCATTCAGTACAACACAATTGTATTAAAAGTATGATAGTACTGTTATAGTCTGATTTGTAGGTATGTGTATCTTAATAGATATCATAGATATATTTTCAGCCCTATTAGTTTTATTAAATGTTAATACTCCCAGATCTATGTTATCTGTTTACTATAATCATATCACCAAACTGGTATCCGTTATACTGTATATAGCTCATTTTCTTAACTATCTTGTCTCTACTCTTCCAAGAAATAAAAACAAAATATTTTAATGGGGTTTTTGCTTCTTGCCATATGGGAACTCAACCCAGGTCCAAATAAATGTGCTTTGTATAGAAGGGGAAGAAATGGTTGAATTGTGAGGTGGCTTTCTGAAGCTTGTGCAATTTGATTTCACAACCTTATTCCAAGTTGGATAAGCTCTACACAACCTGTCAACCATGTGCTTCATCTTGGTGCTTCAAGCAGTCAGTAAGATAACTTGGACTCAGACCACTGAATGCCTTGAAGACACACAGAGAGAAACAGAGTGTTCTTGAATTGGTGTCAATATCTGTAGTGTAATAACTGAAGGACCAGCCTGATGTACTCACAGTAGTTTGTGTAGCTGAGCAGATGGGCTCTTTGAGTATGAATGTAAGAATCTGGGATAAAGTAATATCAAAAAGATAATTGAATAAAATAACTTTTATTAATTGCAGAATAGTTTCTTGGGATTTAAAAATTGATTCCTGTAGGCATCTGGGATTTTTTGTGCTTTATTTAAAAATATTTTAATAACAGTTCTGTTTAAAAACAGCTTTAAGTTTAAATTTAAAATCTAAAATTAAAAGAGTATAGCAGTGGGTGAGGCCTTTGCATTCCGTAGGCTCTGTAGACCAATGTTTTCCATAATAAATCTCCAATGATATCTCTCTAGTCTGGTATCTCTTATTGATACCAGATCTTTATATCCAGGAATTATAGCTGAACTGCATTCATTTTAATTTTCACACATCCTTCTTTTTTTAATCAGGTCATCCCAATCTAACTGGCTATAGCAGATGCTGAGCTAAAATATTTGACATTATATAATAATATAAACTTACATTTTAGTGTGAAGAAATTGCATGGAGTTGTATTCCTAGCTTTCATGGAACAAATTTGAAATTAAGATAAATACTGGAAGAAGTTGAAAAATAGAAGTTATGGAAAATATTTTTAGGCATTGAATTGTAGCACCCGCACTATACAGTTGCAGAAAATAGATTTTAGGGAAGGGGGTCATTACTGAAGAAGCGGAGAATTTGGATTATATGGTCTGTAAATGATAAGTGAAATTCTGTATAAGCTAGTACAAAATAACTCATTTTGGGAAAAAATGTATATGCAAAGTATAGAAAGTAGAATTGCAATTGTCTGTGACTTATTAAGAAAGGAGTTTTGGGATTATATTTAAAGTGTCAACCCATATGTTCTATGGTCTATGTTAAAATCATAGTTCCCTACCAAAGAAGGAAGGTGTTTTAAAGTTTTTGGCATAAATTTAAAGTGAAAGACATAAACTCTGTTCAGGTCAGCATTGAATTGTGTAGAGAAGCTTGGTACAGAAAGGACCCATAGAGGTAGTCATATTTCACTCTCACTGACTTTATACCATTCTACTGGAAGTCTTAAGGTGAAGTGTACTAATTTGGCTTAACACTTGTTCCCTCTTCAGAGAGCTTTACTTGCATTCAATCAAACAGAAGAATGATTAACATCCCAGGTAGAGGTCTAGAGGTTGAACAGAACTACCGACATACCAATGAGTATTATTGAAGGCTAGCATTTTCCAATCCTGTTGAGCTAGTAAGAACATTTAAGAGAACATGTAAACTTCCAAACTTCGTGCTTTTGACATTAATTCTGAGGATTACCAAGTGTGCTATAGTTGAATAAATACTACTTCCATAACAAGAGACAGTATGTTTTAAATACCACTTTTTAGGAATACCAGTGGAAGAGTCTTCTCACTCTCCTTTATGCTGTGTGGATGCATTTGTATGCCTTTAAGGTAACATAAGATGCTAGACAAAACTATGCCTAAAATTTGACCTAGTGGGACTTGTTTTGTTCCTGGGTACACCAAGATAGTGCTTTTTGAAGTGGAGAATTAAATCTAAATTTCAGTCATTCTGATATTTGATCTTAGTAAATTCCAGTAAGATCATAGTTGTTCAGAATAAAATACTTTCAGTCAACTATTTTATTTTCCATATAGTCTGCTGAACCAAACAATTGTTTTACTTCTTGTTCTTCAAGTAAATGGAGAAATAATTAAACAGTGCATCCTTGGACAATAAATAAATAAAACAAGGATAAAGCTAGTTCTCAGGGCAAGAAAAATAATAATTAAAACCCACATGTCTATTTAACTGTGTGCAATGTGTCCACATATTTTGTGTTTATATATGTGTGTCTATATGTATGTACAAACACAAAACACACACCTCTCTCTTGCTCCCTCTCTCCATCTCATTCTCTCTATCTCTATCAATATCTTAGTTTCCTCAAACAGAATTGTAGGATTACACAGCAGCAGAGGAGTTGTGCCCAGTGGAAGGAATGGTAATCTGAGGTTTAGATGAATCCTTGTGAGCTGTTACCAAGTCTGTACAAGATTTTCTTAAGCCATTTTAGGGTCAGGAGACAGGAATAGTTCAAAGGTGCATTATGAGTAAGCTCCAACAACTACAATAAGAAATACTAGTTTTAAGTACTTCAGCTATTGCTCCAGTGAATGAGAGTAGCTGTCAAATGTGAAATAAACTAAGTAATATATTTTTGTTATTTTTTCCTACTAGGAGTTAAAGGAGACATCGGTATTTATAATGTATTCATAGTCTATAACTATCCTGCTAATTTATTTGGATTAAGGGTATCAGGATTGTGACACTCTGAATATGTAGTTGCAGTCTTATTCACGACATCTATTTTAGAAGAGGGTTAACATCACTGTTAACCAGGGGTTAACCAGAGGGTTAACATAATTGCCCAGAAGATCATTGGTTGCCCTCTCCCCTCTTTGGAAGAGCTTTATAGCTCCCGTTGCCTTAAGAAAGTTCAAAACATTCTCAAAGATCCATCTCATCCTGGGCACCCTTTTTTTGAACTATTACCATCTGGCAGACAGTACAGGATAAGAAAAACAAGGACAAATAGGCTGAAAAACAGATTCTATCCCAGAGCAGTAACTATATTGAATTCTATTGTATAGTGCAATATTAATGCTATCTTAGGGATTTTCAGTTCAATTGTATAGAATGCGAAGGATGTTTGTTTGTGTTTTATTTTTATAGATATAATAAATATGCTGAAGAATGGCATTTGATTTCATTTTACAAGGTGCAATGACAATAAAGTAAACTAGAAGAACTTTATTATAAGTCCTTTTATTGGAAGACTGGAAATATTCTTATAGCCTTTTTGCTGAAAATTAAAAAAAACATGAATTGATGGTTTATGGATTTGTTGATTAAATATGACAATGTGGGAAGAAGAAAACCAAGTTCAAGCTATTGAAATAGCAATTTTCTCCATTCCTAAGAATAATTTGTTTTTTTACTTTCTCTCCTGATATCTTGAAGTTGACTGAATGTCAACTTCATAATCAAGTAAATGTCCAAATGTACTACCTCACATTTCTAGTATAAAAACAAAATAAAATTCATACATATCATCATGGAATCTGGAAACTTAAGATATACTTTTTTGTTATTCATATATGTTGATTAGGGAGTTATAACTGCTTTTCCTATTCAATCTGAAAACTTTTAGTTCAAGCTGCATTCTGCTAAGCCTACCATATTTATAGCTAACTTCTTGGCAAAAGATATTACACATTATTTTTGTTGAGGCTTTGCATTTGATCTTGCTCACATCAAACTTTGTTTCCATTTGTTCTCACAATTTACATTGAATAAACTCTGAATTGACGCATGTTTTTGTTGGTTAGGAGTCCTTCAATCTTCCATTGAAATGACAAACAGAATTAGGAGAAGTAAAATATTAAAGGATTCTCAATATTTATAGTTAGTAATAGTCTATATTGTGAAAAAAAATGCAAACTGGAAGATTGTGACTTTTAAATCTAGCCTTAGGGATGAAGCCAACCATGGCCAGTCACTTTCTTTTGGCCCTAGGAAAAAGGCAATGAAAAACCGCTTCTAAAAATCTTGCTGAGGTTTTGTCCATGCAGTTATCAGGAGTCTGACTTGAAGACACTATAAATATATAGACACACAGAGGCACACACTATACAAGCTTATCTCACATTTCTCATAAAGATATCAATCAATCTATAAAAGAGTAAACATATTCTTCCATTGGGGCACATTGACAATTTTGTGTTCTGATATACAAATTGACAGTATAAGCAGAATAAGCTTAAAGATTTTGTGCCATGTACTAGTTCCTGGAATTTCAACTACCTTACTTACTATGGTTAATTCCTAGTTTTAAGTTATAATAAGATGTGCTTGGTGTGTTGCACAGATTCAGCCAAGGTTAACAGCTAAAATTCAATGGATAAGGCCTGCCAATAATTAAAGACACATTGTTTAAGAAAATTGTGTAAACTGTCCAGGATCATATATGTAAGATGGGTGGCTATATATATTCTGCAGGAATATTGATAAAATACATATATAATAAAATATTTAAGGTTTATGAAAATCTTAAATTTAATGCATACCATAACCATATTTCCTGTTTTTTATATGATATATTTAGTTTAAAGTCTAGAACAGAGTTACTCAAATGAGGTTTCATAGTACTAGGGGTTACCTGGAAGATCATGATTGTTCTGACCTGGCTCCCAAACACGACAAACTCTCTCTGTAGTTAAATCAATGATTCCTTTATTAGAAGGGCCAGCAGCCCTGGCAAAAAGTCTCTCTCTCACACACAGCAGGCTAACAAGTCTGTCTGGCAGGCAGAAGAATAGTTGTCTGTCAAACCTATTCATCTTCACCCCTTGCTTTTTATCTCCAGAGCTAAGATAGGTCTTCGCTAGCAGCGGTGGCTCTTCCATCCAAGGATTGGCCCATAGATTTCCACTCCTGTCCTCTCTGTCTTCTGCGCATCCATGCCTCAGGCACTGGACCCAGCGGTTCCTCCTCTTCCTCATCACCTCCAGACCTGGGGATTGTTGACTCTCCATCTGAGGGCTGATGGAGAGGCAGAGGGCTCTGCCTTTACCTCTGTCTCTGACAGCTCCATTCCCTCTTCTCCCTCATAGCTCTCAGGTTACTTTGATGCTGGCCCTGACTCCCACACCCTCTCCTCATTTGATTCAGCTGCTGGAGGGGCAAGCAGCCAACAGGCCACAACAATGATTTATGTAAAACAAAAGTTAACCAAAACAATTCCCTCAGCCTCCAATATCTTGGTCAAGGTGGGGATTCTGCATGTCTAAGTGATGAAAACATGAGCAAAGGAGTGAGGAGAATAATTAGGTGCAGCAGGTGGTGAAGGAACATATATCAGAGAGTTGCTGCCATGACCTTCATGCTAGAACTCTCCTTGGCGCACACCTGCCTTTCTGCAGGTGCCACTGCCTGGAGGACTCCATTACAGGGCGAGCATAGGTGAACTGTCCTGGGCTCCACCAGCGGCAGGCACCACCCACAAAGGTGGTGGGGCAGAAGCAGTGGTGGGATTCAAATTTTTTTACTACTGGTTCTGTGGGTATGGCTTGGTGGCCGTGGCAGGGGAAGGATACTGTAAAATCTCCAGTCAGAGGTGGTATTTGCCGATTCTCCAAACTACTCAAAATTTCCGCTACTGGTTCTCAGAACTGGTCAGACCCTGTTGAATACCACCTCTGGGCAGAAGGAAGTGGAGGGGAAAAAAGTTTAATTCCTTATTTTTGATTTAAGAACAGTGTTAATGTAGATATACAGGCCTAAATATGAAAGAAAGATGATAATTGTGTAACTTCTATCCTGTATTTGAGTCTGAATGTACAGGGGTTCCTGGACACCTGAAAAATATTTAAAGGTTTCTCCAGGCTCAAAAGTGTCATAAAAAGCTATATTAGAAAGACTAAAAACAAAAAAACCCTACCCTCGACAGCTGGGTGTTCTTCTATGCAATATATTTTTACATATCAGTGAAAAATAGTTTTACAGTTAGGGGCCTCTGGTTTGGTGGCATATGTTCAGTGCAACAACTTCAACTTCAACAACTTAAAGCACATTTTTAAATGCATTGTATGTCTTTAACTTTGGTTATAAATCATGAGTAGTTTCTTTAAAGAGCACAGCATCCAAACACTGTTTTCAAACATTTAAGATGTTAATGGGTTTTGAGGATTGGAACTGATCTTGTATAGCAGTAGCTTTTAATGCCAGGATGAAATGGACTATGTGTAAAAAATTTCTGCTGTGTTTTCTCTTGCATAGATATGATCAGAAGGACTTTACATCTTAAGGAGTTAGAAAAGGAATCTACAGTTTTAGAAACAACAGAGCAGTAAAAACTGTGAGTCCATTTCAAAGTCAGGCTGGATGAATAGATGGTGGTAAATAGCTTTTTTTGAAGATGTAAACCTGTTACGATAAAACAGTTCCCCCCCTTATAAGAAAGTGAGCATGGCAAGGAAGATTTGTTTTTAAAGTGCAGGGAAACCATTACTTGATACTGACTGCTTTTTATAGGTTATTTTTAATTTCTAGACCCTCTTCTCATCTCTGCTTTGCTTATTGTCCCAGGTTACTGAGCATGACAAAATGATGAACTGGAACAGATATAAAAAATCAGTTTCATGGAGAGGTAGTGTAATGTAAGATTATATTCTCCTATTCTTTTGCTAAATTTTGAGAGCAAATGTGTATCAATCAACTGAAAGAATATTACTTTTGTTACTTATCTGTAGCAGTGCACAGAATCATGTAGGCTCTGCTATGTTATGTGTTTCCCCAAACTGTATGAAGTGGTTGGTATCTCAAAGGATTTGGATATGAGATCAACCATTGTAATAGTTCCGAACATTTCAGTTTTCCCATATTTGAGATATTTCTTAAGTCTTTTATTTAAATGAGACTTAATTCTGTGTCAGTGAATGTCAAAAGATTCAAACAAGGATCTTATTTGGAGATCCCAGGGAGTTACGTGTAAATCATATTTCAAATTGAAATACAAACTTTTATGGTTATTTAATAGCTCAGTATATGAATCAGTTATATGTAACAGTAAACATCAGACAATTGAAAGATTGTGGAGCAACAGACTACCTCAAACTTCTTATTTAGTTTATTTTTTTCCTCTGTTGATTTAAAATGTGAATAAAGCATAATAGTACAAGGAAATGGGCATCTGGAACAGCTGATCCAGAATAAACTTATAATCACTAGGTCTAGTTTTAATTAGAACACCATATAAGCAAAAAAAAAGTGACATATTCTTTCCATGTACCTATGCCATATTTTTATGGCCTTCAACAGTTTCATGTGTATTGCATCATACTAGAAAACTGTACTTATTAGATACAGTTCCATGCTGTGCTAACTTAATACATACAATGACTAATTGTAGACTAATTGTAATTTATATAAATGGTGAGGATGTAGTCAACACTAAGGTAAAATCATGACTAGCTGACCAAATTATAATAGTTTGCCTTATATATTTATAGTGGTCTGCTTCATACAAAATAGTAAGCTATAAACTCCAGCTGACAAACCACCATGGTTGGATTCACACATTGTTCTAAGCAAATCAAATTTTCTTTAGCACAAGGTGAAGACAAGGGCTACAAGCAAAACTGTGACCTATTTGTATTGTATTTAAATTTGGTTTAAGTAAACCCATGTTATACTATTATGCAGCTTCATGCTGTGGGTCATTTCCCAGCACCTATTTATGTGTCTTTTCTTTACCACTAGTAATAGTAATTGTGAACAGTCCTGTGTGTCCAAATTCAGGTTGAACAAAATAGATAATTTAAATTCTAGATTTTTCCATGTTATAGATGAAAATATTTTTTCCTTCTCTAAGACAGTGGTCCCCAACCTTTTTTGTACCAGGGACCAGTTTCATGCAGAAACACTTTTTCAAGGACTGGGAGGGGGGGGAGGAGTCCGAGTTTGGTGGTTTGCTTGCAGACGTTTCATTACCTGACTAGGTAACATCTGATGTTGTTACCTAGTCGGGTAATAAAACGTCTGCCAGCAAACCACCAAGTTCAGGAGCGCCAATGCCTCCTCATTGCAACCCTGAGCGACAGATATTCTCTTCTATTGGGACATTTAAAACGGAGGGTTTCAGCTGTAGATTCAGGAACTGCGCCTGGCTGAGGAGCGCCTTCAAAACTGAGCGCTGGGCGGCGGCGGCCCACGGCTGTCTCCGCGGCTCAGGACAAGTCCCTGCAGGACGGCTGAGAAGCCCTGCCTCTCGGCCCTGCCTCCCTCAGCCTCATCCCTCAGGTGTCTCCCTCCCTCCCTCAGCCTCATCCCTCAGGTGTCTCCCTCCCTCCCTCAGCCTCATCCCTCAGGTGTCTGCCTCGTTCCTCTCTCAGTCGCTCTCTTGCTCCTCCACCAGCCCAGGAAGAAACTGCTTCAAAGAAGCCGGCAGGGTGGCTTTTCCTGTTGGCGCAGCTCCTCCGGCGCCCGTTCACCCCCACCCACATCGCCCGCAGTTCAATCCAGTGCTCCGTTCTGCCTGCCTGCCTGCCTGCCTTCGTTTCTGGTTGTTTCGGAGCAGCTTCGGCTGAGTAAAAGAGGCAAATAGTTATTATTCTCAGCCGAAGCTGCTCCGAAACAACCAGAAACGAAGGCAGACAGGCAGGCAGAACGGAGCACTGGATTGAACCTGGATTGATTGGCGGCGGGGTGGGGGTGAACGGGCACTTCGGGGAGCTGCGCCAACAGGAAAAGCCACCCTGCCGGCTTCTTTGAAGCAGTTTCTTCCTGGGCTGGTGGAGGAGCGAGAGAGTGACTGAGAGAGGAACGAGGCGGGAGGAAACCGAAGCCACTGAGCCAGAGAGTAGGACACGCTTTGGTTGCTTCCTCCCTCCCCTTCTTTCATTTGTGTCCTTGATCCCTGATCCCAGCAGCATTCACCGAAGGCGAAGAAAGCCGCCATTTTTATTTTATTTTTTATTTTTATTTTCTTTGCGGCCCGGTGCAAAGTGATCCACAGACCGGTACCGGTCCGCGGCCCGGTGGTTGGGGACCCCTGCTCTAAGGCATTCTTGGACTTCTAAGGCAGAACTGATAGTGACCCACTTTAGTTAACAGGTTTTTTAAAACTAACCTCTATGCTATAATGTATTTTCCCCATCTTTCATCTAAACTGATTTAAAATTGTTATATACGAGGGCTATCCACAAAATAGATTACGTTTTGCGATAGAAAAAAAACAAAGTGTAGGAAAATTTTTTTATTATATACACTTGAAAGTGACACTTAAATACTACTTTTCAACATATTCACTGAACAAATTGAGGCACTTATCATAGCGGTGAACAAGCTTTGTAATTCCATTGTCATAAAATTCAGCCGCCTGAGATTTGAGCCAGTCAGTCACGCCCACCCGCAGTTCCGCGTCGTCGTCAAAGCGCTGTGTTCCAAGCCAGGTTTTCAACCTCGGAAACAAGTGGTAGTCGCTTGGTGCAAGATCGGGCTGTAGGGGCGGATGAGGAAAAATCTCCCACTTGAAAGCATTCAGGACTTCTCGAGTGCCGTAGTTCGGCCATTTTTAAACTTAATGCACCATTGGCGCACTCCACCTTTAGTGATGATGTCGTCCCCGTACACTTCTCACAGTTGCGAAAAATTTCAATCGGTTAATGGTTTTTGCCAACAAAAATCTTATCACTGATCGCACCTCACAACTCGCGGGATTTTCAATTGCAGCACACATTTCAAAGCGTTTGCTGTGAAATAACGGGCAATGATAACGAACCTCCCACTAGCACAACTAGATGCAGACTGAGCGGCGGACGCACAGACCAAAGATGGCCGTGCTAGCTCTGCCCCTTCTTGCTACAGACGAAAACGTAATCTATTTTGTGGATAGCCCTCGTACATCCTTTTAAAAATTGATTAGTTGGAGGGCTGCTTATTTTTTCTGTGCTGAATAATAAGAATGTTTAGTCCTCAGTGCTCTCTGAGCTTGGTTGTTTGCTTCCAGATATTTCATTACCCAACCAGGTATCTTGATAAAGTAACTTAGTCAAGTAATGAAACATCTGGAAGCAAACAAACTTAGAGAGCCTCAACGATTTCACAATTCAGCCTTAAACTACATACCTTCTCTTCTATTGGAAGAATGTTTATACAAAAAAGAAAGTCTTGCACCCCAAATTTTGTATCAAGTAATTTAAAATGATCCAGATTTGGACTTAGGAACACCAGGATTTAGCCAGAGTTGCCATGAGCTGATTTCAGACTGCAGATGGAACTAATAAAGATGCACTGCACTTCAGAATTCCCCAGCTGCTTTGCTCTTTTTATTCAAACAAAGTTTGGAGTGAAATCCAAATCCAGAGAGAATGGTCACCGAATGTGCTGAACCCAGAATTTTGGAAAGTCGGCAACCTTGGCAGTCCATTGCAGAGTCTTCTTAAGACCTTATTTTCCAAAGGCTTTCTGATCATAATGAAATGTTAATGCAGTCACATTATAAGCAAGCTTCCTACTTTCTCTCAAATGCTGGAAATATTACCTGCTTCAAGTTTTGCTTTGATTTCATATTTTCCTTTCTGTTGTCATAGAACAGAAATATATTTTATTGAACAGGACACAGAATGTAGGGTTTTGGTTTGTTTGTTTTTAACTTATATGTTTTCAACTGATTCAGCAGCCTGGAACTATTCAGCTAGATGTCATTGAATCAGGCTAAAGCAGCTATAGTTGACATGGGGATTCTTGGATTGCTAGCACCAACTTTGTTTAAACTCAACTGTTACAGTGATTGTGACAAATATAGCATCAGAATGGATAAAGCATTTTACAATTTATATCCCGTTTCTTGTTAAATCCAGCTGTGCACTTAATACCTGCAGAAATTATTTGGAAGTGAGTGTGGATTGGCTTGTGCTGTTCTCTGTCCTCTCCTTACCCAAGAATCACTTAACAAATGTTTGTCAGTACATGCTTTCTTCTCTATAAGCACTAACAGTTTTATGAAAAAGTGGTCTGGATTTCATTGTCCTTTTTAGAAAATTGTGCAATCCATTTTTCTATTTCTAATTCAAATTCAATGCAGAGACTTTATTTGCCACTTGAATAGTCTTACTGACGCAGTTAGGGGTTCTTAATACCCAGAAAACAAATGTTTACACCTATCCTGACCTAAGCAATGCAACATTCCAGAATTTTGTAAAGAAGACAATAACTTTGATTCTGATATCTATTTTTTTCCAACAAATCTTATGATTTATAATGAGAAAACTGTTTCAAGGATAGGTTTTTTGGTACCTGCTCGACTGGTTAGCCCACACTACTTTTTGATTGAGTTATATTAGTTGGATTTTCCAAAAATTCAAGTGGTTCTTGTTTCTTGTGTTGACCAGCTATAGGGCGCTTGATGTTAACCTTGAAAGCCTACCAAAATAATTCTTTGCCTGTTTAAGCATAACTAAGGTGGAGTTGTTCTAAGTCTCTTTCTCAAACTTATTCCTTTCCTTACATTAAGGTATCTTTTTTTCTTCTTCCAGTTTCCCAAAGTCTGTTAGATATTTTATCAGACCATTCTCTCCAACAGCATACTGCACAAACTCATTCTGCCAGTTTCTATGCTTAGAACTAGTCCAGAATGTTAACCGCTACAGCTCTCTCTCTCCCTCTCTCTCTTTCCCTCTTTCTCTCTAATTATGTGTGTGCCATGTGTAAATATATTTGAAATATACTGTGAAAGTTTCCTAGCTACTAAGTAAATATATCATTAGAGTCTACTAGGTAAATAATTCTTTACAGCTACCCTTTCAGTCTTCCATCTTTACCATTCTTAAATATGTAACTTTATGAAGTTGTCATATGATCACAGTACAGATATTTATAATTAGTAAGTTCATAGTTGTACTGTAGGTTTTATATTCATCCATTTTGTGAAATAACATCCATTATAATAATGGATGGTATGATTTTAAAAAATCAGATGTTTTATTGATAGTAAGACTTGCATTCTACATTTATAAACCTTAGAATAAAGTTATTAAAATCAGTGAGACTTTAGTCATGATTTCTTGTCGGTTTCAGTGAATCCACTTAAAATCTACAACAATTTCATGTATTTGGAAACACTGGCATCTTTCAGGGGAGAATCAAAAGTCAAGATGATGAACTGACTGTAAACTGAAGCTCTATACTTTTTAAATGTATTTTCCATAAGAAACATGCAGCTTAATCTTCTGCAAGTCTCAAAAAAAGATTGGATAACCATTTGTTTAAGATGGCATGAAGGCTCCTTGGACTAGAAGACCTCCAATGTTTATTCTAAGCATATGATTCTATGGAAGACAATAGTAATGGGTTTTCTTTTAAAAAAATTATATACTGTTCCAAGTTGTTAGTGTATTCAAGAACAGAGCAGTTAATTTCTTAAGTCCCTTGAGCAGATGGCTGAATAGGAGATTCATGTAGGTCTGATTTCCTGAACTACTGTAACACATGACATAATTGACCATATACCCATATAATACTTTTGTAATTTAATTAAATTAGAACTGATTTGGAAATATGAACGATAACATGTACATAACTCCTTTTCTATATCTCTTGTATTGTGGCAAACCTAAGAAAATTAATGCATCTGAATTGTAAAAATATGATTTAGATTTTTCTGTCAAAGAAAAACATAAACTATACAGTTGATAGGAAAGCAGGTAAAAGGAATAATTGTTAAAGTTATTGGTCCATCTCTGACAAAGACGTATATCAAACAGGAAAATAATTTAACAATTATAAACATATAAATAACCTTTTGTAAATGTACATTATGAAACAAGAATGTCAATCAAGCAGAAGATGATTATTACTATGTATTGTATATTTTATCCCCAGAAGTCCGAGAAGGTTAATTGGCCCAAATAGAAGGCATGGAATAAGTTGTTCATTTTTAAAGTTATCTCATTACACAGAAGCATACTGTTTTATCATGTTTTTGGCGTGCCCCATTGCTTCCCAGAAGAGAAGCCCAGCTAACAATTTAGCTTATTAGGATTAGGGTGATACTTCCAGGATTCCAGCTTGGCCTGATAACCAAACAGATGGAATAGGAGGATTTTAAATGACTAGAAGCTTTGCAAGATGTATGAAAATGTGGAATATTCTCTAGTTGTGCTTAATCATGAAATGTATTACACTGGGTTGATCTCCCAGAGAACCCATTTAGCCTAATGGCATATCAAATGGCAGTACAACTGAATAATCTGCACAGAAATGGCAGTATTTTACTTTTGGTTAAGTCTCTGGGTTAAGTGATGTGTAGCCAGTTTAATGAGAAATAACATCTAGTATTTTAAATACTACCATGTTAAATTTGTTACATCAATTTATAAAGCTCAAGACACTTACGCATATTTTTTTTACTTCTATGTGTTGACTCTTTTTACTTAAATTCCTCAGAAACATAGTAGACAGGACAGAATTGATAACTATCTAGTTTAATTAAATCCACCTGAACTCCTGCTATTATGTTGCAATAGAGTAATGAATTACCACTGACTTGTACTGCCTGTTTGATTTGTTTTAGTAATCATTCATATATCAGTTCACATTTCAATGTGCTTTTCATAGACCTTGACAGTAGAAAATAAGTCACTATTGGCCTATCTAAAGAATCACCAATCTCTGTTGTATACATTCAAACCAATATATGACAATATATCAAAGTCTGGAAATACAGAACTAAAGAATTATAAACCAAAATTTGCTTCCGAATACAGAGCTCCAGAATACTCATTGCTATAAATATCTGAGTATCTTGCAAGCTATCTGAGCATGTTAACTCTTCCAGTGTAAGGAAAGAATTATTCAGAGCTAGACATAATGTAATAGCTTCTGCCTTTCTCTTTGGCAGTTATAGTATAATAAATAACAATAGCAATAGAATCGAGAGTTATACCACTTTACAGTACTCCCTGAGTGATTTTCAGAGTCCGCACATTGCCCCCAACAATCTGGGTCCTCATTTTACTGACTTTGGAAGGATCGAAGGCTAAGTTAATCTTGAGCCGGTCAGACGCAAACTCCTAGTAGTGAGTAGAATAGAATTGGCAATACTGCTTTCTAACCACTGCACCACCACAGCTAAAATGCTTATAAATGAAAGACTGTCCTTGCAGTTTTAAAAAATAAACAGTTATCAATTTTATCTTAAATAAATGAAGCATACTTATTTATCCATTCCACCATGTATTACAAAGAAGCAATAAAAAACTAGTGTCTGGCATAGAAGTTTGGTAATGAGAAACAGATAAATGCCATCAATATTCAAAAAATCAATATTCAGATGGAGTATCAAAAGTCCACTTTCTGTGAGTGCAGTTTTAGTTACTTCTGAACTTTAAAAATTATAACTTTGACTATAAGATTATGGTATCATCTTTTAATTCAGTAGTAAAACCTATGTTTCCTGGTGGCCTTAAATTTTATACCAATGTAGAACTTAATACTGTGGTTGTGGGTTATTTTCCAACTTACCACATTTGCTCGTGTGTATTTTATTATTATTTAACTTTTGGGGAAAACATTTTTTTCTTATAAAAGGAAATAAATAAATATTATATAAATAAAGTTCTATATGATCTTCATTTATTTTTTTACTATATGTTGCTTTTAATTCAATGATAAGATTATAATAAGGCTATAAAATAAAACAAATTATACAGATGATAGAATAAGAAAGAAATCTTAATTACCAAAGTTCTTGATAAAACAATACAACTTTTTTCTAAACATGTAAAGGCCTATAATGAGAGAATTTAATTGTATTAAGTATGGATTGACTCTCATAAAAGGCAAATAAATAAATAAAATGTAAAATTATAGTTAGACTATATTACTAATGAGTTTTTTTATTAGTAATTTATTCTACTAATTCTGGAAATGAGATAGGTTAATTAGTAACTTCATGTCTTAACAAATAAAACTTAAGCCCTTCCCCCATTTCTGTTGCATTCTTTAGTGTCTGAACATTACCAATCATTGCAGTTGTATTTATCTAAAAACTATGCTAGATATGACATTCATCTTCTGTGCAAGATTTATTTACTTAAATTGTATAAAAATTAATAATTGAGGAATTGGTCATCTTAAAAGTTTAGGAAGTGGTCATTGTGGAAATCTTGAATATATTCAGATTTGGTTTTTCTCATTCTCTCTGTCATGATAAGTTTGTTCACATGTAATTTTGTGTTTCTTTTGCCTCATCTTTTAGGAAATTTGAGAGCTTAACATCTCTGCTGCTTCCTGCTTTTGCTGCGACAATTCCTTCTTGTATTTTCAAACAGAGCTCAGCCTTGCATCCCATCCTATCCTGTTGATTTCACTTTGGTTACATGGTAAGCACTATATTTGCTGTGTATGTAGGCTGAATAGTAATCTTCTTTTTCTTTTTCATCATCTTTATAATTCTCATAACAGAAATATTGAGCATTGAAATCAATATTACATGCCGATTCAGAAACAGTCAGTCTATCCTAATGATAAGGGAAAGGTGAACATACTGAATTAGCTCTCAGAGTTCAGCTTTTACATAACTTTGTATATAAATAAAATGTGAATTAAAATATGTAACAAAATTAAATCCATCAAATCTAATAAAAGAAGTTAAGAGGAGCAAAGAAATCTTGGACCATAAATCCCATTAACCAGGCCAAAGAGAAAATGAGTTAAGAGGAAGCTGTGCTGTTTCTTTTTGCATTGTCTGTTGGAATAATCTTCTTCACCCATTAAGTGGAGTGTTTAAAAATCTTAGTATTTCTGAAACAAAAAGAATACACAGCCACTGAGCTAGCGGGTTTTTATACCTTCTTTTTCTGAGTATTGTCCCTTACTACAATACAGAGCCATTTCTTTGTTCTCAGAAGCAAGCAGTTAAATTGTATGTAAATGTATGCAAATTAGATGCTGTCTAATAAAGAGAGGCATTAAATGGAAAAATATTTAGTTTGGCAAAAGAAGAGAAAAGAGAGGAAAAGAAAGCAGGTGTATTTTGGAAGAAATAAATGTATGAATTGCTAAAAGCCCTCCAACTTTAGATGAAGATTTCTAAAAAAGACTATTTAAAATTCTCGAAAGAGGTTTATTCTTTTGTTCTTACATTCTCTGCCAACATTGTATATGTATATGAAATTACATACATATATTGGTTATATAAATTTGACACCTTTGCCATGCTGCATTCAATATTTTTTATATGTCTGTCTTTCAGCTATTATATCTTTTCATAAACTTATAAACATGATGGCCTAAATAAATAGGACAGAATTTTTGTATAGATCAGTAAATTTTGTTAACATAAATTATATAATAATTACATATACATACATACATACATATATATATATATATATATATATATATATATATACATACATACATACATACATACATACATACATACATAATAACAGAATGATTATAGATTATGGTTCAGACAACATAAAGTTCTCTCTTTTTCTATTTCTCTCTCTCTCTCTTTTCCTACGTTCCACCCCCTCTCTCTTTCTCTCTCTTTTATATATTTATCAGCTGCCCTATTTCACAAAACAAACAACTCTGGGCAACATACAACAAATTAAAATAGTGAAGACATACTAATATACAAAGATCTCTTTCTCTCTCTTTCATACCACAATAATATTGCACATAAAGAAAAACATAAAATGTTATATGCTATATAGTTAAAACAATCTGCCCCATGTTAAAAAATAGTGACATGAAGTAGAAAGCTTTCTGGAGCAATTTTGTCTTGATGACGCTATGTAAAAATTTGAATTTTCATATTTAAGCTATTTCACAAGAATGGAAAACATATCAACTCTGTACAGACAGTGGTACTGAAGTTTCAGTAAAAGGAGGAATCATCTGTTTTTGCAGTCCAAGCCAAAATTATACTGATTATTATTATTTTATTAAATTTATTTATCTGTCTGCCAAAAAATCTGGTATCCTTATTCCAATTAGGGTCAACATATCTAATTTCAATTTTTGGAAAAGCTTCAGTATGGGCCCTAAAAATTTTCATTTCCTAAATTTCTTACCAATATTCTGTTTTCTTTATTGTGACAGAAGAGGGAAATACTGAAATATATGATTAGAAAATAGTTACATTTACATTTGAAATATGCATTTAGCAATAGCAATAACACTTAGACTTATATACCACTCCATTGTGCTTTTCATTACCCTATGAGCAGTTTATAATGTCATCAGATGGCCGCTGGGCCCTCATTTTACCAACCTCTGAAAGATGGAAGGCTGAGTCAACCTTGACCCCTGTCAGAATCAGGCTATGGGCAAAGCTAGCCCATACTGCTTTTTAACCACTGTACCACCAGGGTTCTCATTTATTATTTATAGGCATGATCTGGCAGACAAATAATTAATTTGGCTTTAGGTTCAAGGAAAACTAAGAATTGTAACTAGGGTTTGTAGGAATATGAGTTTTCTTTCACTGTTAGGCAAAGATACAATGTTACTTATTTTATGATATGTAGTAACATAACCATTGTTGAATAATTGCAAAAGGGAAAAGGAAACCTGAGCGCTCTTATTAGTTCCAACCTTTTTAAGGAATTATTGCAGAATATGATAGAATACATAAAGTATAATATCTGCATTTTCAAAAATTCAGGCAGTACCAGTTTTGTGCTTGAAACTTTGAGGAGCTTAAAAATCAGTAATAAACCTTCTTCGGTTCCAAATCCATAATTTGAATATAGCAATTTTCTCACACTTTATTTTTAGTTTTCATACTCATATCTTACTGCTGATAATTTGACTAACTATTATGATCTGGAAATATCTTCAAAATACAGTTATTCTTCTTGATCTTGTTTTAGTTTGTCATTGCATCCCTCCGAAGGATTAATTTCCTGTTTGTGTCTTCAGCACTCTTCTTATGTTTATTTTTCAACACTGCTCCAACCAAAAGACATAGCCATCGATCACAATCTCCAGCTCTATTTATGAAAGTTAAATACTCTTCTTTTGTAATTAGAGTATCTTCATATATAGAGATCTCATTGTCCTGCAATCAAACTTCTACTGAATATTTCAGTCATGTGTGTACACTTTCTTTTCTAGTGGTAGTTAGGTATTACTTCTTGATTTGATTTTGGAGATCCTTCCCCTAAGCAAGTTGACTTTTTCTTCCTCAAATCTGCATAGCATATTTACTATCACCCTAATGCAGATTATTCTTAGCTTTACTGCTCTTTTATTAGCAACGGTAAACTTATTTGGAACTTCCAATGATGTGGGTGTTACTTTCACATAAATTGAAGATACTCAGCCCTCTTTCCCACACTAAGATGTTAATTCTTGACAAGGATGTTTAATATATATATGTGTGTATTAAAATAATGTTTTAAAAATATTCATACATGCAAATATAGCCAGGAAAGGGCTTAATCCCACTTATTAAAAAGTTTGGAAAAATTTCTCCCAGGACTATTTAATGTTTAATCATTTCTTTGACTATAATGCTTGCCAACCACACCCAAATTTAACATTTTTACACTATAGTCAATGGCTATATATATTAAAAGTAAATTGAAGGAGATTTTCTCCAGTAATTGCTTTAATTCTTTAAGCTTTAGGCTTAGAACTTAATCACTGGAAAGTTTCAAGAAGAGACTGGACTGCCATCTGTCAGAAATGGTGTAGGGTCTCCTGCTTGGCCGGGGGGGGGGGGATTGGACTAGATTTACCTTCCAACTCTGTTAATCTGTCTATATTGCATTCTCCATTGAGTCAACGGGAGAATCCAGGTTGGGTAGTCTCTAGCCTCGTTGCTCTACAGACCGAGTTGAATTCTGAAGACACGGCCCCCTGGTAACGGTTCTTCACTTGGTTTCATCTCATTCAGACATCCCTAAAAGGGCTCTGAAGTATTTGACTTTTAGAAGAATAAGAATACTCCCTAGTTTCTCTCAGACTGTTCTTGCTGGTTGCAGATAATATTGTATCACCACGCCAAAATATATGTGTATTTCTTTTGTACTCTCTTACTTTCCCATACAGCCACACATCCCAAATTAAAGTAGATTTATAAATGTAAATTTACATAATATACATAAATGGAATAGCAACAATGAATTTTTAAATAAAATTCATTTCTTACTGCCCTATTAGTCTCTAATGTTTTCTATTTTTCCAAAAATGCTCTAACAGAATGGTTTGCTTTGTAAACCAAAGATTACTTCTTCAAAATTTGTCAGAATTCTTTTAATTTACTATTTTTAAAACTTTTGTACATTGTTTTCTGTGACAAAAAAAACAACAATGAAATATTTGTGGTTAGCCGGCAGCAGGTATGGACAGCTGAGGAGAGTGAGAACTCAGATGAGGGGCCAGGACCATTAGGGAGTGGACTGCTGCCTTCAGAGATTGTGGGGCCTGGCAGCAGTGATGAGGAGGTTCCTGAAGAGCCTGTGCCAAGTGTGCGTGCGTGCAGGATTGCTCGGAGAAAAGAGCAGTTACAACAGCATGGGCGACTCGGGACTAAGGCTACAAGATAATGGCCCCTCCTTCAAGAAGATAAAAGCAAGCTGTGAACGAACGTACTTTGCAGAAGGCAAAGACGTTTTGAACTCAGCCTCGTGGACATTACAGTTGGTATTTGAAGATTCTTGTATTGTAAACTATTTTTTATCTGTTGTGTTTTGGCAGACTTGCAAAAACTTGGCAAGGTTCTTTCTTGTCGGAGCTAATTAGTTGGAAGCAGCCTTTTATCTGTGAAGAAACAGAATTCTTAGCTGAAACATAAAAAGGTTGTACTGCTGCCTTTGTCTTGTGTTTGCTCTCTTGGAACCAGGTTTGGGTCAGAACAGAAATAGTATACCAGGCAAAACTAAGCGGCTTAGGAAATAAATACAATAAAAATTGCAAATTTCAAACCCATCACTTTTTATTATCAGGGTAGGTGTTGAAAGTCTTTCATTTTTATAGCATTCATGGTAGAAGTACAGTATCTCTAAATGATGTTAGAGACCATGGCAACCATCGACTCAGTTGAAAGTGCATTCCTGCTTTGTGAAATAGTTGGAGAACTGAACTAGTCATCTACTAAGGTTCGTGAGGTGAGATAAGAGGAGGAATAAATACTTTAAAAGCACAACAGGAATGTACACAGAGATTGCATATCCAATGAAAGGAGTGTGAGTACAGAGCAACACCATTTCCTCCAAAAATAGTTTTTAACTTTTATTGGCAACAGGACAACTAGGGAGCCTGAATAAGCCCTCAGGTTAGAAAATGGGATGATCTGTAAAAACATACAGACCTTTATATAAGGAAATTCAAACCACAAATTTCACATGTAGATTAAAGACAAAAGGACAATGCTTTAAATTCACAGAGTTTAAATATTTACCTCTATATGGAGGATACAAATTGGAATGAGTGTTTTTTAAATTTTTTATTGATGTTGGAATATGCATGAAATGCTTCCATTTAATGATTTATCTATTTGGATAACTAGTCTCTAGTTATCATTCCTAGAATTTATTATTCTCTGCGTAACGGTCAATTTATTGAAACCATTTCCGGTATAAGTGCTCAACAATTAAAACAATGTTAAAGAATGGTAGTTGTGTACTAAAATAATTTTGATTCTAGTAAATTGCCTGTTGGAATAGCAGTTATTCATATTAACTAGTTATTGTTGTTGTTGCTATTATTTCTTTTAATTATGCAGAGTGGTAATCAGTTTGATTATGCACAGTGCTAATCAGGTTAATTATGCAAAGTGCTAATCAGTTGTTCTCTAAGCACATGGGGAGTGCAGAGGTGCTGATGGTGAATAGAATTGCTACATGGGGTAGTCACAGCAGTCTTTTTTTTTTTTTTTTTGTTAAAAAAGAGCAAATGAAATATCACAGAATTTTGTCTCTTAAAATCACAACAATAAAGAAGGCCGTGTGGACCTTTTAAACTTAAACTTCTAGAGAAGTTTGAGTTAAAAATACTTTCTTTAAATCGATTCATTTAATTAAGCAGGTTTGAATTTATTGATATAGATCAGGACTAATAAAGTGACTTTTTTCAGATACCAATTTTCTGGAAATTTATAATATGTATAAATCTAAATCTATTCATGTTATGTATTTGTACAGCATTTTGGCTATATGTCTGGGTATATATTTCACAACAATAACAATAACATTTGTGATTGATTTCTTATAGTGCTCTAATAAGAGACATGGATATGGGACTATAATAGAAATTAAGTGATTTAAATCATTAATTAGCTTATTATTGGATTTTTCTGTTTAAAGGATTTGGATAGTGAGGTTATCTGTTGTCTTCTCTTAATTAAAAGCTACCTTTCTCATCTGAGTTAAGATTTTGAATATTTCCTGTTTGAATAAGATCATGCACCGATTATCATAATCTGTATTTTTTATTTATTTATTTTATAAGACTTTAGTTTTCAGTGAAACGAAAAGCCATGTCCAAGAACGTTGAGTGAACATCTTGAGAGCAAAAAGGCCTACTTGTTTTTAACAAAATGCTAATAATTTTCCCTTTATAAACCTAACCTTTGTAAAAATTCTTCAGTTTGAAAGGATTGATTACATGGACAGAGAAAAAAATTAGACATGGATTTTTAAAATACATGTGCTGATTTGATTATTGGTTGTTTTAATCCTGTGAAAATGCATGCAGGAATTTGATAACAGACTCTGTACCAGTCTGTAGAATTTCTGTGGAACTTCATTTATTTTCTCATTAAAGTTAATATAAAGTGGACAATAGTTTCAATATATGTTTAAATTACACTCACACATACCGCTCCCAAAATAAAATAGGATAATGATAGCATGAAGTGGGATTTCTGCTTTTTAAAATAATTGTGAACAGGTTCTTTTTAATAACATTTTTGAACAGATACAAAACTTTCTAATTTTACAATGTAAGAAAATCAGTTGGTCCTTTATACAAGAACCAAATATTAAAAGAAAGCAAGTTTTAGTAATGTGAAGTCCTTAAACATGTTGCAGTATAGTTGTGAAACCTCATACGTCATCAGTTAATGCTAAGACTTGGGCATGTAGCATATAATATAAGATATGAGTACACATAATGAAAAAAATTGTCTAAAGCTTTCTCTTTTCACATACACACTTTTTGTACTTGTGTGTGCGTATACCAATGAAATAAGGTGGGAAGACTTTTTTTAATTAATACCTAGAAATAACGGTCTGTTCGTTTTCTGCCCCTGAATTTCCCCTCAGCAGTAATATACATTCTGATGCAAGAAGACATTGAAGTTCTATTGAAATATGAATATATTTGCAATTTTACTGTAGGTTATATGAATTCTATTTCACTATGTTTTATTGTGATCTAGAAAGCTTAAGATCTTGGACAGACTTAATGACTACTAACATGTTTAACAATGTTGGGGATACTGAAACTCACAGAGTAAAGAAGTTGTCAGATCAAGTTTCAGAACGAGCACAAGGACATTATTGTATATGTCATATTCATATCTTCCAAATTCTATAAAATTTCTGTGCTGTTACTTGGTTCCTTATAAGATCAGGGCTGTTAGGATAATTAGGAAGAATCAGAGATATTCAAAGATGTTCCACATTTCTGAATTGTCAGCTGAAAGTAATTTTCTAACCTCTTTAGTTACATAACTATAAAATTTTCATGTGCTACTTGACCTAATTGTTCACAAAGCATAAACCTTCTCCTGATTTCCAGCATTTTATCTATGAAATGCAGAAAGTACAAGATTGTTAGACAAGCACTTTCTTCTGTATTTTTATTCAATAACAATTGTAATATAAGATTACTTTTTTTCTTATAGGCCAGAAATGTTAAGATATTCTTTATTTTCATGCTGAAAATGAAGTCTACAGAAATTTTATTGTTATTTACATATACTATTGTAGTCTTTTGTAGGGATTCTTTTCAAATTACTTAAGCAATTGCTTCAAATATTCTATTGAAAAGTCCTTTTGAAGAAAAAGTATAACAGTTTATAATCACATAATACTTTTGCGGCAAGTTAATTTTTTACTTTCATAGTAGTGTGATCATTTCCATTTAATTTTAGATCATACATCTTCTACAAAGCATTTTATAGTGCAGTGTTATATACACAGCTTTTCAATGTAGCTTTGCCTTGACATAAATTGATTTAAATTAGCATCTTTAAAAAAAAACGGTCTGCATAGTTCCAAAGAGAACTGTGGGAAGAATCCTTCAGTTGATAAAAATCAATCAAATAAACTATTTGTTGTTAAGGCCCCAAATCTGCTTTTTCAAAACATTTTTATTTGCACTAAGGCATTTGTGTTCAGTAGGTTGAAATAAATTAACTGAATTTGTCATCATACCGTTATATACTGTGATGTCAGGTGCGCTGTGACAGAGGTTGAAAAATCAAGACAGTGATTGCAACCATGCAGTCAAAGCCCTTTTCCTTTTTTAGATGCATCACATATAAGAAAATGACAAGACTTGTTTTATGCCTGCTCATTCCCTTTACAAATGCTCATATGTAATACTATCCATTGCTTGGTCAGCATAGTTGTACTCCTTTGCTCAATTTGTGCATTTATTTTAAAAATGTAGTAAAGAATAGTAAATATAAAATATGTGCTCATGAATATATAGTATAGGGTTTTTTCCCTCATATACATTGTCATTTCACTTGGTTAAATGAATTAAACAGCTTCTGTAATTAAAAATATATGGGCTGTTTCTTACCTAAGGATTTTATTTTATTTTTGCTCTTGGAAATATGATTATGATTATGATTATATCATGTTGGACAATTGATGTAGAAAAATCAGGAATGACATTTCTGTCGAGGGTAAATAGTAGTGTTATTAATGACACTATGTTACTCCCTACTCTGAAAGTCAATACAATAACATGTCATATAAATAAAGAATGAAATGCATATTTATTGCTTTGCTAACTGAATAGTTGTTTCCCCCTTTCTTTGAATCAATAAACTAATGAAAACTAGAGCAAAGTATTAGTGATTAATACACGACCCATATTCTCCTAAAAGAAATCAAATTTTGTTGTAGTTCTTCTCATTTCTCATAGGTTAAATAAACACAGAACTATGATTGATTGATTATGTGTTATTAAGGCATTTTTACTCCCAGCAACCACAGAGATAGACTTTTCCTGACAATCTATCCTTAACTTGGTCTTTCTTGTCTCCTAGCAGTGCACTTATTGCACTGTAAACTGAGTCCATTCACTTTCCCCTGGTGATCTTCTTTCCAAACACCCTCCTCCTTAAAAAAACCCCCAAAACCGATTTTAAATTGTATTTTTATTTTATTTTGTTTGTCAATTGCTTACCAGATAATATGTATAAGTAAAAACATAGTTATGTACATGGATACATATAAGAAAAATAAAAGAAACAATAGAACAGGGACGGTAGGCACATTGGTGCACTTATGCACGCCCCCCCACAGACCTCTTAGGAAAGGGGTGAGGTCAATAATAGAAAGACTAAGGTTAAAGTTTTTGGGGTTTGGGGAAGAAACCACAGAGTCAGATAGAGTATTCCAGACATTGACCACTCTGTTGCTGAAGTCGTATTTCCTGCAATCAAGTTTGGTGCGATTAACCTTGAGTTTGTATCTATTGTTTTCTCTTGTGTTGTTATGGTTGAAGCTGAAGTATTCATTGACCGGTAGGACATTGCAATGTATGATTTTATATACTATACTTAGATTGGACCGAAGGTGGCGTAGTTCTAGATTTTCTAGGTCTAGAATTTCAAGTCTGGTGGCATAAGATATTCTGCAACGAGTAGAGGAGTGGAGAATTCTTCTTGTGTAATATTTCTGGACTTTCTCAACTGTGCTAATATCAGATACGTAATGTGGGTTCCAGACTGATGAGCTGTATTCGAGTATTGGTCTAGCAAATGTTCTGTATGTTCTAGTTAGTAGTGTAATATTACCAGAGAAAACACTATGTAGGATTAGATTAACAACTCTTAATGCCTTTTTGGCTATGTAGTTACAGTGGGCTCTAGCACATAAATCATTAGAGATGAGTACTCCAAGGTCCTTGACAAAGTTTGGATCCTCAACAATGTCTTGACTATTTAGCTTGTATTTTATTTTCTGATTTTTTTTTTGCCAATATGTAAGACAGAGCATTTATTTGTTGAGATTTGAAGTTGCCATTTGAGTGACCATTCTGATACATAGTCAAGATCTTTTTGAAGGGTAGCAGTATTGTCTGTGGTGTTGAATAGCTTTACATCATCAGCGAAGAGAATGCAGTTGCTCTTAATATGATCACAGAGGTCATTTATGTAGAGTATGAAGAGAGTTGGTCCTAGAACACTGCCTTGGGGGACACCACTGTTGACAGGTACAGGATTTGATAGGACACTCCCAATTTGGACCATTTGTTGTTTGTTTGATAGGAATGCTTCTGTCCAGTTATGCAGGTGTCCAGAGATACCATAAGATTTTAGTTTCAGGAGTAGTTTGTTGTGTACCACTGAATCAAAGGCTTTACAGAAGTCTATGTAGATTGCATCTATTGTTTTGCCCTGATCGAGTTGTGTAGTCCATATGTTTTTGCAGTGTAAGAGTTGCAGTGTAAGAGTTGCAGGATAGTTTTTTTTCTGAAACCAAATTGTTTATTAGAGAGTAGGTTGTTTGTCTCTAAGTGGAGGGTAATGGATTGGTTAATAATTGATTCCATGACTTTACAGGTGATGCAGCATAAAGAGATTGGTCTGTAATTTTCAACTAGGCTGGGGTCTCCCTTTTTGAAGATGGGGATGACTGTGTCTTGTGACCACAGTTTTGGCAAGGAGCTGGTCCTGAAAGATTTTTTGAAGATTATGCTTAGAGGTTCGGCTATGGATAGCTTTTTTAAGAAGTATGCACATATTCTGTTCGGTCCAATCGGTAGAGATGGTTTTAGATTGCGTAGTGCTTTTTCAACATTGTCTACTGTAAAATCAATATGTATTAGATCATTGTAGTTGTCTGTGGTTCGACAAGGAAATACTGGGCATGATCCATTGCTGTTTACAAATACTGAGCCAAAGAATGTGTTAAAGAGGTTGGCTTTAATAGTGTTGTCATTGCAGTCTTTACCATTAGGTCCTTTCAGGGGTGCGATGGTCCTTGAGTCTTTTAGTTTGTTGTTAAAATAAAGAGTTTCAGATGAGAATGTCATAAGGACTTCTATCTTTACTCCATAAAATCTAGAGATAACTTTCATGAACTCAGCAAGTGATAGTAGCTATGTAAAAGGCAGTGCATAGTGTATTGAAATGGGAAATTAAAAGATACAAGAAAAGGAAAGGGAGATCTGCTTCTAGGACTTAATTCTTCCCATAAACAACAAAAACTAGAGAATCGGGGAACTGTGGAGGTGACTTTTGAGAATTTTGTGTTGGTCTTTCTTTCAGTTTATATCAGGATAAAATAAGGAAATCATTTCAAAAGAATAGGTTGTGGGTTAATAATTTTGGTTTATATGACAGAATGTTTGAGATCTCAAGGAAACATCCTGATTAAAACTGTATGGCTCATATTGCTCTAGAAATGGAAAGCAGAAATGTTAGGGATTATCTTTGTCTTTCTGCCATGACAGACATAAAAGAAGAAAACTCTCTAAACACATACATATCTTATTATGACACACACATTAGGAAGAAGCCACATTGGCAAAAACTGCCATAAAGTGACACGTTGTTTAAAAACTTGTTTTGAATTTTTTCTTCTGTTGATCATATGTAATGGGGTAAATAAACACCCTGTGTGTGGGACAACCAGGCTGCTCCAGCAACTGTTTACATCTTTGGATCCTCCATGACTGTTTGTTTATTGTAAACATCATACCTGTATATGTTTGCAATATATACATTAGCCGTTGTGGTACAATCTTGGCTGCATGGAAGTTTTCTGTACCCACCCACATACACCCATCCTTCTAACGCAATGAATTCATCTTTATACTTCTGATGAAACAGAGAGACTGCTTATTCAAGCAGGACATGGTGTACTCTGCTAAAATTAATGCAGGTGGATATGCAAGAAAAGCAACACAAGCTAGTTTAGTTTTTTGTCAGTGTTAAACAATAGCAGCACAAGTCCACTGGGGTCTTGGTTTAATATAGTAAATATGATGCATGTAGGAGATATGATGTTATAGATATACAATGAAATAAATCCTTGCTTCTATGTGCAATGTAATTTCTAATAGTATTTTAAATCTACTACTTCTGCTAATAATGCCTATATTCAAAGGGACCATGAAGTATGACATAAGGCTTATGCACTTCTCTTCTGCGGTATTCTGAAGGAGGTTGTCTTTTTGAACCAACAATAACTATGCTTACTTTTAACTATAATTTATAAAAGAAAAACATCATATAAACTTTAACTGTTTAGTTAAATTGTATGCAAATTTTTGTACATAATAAAAACCTGTTTTTAGCATAATGAAAATGTACAAAATGCTGAAAATTGTGACCTACATTTTCCAAGGGTATGCAAAGTCAGGAAAAGTCAGTTACTTACTTGGGAGACTCCCCTTCCGGAGCTGGTTGGGAAAATGATAGAAAGAATTTTCAATATCATATTTATTCTTCTGAAATTGGAACTCTCCTTTTTTCCCTCAGAGGGAGAAATAGAACCTTTGGCCTTGTGATGATGTTCCTGAGAGCTCAGACTTATATGTTAAAAGTCGGCATTTTAAGCAGTTATGGGATTTTTAAAAAATTACTACTGGGTCTGTGAGTATGGCTTGGTGGGCGTGACTTGATGGGTGTGGCAGGGCAAGGTTACTGTAAAATCTCTATTCCCATCCCACTCCACGGGAAGGATACTGTAAAATCTCCATTCCTTCCCCACTCCACTAACCTGATTTCCAGATCCTATGCAGGGTAACAAAAGAAGACCCAGCTATTCAGCTGGGACTCGGGAGGCAGAGAATAAATGGGGGCGGGACCAGTCAGAGGTGGTATTTGCCAGTTCTCCAAACTACTCAAAATTTTCGCTACTGGTTTTGCAGAACTGATCAGAACCTGTTGAATACCACTTCTAATTTAAAGAAGAATACAAATTTTGATTGAAAAAAATCCATGTCTTCAAGTATAAATAAACTTATGTGATTTTTATACACCTCAAATACTGTATCTGCAAGACAATGTTAATAGGATTTTTTCTCCGATAAGTATGTGGACACTTCAAAAGGATGCCAATGTGGTTTGAAGTTTGTCATTCTGAAGACACCACAAAAAGTTGGAAATTGCAATGCAATCGGATATAATTGTTCTTAAAATGTACAGGACAGTACTGGTTGTATTATCTGCATGTTCAATACAGTAAAGCTATTTGAGTTTACTAAGTGAATAAGTATATGAAATAGCATGTTGATATCAGCTTAATGATTGTAACCAGCTGTAACACATATTCAGTATGACTTTAGAAGCTGGTATTCAGTTATGGTGTAGTTGGATTAATCTACATTTGGCAGACAAAACAATAGGAGCTGTTGTTCATACGCTGTCTAGTACTGTGCCATTAATGCACAACTAAGAAATCCTTGTTTTTTATTTTCATCTGATTTCTTCTTATAATGTTAAAAAAGAATGTCATAATTAACTTGAATGGTATTAAGAGGGAGTTAAGTTATGCTATTTTGTTCTATTTATTTCAATTGAAAAATTAAACCTATATTGTGGTTATGAGAAACAGAGTCTACATAGAATCTCAGTTTGAATAATTACTGACATAGATGCAATTGTGTGTGTTTACTTATTTATTTACTTCTTAGCTTTTTCCCGTAAGCAAGAGGCATTTTCTTTCCCAACCTGACCAAAGTCCATTCATTGATTGAGGCAGGAATTGACTGAGCAGCTCACCACTTGACCTGACATCATGGGTTGAGAGACTTACTGGTCCAAAGTCACCCAGCTGGCTTTCATGCCTAAAGTGGGATTAGAAATCACAGTCTCCTGGTTTCTAGCATGACGAAACCATGTTTTCTTGTAGACATTTGTAGACATTTCATTGCCCAAACTAGGTAACATAATCAGTGCTAGTAAGAGTGGGTTTTATTCTCAGTTTATATTCTAGGGCATTAGAATATAAACTGAGAGCCCCAATCCTATTCCTTACTAGCACAAATGTTTCCTAATTGGAGTAACGAAATGTTCCCAAGAAAACAACCAAGTTCAGAGAGCACTAGCCCTCCCCGCACAATTGATATATGTTAAGATGTGTACAATGCACTTTGTACATAAGCAATATCACAATTAATACCATATTTGTAATAAAGACAAAGTAGACACAAGGGAAGTCTGAATTTCTCGTGGCTTTTTTATCAATTTATTTTTCCAAAATTGGAGTGATAGTAAAACTGAATAGATCATTATGGCAGTTTGAATTCTATTGTCCTACCAACTTTGGTGGTGTATTTAGCACAGATAAACTAGAGCTTGAAAGTTTTACTTTAGTCCATGTCATAGTAAGTTCATAAGTATTATTTTTTCATTTATGTTTCAATTTTATTGAATTATTTATTTTTATTTCATCTTTATTATGTTTATAAACTCTCAATGTGACAAGCATATCTGATATTCCTCCGTCCTCCTATTTTCCTCACAACAATAACCCAGTGATTTGAGATAGACTAAGTGAGAGTGACTGGCTCAAAATCAACCAGCTGGCTTTCATGGCTAGGGCAGTACTAGAATTCATGGTCTCCTGGTTTGTAGCTAGTGCTTTAGTGATTAGACCAAATCTCCAATAATTATATGTCATTATTATTTGTGGTCCTTATGCTCTTTCTTAACTCTTACTACAGCTTATATAAACAACTTTATAGTTTGAGAAAAACTACCCTGTTAAAAATTACTTTCTAAATACTTGTATCTTTCCCCTCAAAATACAGGAACAGTAGTAGCATCTGTCTATGAGTGAAGGAAAGACTGAGTTAGGTACACTAATTCATAGGTCTTTGTGGAATCCATTATAGGATAAGTTTTCTTTCATGGCATATTTTTAGGCAGTGCAATCCATCGAGTTGTTTTTGGAACCATAGTACAAAAGTCTTTCATTCACATGATTTTCCCTTTCATTTCCCCTTCCTCTGACCTCCCCTTCCCTCCAGATAAATCTACATTTTTAGTAATTCTGGTGCTGATTCTGACATTAAAATCAAAATAGGTATAGTCCAAGATAAAAACATTGTCATTACTAAAATAAATATATGTTTTAAGTCACAGTGAAAGCAGCAATATCAAACATTCAGCTTCCATCATGAAGAAAGGCAGATAGCCTTTGAAATATGTTTGATTGTTTCTCATTCTTTTATGTGATGCTTCTATGATATTTTGACAGTTTTATAATGAGATTTATTTGCACCTTTTGTTTCATATTTATATTGTCCCTCACTTCTAACTCTTTAAGTATTGTCATCCCATTGATACCAGGGGTATTTTAGCCCAAATAAAATCCACCCAGACAATATTCCTTTCTTTCAACACAGTTGAAGATTATTTTGTCAGGTATCTTCTTAGTTTACTGCTTGTTATCAACTAAGTGTTTGTGTTTTTGTGTATGTTTTTGTAAAGCCAGGTGAAGAAATAGCTGAAGATGACTACTATGAAATTATATTTTGGAGAATAAACTGTCTACAAGAAACATGACAAGTGAATTGAAATTAAAATGAAGAGGTTGAAATGGACTAGTAATCAATCTAAGCCTCCTATTTCAATAAATTAAGGGCATTTTTCCCTTCACAAATTCAGGATAGATATCTCAGCAGTGCCACAACAACAAGCCTTTCCCCCTTCTATTAAATTGAGATTTGGAAAATGGATGGTGCTGACTCATAAATTACATGGGAGTAATACATACAGTGTATATATATTTCTGTCACTTTGTCTCAAATTAAACATGAACCTTCTCTCCTGACAAGATGATAGAAAAGTTAATTGCTCGCCCTGGCTTTAAATTGGAATTTGAATTTGCAAAATGCTAAAGGTTTATGAGATCTAAATCATGAGCAGCTTAAATTACATTCCTGTGATAAAATATTAATAAATCAATTAAAACATAAGCCGAGTATAATATTACTTTTCAAAGGAACCTTGAACACAATAATTCATTAAAATGTGCAGTAGCAATTATTGTATCTTTTTAATATTAGATTTTAGTAGTTTTAAAATGTGGCCTAGACAACATTACAGTATAACAGGTTATACTGAGGGTGAAGTGGAATTGCCTAGTATGGATCCAGAAGCCTTTTGACCAGAGAGAGTAAGTAATGAGATGCATTTCCATATTTTTAATTCTATATATTCTGTTGCAATGCTGGCTTTTCCAGGAAGATTCTACACAATTTCTAGCTGTGCAGGTTTTTCACAGTTAGTGAATGTTGGTCCTTCTGTGGAAATGCCCGTTGGTATCACTAGAACATTGGCTTCAGTGTGTTAGTTCATATTTGCCCATATTACATTGCAGAGAGACTTATGTTAACTATGATGCTAGAAAATCAATACTGTAGCAGGTGTTATAGTATATGGCTGCACCTGACCCAGTGCCATCCACACAACCTGACCTTGCTATCTTTTTGTAAAACTTTAAAAGACTGCCTCTTATCCTAGGCCCTACAATTTTTCTCGTATGACTGTGACTGGTTGTTTGCTTGATTGGTTGGTTTCTCCAATATGGTACATTGGAAATCTGCAAGAAATACCAATTGCCTGCAAGCAAAAACTGATAGGACCACAAAATAGACAAAGTAATAGAAAATGAAGATGTTAAATGTGTTCTGGGACTTTAGTATTCATAAAAACAAACAGTTGCCACATAAAACCCAAGACTTAGGAAAAGAAATACAACCAAAGTCTGGATAGTGGACATTGCAGTTCCTAAAGGTAACAGACTAGAAAAGACAGAACTGGAGAAAATAATCAAATACAAAGACCTGCAAATACCAAATAGAGGTATAATGAATGTGGCAGGAAAAAGAAAAGCAAAGATAGTACCAATAGTAAAAGGTACCTTGGAGCAATTTCAGAACATCTGAAGCACTGCTTGAACATCATTGGCACTGACATCAAGTCAGTTGCAAATGGCAACTTTATTTGGAACAGCATATCCTGCAATGATAATTGTTTAATATTATTAAACAACATCTGTCTATCATATGAGCCCCAGTGGTGCAGTGGTTAGAGTGGAATGCTGCAGGCTACTTCTGCCGACTGTTGGCTGACTGCAGTTTGGCAGTTCAAATCTCAGGAGGCTCAAGGCTGACTCAGCCTTCTATCCTTCGGGGGGTGGGGCATAAAATGAGGACCCAAAATGTTAGGGGCAACGTGCTGACTCTGTAAACCACTTAGAGAGGGCTGAAAGCGGTATATAAGTGCTACTGCTATTGCAATCCCATGTCCCAGGTCCTTGGAAAAGATTCGATAGGTGGATGAAACTGCCAAACCCTGTCAAAACTTATGGCTGATTGTGCAACCAACTATAATATTAGAGCTTTTTGTTTACCACCTAGGATTGCCTTAGCGATTGAGGTGGCAAGACAAACAGCAATTTTTCACTATGACAGCATTAAAGGAAAATTAGAGGTGGTTTCTTGTTCTGGAAATGCAAGGGATGATAAATTGGGGGGGGGATTTCTCCCCCCAGCATAAATGTATAAAATTGTAATGATCATTAGCTGAAAAGCTACTATTTCCCCCATTCAAACTTATTTTGTTTTATTGTGAAAAAAATCTTACTTATCTCTGTAAAGCTTGTTTTGGCATTATAAAAATAACTCTACAGAATACAGTGTGATCCATTCCTGCTGTTTGACGGTATATACAAGATAAGCATTTTTATTTGTAAACACCTGTTCACAATGAATGTTGCATTTTGCATTGTTACTGTCTCAAATGGAAATTCTATATCAAATATCAGCTTGCTTGTTTTATGAAGTAGGAATGTGCCATAAATAAATAGACTTTGTCTCTTTGGTAAATTTAGTAGGAAGTAGCCATTTTCTGAAATGTTTATACACAATAGTTTTAAAAGTGAAATTTTTTGTCATCTCTATATAAGCTGCTAGTAGAACTGTATTTTTCTTAAATAACTGTATCATCATGAACATTTTGAAATAACTTGACCATTTACCTTGACAATCATTACATTTCTCATTTCTTAGTGCTTCAAACTTCAACCTTGGTAACAATATAGCTTTGATATATTACACTAACACATGAATTTTGACATTTAAGTTGTTTTTCAGGTTCTAAGTTCTTAAGAGACAATGCCTTTTAATATTATATTATATAGCTGTGATATGAAAAATGGAAAAACATTATACAAATATAAACATGAAATGGCTGGATTTATGAACTTGGCTCATATTTACTTGTTTCAAAAAGAAGCAGCTACTTCAGTTTGAAGCTGGACTTCCCTTAAAAAGTAACAGGTTGGATTTCTTCAAAATTATTGTTTTGGAGGTAGTAGTCTTGAATTTGAGTAATACCTTTACAATTTGTGGTGGTATAGTTCCACTCCAGTAATATCAAAGTTTTGTGAATATTATTGAGATACAATGATTTTTTTATTTAGTTTCTTTCACAGTGAGAAAAATAAACTTTTTAATCAGCTTCTGTATATAATGTGCATGACTTAAGGTTTACTTAACTGAAAGAAAATAGGCTGACAGAACCTCACTATTTTTTCGCTTGGAAATGAGGAATCAAGATAATGGAACCAAGTTCAGTTTTGCTTTATTTTCTTAGTGAACCTGTTTCCCTATAAGTTTTTAATTAAAACTCTACCTACCCCTGGCTAAGGAAGATTTTTTTCCATTTGGAGAAGAAGTATTGTAAGAATTTCTATGTCTGTTCAGGGCACAGAAGTTCTTCTAGATTATGGTAAACAGGATTTGGCTTGTATTCTTCTATAATCAGGCTGACTTAAACTGAAACAGAGATTGCTCTACTGCAGTGCCAGGCTTCTAGCAATACCAACTGTTAAATAATAAACAGACCCTGGTTATTGGCAGCATCTTCTCCAGTCCTGACAAATGAAATACCCATTTTCCAGGTCTTTCTGACTGTATGTATTTGATACACTCTAGTATCTATATGGAGGTCAGAATGGCACAGAGGCATCAGCCTAACTCTAATCTGTTTAGTTTATTATTCTCTCAGGACCTTGGCTGATATAGCAAACATGCCGTATCTTGGCAGCAATAACTGTACTGTCATAGTAGATAATATTACAGACTCCCTTAATGCCTAGGATAATTGTCCTCATTTTCTCCTTTTGTTTGTGGATTTTTTTCTTTGTTTTCTTTTTTTTAGTCAGTCCCACTTCCTTTTTGGTATCAATTAAAATGAATAATTCTTAAACAGGCTTTTTTTCTTTTTTGGTGAAATAATTTTTGTGAAATAAGTCTTGCTGTCATCTTACATAAGGAAGTTTGATTGTGGCTGGATGTGCTATTGCTTCAAGGGTGGTGCTAAAATGGTTAAGAAAGAATTGGAATGGAATAGAACGAAAAGCATTGTATCTGTTGCTTCCTAAGGTTCCAAATTCTACATTGCAGCAATTATTCTGTTCTGTATGCAGAATATGACCAGCATGCTATATTTTTAAAGTTTATTTTTGCAGAAACAAAGTGTCCAAAATAGTAGAAAATAGAAAAACTTTATATATATATATTTTTTCAAATCCATCATTATTGCTATGCATAAAGACATTCATTGTTCTGAATTTGTGAAGAATGGATTGAGAAAAGAGAAAGATTGAAGCAGGAGAAAACAAAAATAATAAGCCTCCCAATTTTGTTAAAAATGAGGTTTTCCAGCTTGCATGTTGTATGATAGAATATTATCAGGACTTTTTTAGGATGCTAGATTATTTTTGAGGGCCTTCCAGAAACCTTGGAAAGTTGGCTCTTTAGTGTATATTTTGCAGTTTGATGAAGCAGTCATTTAAAAATGAATTTGTATTTTCAAATGGAACAAAGACTTTTTGGGCACCATAAACTAGCTAATAAACTGATATTCACCAGCCTAGAAATAAATACAAATCTCATTGTTTTTATAGAATACAAAATGTTATAGAGAACATGAAGAGGATGTATTGAGTCAGATACTGCAGTTCTCAAACTTTGAAAATGCTACAGAGTATAAAGTATAGCTTGGTGTATACTAACACCATTTCTAGTTTTAGTAAGCAGTCAGTCTGTCTGATTACTTACACATTCTTCTGCCTTATTGTTTCAATCTAGTGCAAATTATCATTTCCTGGTTCACATTAATTGAGATGCTCATCAATCCATATTAAATAATTAATGTAGGTGCTTCTCTAGTCATGTTAAGGAGCTCATGATATCGTGTAGTTCCTGGCTTAATTGTTTACCTAAATGCTAAGTTGTCTTAATGTGAAACCAAAGTAGAGATTGTGCAGAGGAGTTGAACTAATGTTGGTAGGTGTTTGCACCCACCATCCACACATACATATACAACCATGCAGAAACACACACACACACACACACACACACACACACACAGACTTCTGTCGTATTGGAGCTACCCAAAGCTTGAGGCACTAAATAGAACAGTATAAATAAACATCAATCTATGAGATAATATAGCTAGTCCTCGACTTACGACCACAATTGACCTCAGAATTTATGTTGCTAAATGAGAAATGTGTTAAGTGAATCACTGCAGTTGTTAAATTAGTAACACAGTTGTTAAGTGAATCTGGCTTCCCCATTGATTTTCCTTGTCAGATCGTCGCAAAAGATAATCACATGATCCCAGGACACTGCAACAGTCATAAATATGAACCTGTTTTCAAGCATGTGAACATAAATCACATGATCATAGGGATTCTGCAATGGTCATAAGTGTGAAAATTGGTCATAAGTCACTTTTTTCAGTGCTGTTGTAACTTTGAATCATCACTAAGTAAACTTTAAACAGTCACTAAGTGAACTAAGTCAAGGACTACCTGTATTGCTTTTTGTGAATGATAATGATATACAGAGTTATATCTTGGTTTTCTGTTGCCTTAGGGCAGTAGTGTCAAACTCACATCACGGCGACATCACATGATGTATCAGGATTTCCCCCCCCTTCGCTAAACCAGGCATGGACATGGCCAGTGCATGACGCATCCGGCTAAGGGCCAGGAGTTTGACAGCAATAGCAATAGCACTTAGACTTATATATCATTTTACAATGCTTTACAGCCCTCTCCAAGTGGTTTACAGAGTCAGCATATTGACCCCAACAATTTGGGTGCACATTTTACCACCTCAGAAGGATGGAAGGCTGAGTCATCCTTGAGCCTGGTGAGATTTGAACTGCCAAATTGCAGGCAGCCAGCAACCAGGAGAAGTAGTCTGCAGTACTGCACTCTAACCACTCAGTTAGAGTGTATTTTTTAGGAATCTTGTTAAGGTTTCACTGTTAATTCGTTTTACTTCCAGGGGGTCTCCTCCATTTTTCCAAATCCCACCCTTTTGTTTTTTCCTTTCCTCTCCTTTCATTCTTTTAAAAGTTTTTAAATATCCAAGAACTCTTTATTATCCCTTTGACATTTTATTTTCAGCTTGAATGCCTATTGATGTCAAAGTGAGTTTTTTTCAATTTCATACTTAAGTCTCTTAGCTGTCAGTCTCTCCTTTGCTGCTTCAAAAATCTTCTTTGGGAATAATTTTATTGTTTATAGTTCAGATTCCAGGGTACCGTATGTTGTTGTTTTTTCAGTTCAACCCGGTCAGTCAAAGCTGTCTCTTCTTATCTTCCCCCTGCACAATCTTTTCCGGTCGGGTTCTTCTTTGAGGTGGCCATTTCTGACCACTGCTGCAACCGCCCTCAGGAAAGGGAATAATGGCCAGCTGGGGAGGAGAGATGCATCTCTCCTCAACCCTGCTGGTGGTCTCTCCCGTCTTCACCACCTCTATGGGGTGGCTTAGCCCTGAATACAGCTGGCTCGGGGCACTCCAGCGGCAAGCACGGATCGAAACCATATATGATCGCGGATTTCAGTCTGTCACCGAAGAAACCCAAACTGGAAGTTCCCTATTTCTAAATGAATTTGTATATCCAATTAGATTTGAGCGTATGGACATGCTCCAGATCTTTTCTATGAATCAGAACTTGACAGAATTTGAACTCATAAGAAATGCTTTTCTGTCTCAGTGTCAATCCTTTAGTATAGTATGCCATTCCACCAAGGTTTGTCTGGCTTGACCCTGCTGGTCCTTAAGTCATGACTTTCCCTAGCCAAAGGTGGTTGAGCTTTCTATAATCTTGGAAACTGCGAACTAGACTTATTTACATAATACTTTTAGTGGTTTTACCTGTTGTTCTTTATCTGTATTCAGTTTTAATCTTACCTTGGCCTCCCAGAGTCAAAATTTGCAAGCTGGGCAGCCATGTAACTGAATTAAATAAACTGTAGATTTTACTATAGAGTACTTGTTGATTTTTAAGTCAATAAGTTTTACCATTTGTTAGTTTAATATACTGCATCATCTGTATTTTTTCAAAAGTTACTTCTGCATGTAATTTTTGACATATACATTCCCTTATCCTGCTCTTAATGTATTTATACATTGATTTTGTGTCAATAAGCAATATTTGAGAGATAGGAAAAGGGCAAATAAAACTATGTAAACAACTAAGGGCTGAAATCACTGTAATACCCATTTCAGGACTTTCAGATGATCTGAAACAATACTGTGACTGTTTTGCCATCTTTGCTAATTCTGTCATCTTCACAGCCATTCTTCCCTTCAAGATATTTCCATCTTTTCATTTTTGAGCATATAATATATTATCATATTATCATTTATAAAATAAGTTTTTTCTAACAGTTTTCTACCCATTAAAAGTTCTGGCTTCAATTCAATATTAATCTGAAAAATTCTTTGTATTGCTGTGTGTATTTGAACCAGTTTTTCAGCTTTTTACCAGCAGGCATGATAAAACATGCTCTCCACATTTCCAACATAAATTTGAGGTATTTTTATATATTCTAAATTTTCTTCAGTCATGTCCTAAGTGATTCTCTATATGATGATAGTGATTTGGAGAGCACTAATTTTTATCAGACAATGGCATTACTATATAAATCCAATTACTCTTCCAGTTTTATATAAGAATGATCCAAAAGTGAGAATAAAAGCAATATAGAAGCATACCAGTTTCTAGCACATGAGCTTCAGTCCATTACTGCATTTTCAGAAATAGATTGTTTATCCCTGTTGATGCAGATAGTGCAGATAATAAAATGGAATGACTTCCAGCAACAGGAACTGAGAGAGCCATTCCATGGAGTCGATGGGTTATAATGAAAGTTAAGTTAGGCAATTGCTGAAGTCATTTGTATTCAGTTTGGACTATTAAAAAATATTAGCTTGGATTTTGCATTGTTGACTTTTAAAATTGCTGGTTCCTCAAATTCCATAAATATATTGTTCAAGTCCAGGATCACTTCCCATGAGTTAGAGAAAATTAATAAAACATCATTCATAAATAAGATTATAACATGATTATTTTTATTAATCATGAACTTCTTCACCTTATTCTAAATGGAGTTAGCAAGGTTTTCAATGACTGTTACAAATGGTAGAGTTGAGAATTGAAGCCTTGCTTAGTATTGCTATGCAGTTCAGTTGGTAGAGAGTCAAAAAGCATTTGAACGGATCACAGCAGTAGAGGTGCAGTATAATGGCTAGATTATGTTCATGTTTTTTCTCCAAAGTTCAGTTTAGTCGACAATTTGAGTAGAAAGGACCATTCTAATCTGCCGAAAGCTTTGAAAGAATCCAAAGGGAACAATGAAATAAGGGTTTTGCAAAAGTTGCTATGGTGAATAATAATCAAAATGTGCCATACTGACTCAGCTAGCTGTCTATTCAGTTGTAAACCACTCTGATCATTGCATATGTATTGGGGGTTAATGAGAAATTGAATCTGTTTGCTAGTAGCACCATTAGAAGTTTGGCACCTTAACTGAAAATAATGGAATAATGGAACTATGAAATGATAGATAGAAGATTCTTACTCAATTGAAATATAATTAAATCATGTTTTCAAGTTCAAGATCATACTGCTATTTACATTATTAGGATCTTCAGATGACTCGGAAAAGTGTTGCTAAAGTATAAAATTCCTTTATAGAATTATCTTTGACACTTTTTATTTTTTATAAGTTTAATTTGCTTTGTTATATTTCTGTTACAAATGTTATTTTACATAGATGGTATATTTTATTTTGTGAAAAACTGTACTCATAGATGAGATTTAGGTTATATAGATTTTGTGTGATTAAGTAAGTAATTGGGCTATGTATATATGACAATTTAACACAAAAATATTGAATCTTTATGGGTATAAAAACATCATTTTCTTTTTTTAAACTTGTATTTACCTTAGGAGAAAATGAATAACTTCAACAAGAAAGGGAAAAACTTTTCCTTTCCTTTCTTTTCCTTCCCTTCCCTCCTCTCGCTTCTCCTCCCCTCTCTCCCTCTCCTCTTCTCTCTCTTCTGATCTTCATCTTCACATTCATTCGTTTGTTCATTCATTCATTCAAACTAGAAATGATGTAGCAAAACAAACTGAACTATGTAATAAATAAAAATTGACCAATAAACACAAAATATATTGATGATATGAAAAAAATATACAATGGTAAATGTCCTGTTGACAGAGAAGGAAGGATATCATATTTAAGTGTATAGTTTATAGCAGTGGTGGTTAATCTTTTCGGCACTGAGTTTCAAAACAGGAGCGTGTGTGTGCTGGAAACCAGAAGAGTAGCTCCCAGTGCGTGCATGCGTGCTGACCACCTAGTTTACCGGTTCTAATGCACATGTGCACACAAAGACCAGCTGTGCACACCGGGGAGCTCCTCTTCTGGTTTCCAGTGACCCGGTAGAGCAATGGGTGACAGCTGGCGTGCCCGGAGAGATGGCTCTGCTTGTCACTTCTTGCACATGTGGCATAAGTTCACCATCACAGGTCTATAGTCTGTTATCAGTTTATTTTTACATGTTACCTTCTAAACAATTCCAAAAACTTAGTCCTTTGGATTAGTTATCTTAATTCCCAGATGTTTTCCAATATTTATCAGCTTCCATTTTCTTCAGCATTCCAATCATTATAAGGTAGAATAGAATGAAGTAGAGGAATAAAGAGGATCAATAAACTTTCAAGACTTGAGAATGGTATGTATGTAGTATGTACCTTGGTATTTTTCTTCTTAGTCACTGAATTTTCAAGAAAATATGCATGGCCAGACTGTCCAAAGTATGTCATCAAATACTCATCCTTCCATTAGGCAAAAGAGAACACAATTGCCACAGAATACTAAAATTAATTCACCAAAGGATTTTCTTCTGTTATCAATAAAATTGTAACTAATAATGCTCAAGAGCAAGAAGAATCATCTGAGGAACTTGGGGAGGTCAGCTTTGTTCACAAGTGCAAAAATAAAAAAGAAACAAAACTCTTTCTAAAGCTCTATGTGTGTACAAGTACCCGCACAGACAGTATTTCTGCTGGAACTACCAATAAACATGCAAACATTCTTACAGACGCAGCTGCTTTATAAAGAAATATATTTAGCTTCTGTTAACCTGCAGTACCTAAAGCATCTTATTTGAAGGCTTCTTAGATCACTATTGTTAACATGATGTTGCTGACTTTTCTAATATTGTGTAGTGACAAAAGACAGGTTATGGACTGTGGCTCAGGTGTTTGATAATTTCACATGGCACTAGCTATCCACAGCTAAAATTTGAATTCAGATTGTGGACACTGCTTCCTCAAGAATAATTATAAGCTGCTTTATGAAGAAAATAGAATATACAAGGAATAATCAAAAGAACAAACAATGGGCAGGCTGTCCCAGTAATTTAGGGGTTTGTGCTCCAATTAAAAAGAAGGGGAGAACTACGAGGTACAGTATATATTGATGTGCCTCAGCTATGTTTGATTGCTATTTTGTTGCTATTTTAATGTAATTCTATTTTTATTGTTGTATGCCGACCAAAGGTTTTTGTGAATATGATAGACATATAAATCCTACACATAAATAAAACAGTGTTTTCTAAGTACAATAATTTATGACCATTTATTTATTTTGCTGCTGCTGCTTAATTGTTATCAGTATAATCCTTTGCAGTGTCTTTTTTCCTTGAAAGTATTCGAGGTATGACATGCTAGATTTTTCTCTATTAAAATAGAGAAATTCCTTAAACCAACACCTTCAAAAAATGTGGTGAGAATAATTATGACTATACAGTTACATTTTTCCTGAAAGACAAGATAATTCTAAGAGGAACTGCTAAGAAATCCAGTAGTGTTTAATAAAAGTATGAGGCACTGTCAAACCAGAAACTAAAACAAAGGATAAATAAAGATTTTAATGTCACTGAAGACCAGCTGAAAAACAATTACCTGTATGAACAGGCAATAAACTTATTTAAATATATACTTGATATTGTCAAAGAAACATTTTGTATATAATAGATAGAAAGGTGATGCTCTCATTTATAGAAAAGGAAGATGTTCCCTCACTTTTTGAAAAATATATAGGACAAGCAGTGTAACAGCAAGTGGGAAAGGAGCAAGTAGGATCTATGCTGTGTACATGCACAAGTGCCAGATTTATACAAATTATACATATTATATTACGCCTCCATCAGTTTATTTGATAGCCTTTCTTTAAATAATTCATGGAGAGAACTGATCACTTCATAATGCCACAAACTCACAGCAGGCAAAACTAATTTTACACAATATGAAAACAGATTTTATTTATTTAAGAGTAATATTTAAAAACAACAACTTTTTTGACACCAGCTGCTGAGAAATAAATAGAATATTTTATGACAAAAAAATCTAAATGTGTTAAAAGCTGTTCAGAACAGACTGATGGTTTTCAATTGACAGATATATTTTAAAAAATCCAAAATTGGTCAGTAAAAAATTAACTCCTAAGAGTATGATCAATAAGAATATATATTTTTATAGTCCTATGCCATGATGATTTCTAAAAGGAAATATGCTACATGCAGGTAGTAGGTTGTATGTATAGAGAGGGGGAAAATATTTTCATACTTTACTACTTAAAAGAAAATTTTATTGTGTCTTATTCTCAAATCACAATTAGATTCAGTATTCTTAAAGTACTTTTAAGAACAAAAAATATTTTTAAAATGTTTAAATTTAATTCAATACTTTGCCTTTTCTTGGGAAGCAGCATTAGATAGCATTTATCTTAATATCCTTATTCGGTTTCCATGTAATAGAATGTTAGTAGAAGGCAATGGACAAATAATATTCAATATCTCACTTTTCAGTAGATAGATACAGTGAAATTTAACAGAAAGGACGTCTCATTATAAAGAGAGTTTAATTTCATTTTGTTTAGCATTACATTACAAACTCAGAAATGTACAGTGATATAGGAAAGTTGAAAGTATGCGTAAAAGTTGTATGAATCAGCAGACACTGAACACTATTTACATGCTTATAAGTGCCAACTTCTGTTTTAAAATATATAAATGGGAATTTTAAGTTTAGCATTAATTCTCTTTTTTAAAGAAGGTTGTATTCTAACCATAACAATCCAGACATATGCAAACCTCAGCATTAAGGCGCGACCTCAATAACATATTTAATGTGCTTTATAATATGTATATCTAAATGAAAGAAAGTATTTCCATGTATATATGTTTTAGATTCTATAGAAGTAGAACAGGACATTACATATGGATCTTTGTGCTGTAAGACATTACAAAGTCTGTCCATTTCACAGGTTCATTCTATATAGTTAAAGACCTATTGCAGAGATGTGCAGACAACATGTGAAACTTCCATATTCCTATACATGTTCATTTAATAACTTTTGAACTGTCATATCATTTTAGGAAGCAGGTAAACTGCCACTATCTGCTCCAGTAAACATGACATCATTATTTTTATGTTTTGTGATTTAATATACCCACCTACCAATTACAATGTGCTTATTTTACATTCAGAAATGTTACATCAGTGATTTTTATAGTCTTAGCCCCCTTTAAAATGTAGTAATGGAAAAAATGTGAAAGTTGCAACTATTGGTATGTGATGGTTAATAATCAGGAACACACGATTATAACTAAGAAATTTTGTTGTACCTCACCTTATTCCCTGATCAGTAAATAAAACAAAGAGATTATTTTGTCATACTTTGCTTTCTGTTTAATCTCTGAACTCTTGTATTCATGTTTCTTAAATGAGGCACATCTGTAGATGCTTTTCGACATTGGTAAAAGATTTAAAAGTTGCTGTGTCTAGTCATGACCAATGCAAGGGGTGGTGTTTGTCTCTGGTTCTCACAGGAAGCCTGTGCTGTGTGGCCAGCATGAAAATACAGAAAGTAGTAAAAATAAAATTAAAAGCCAAAGCAGTGCCTATTTATCTTCCTGCATTTAAATGCTTTCGGACTGCTTCCCTGTTTCCCTGAAAATACAATCTACCCTGAAAGTAAGTCGTAGCTTGATTTTTACACATGTGCCCAATATAAGCCCTACCCCCAAAATAAGCCCTAATTAAGATCCCGCCCACTCTAGAGTAGATGGGTAAAAATTAAGTTAGGTTGGGGATGGGAGGGATGGACCTGCCCTACTACTTACCTTTGGACAATTGTAGCCAGGCCTCGTACAGCCCGAAACTTTCCTTGCTGGCCCATTTCTTCTGCAGCCGGCAAGTCTGGCAAGGCTTTCGTGAAGGTCTCTGTAGCTGATAACAAAGCTCCGTATTGATCTGGAGCTCTGTTATCCACTGCAGAGGCCTTCAGGAAAGCCTTGCTGGCCACAGAAGAAGGCCTCTGACAACGAAAAGGAGGCCAGGGGGGCAACGCGCACAAATGAAGTTAGTCAGTGGATGCCATACCTTGAAAATAAGCCCCAGTGCCTTTTTTGGTGGCAGAAAAATATAAGACAGGGTCTTATTTTTGGAGAAACACAGTAGATTGGCAGGAGCTGAGGTGAGTAATGGGAGCTCACCCCATCATGCGGCACTCAGGTCTCAAACCCCAGAATGTCAGCTTTCCAGTTGACAAGCTCAGCATCTTAACCGCTGAACCATCGCGGTTTCATGGGTAGATATTTGTCTAAAATATATTTTCTTCTGTATGGTTATACTTAAAATCACTTAAATATCCTAGAGATCTTGTCTCTAGTCTAGAGAGGTTGAGGTCAGCAATTGCAGACAATTTTACAAAGCATATTCAGGGGTGCACGTAGAACCAAAACAGGGCCGGAACAACAACAAAAATCTGTGTCTCAGCAAAACTCTATTATTTCTGTTTTGCATTTTGCCATTCTCACAGGTTAATCAAAACCTGCTGAACTGATCACTTATAATTTTGCATCGGTAATAATTTGAACTAATTTTTGAACTAAATCATAAGAAAATTTGCAGTTTTTCCATATACTATTTTTTGACATAATTCTGTAATATACTAAAATTTGTGAGGATGTATCTACCCTACATGCTTTCTTCTCTGAAATTTCCCACCATTTTATTTTTAAAAACAAAAATAACTCTTATTTTCTTATTTCATGCAATTTATTTTATTGATTTTGTATATATTTGTAAATAAATGCTGCCTTGTATTTTACTTCTAAGTTTGGAATGACAGGCACTAATAGACTAATAGCTTCTCTTGTGTACTATTCAGTCCACTTCAGTGGATCATTGTATTTCCTTTTTAAAAATTCCTGCTTGCAACTCAGAAAAATAGCAATTGTTTGAGTTATAATTACATTTGGCTTCAGGCAAACCATAAATGTTTCCAGGCAATTTGCTGTGAAATTTGACAGCACTTTGATTGTCCTTATTTGTACCAATATTAAAGTAATGTTTTCCCCTTTAGCTGATTGCATCCAATGAAACTGCAAGATATGTATTATTTATTTGCTTTTCCAGCCATTACTTTCAAGGTAAAATCAAGTGACCAGTGGTGGATGGAATCAAGGATAGTGCCTGTTCATTATTTAAAGATGTTGTAAGTACTTTTGGCTCCTTCAGATCCTGTGTAGCCTAATCTTGCCCATTATGTTGTCGTCCCACTAAAAAGCTACAGTGTAAACTCATCATTTCTCTAGCTGTCTACCTATTTCTTCTATATAAAAAATGCAGCAATCTGGAAGCCAGTATTTGGCAGGGGTGGGATGCTGCCGGTTGGCCTGGTTCTATAGAACCTGCAGCTGTGAAGAGCAGCTGACATCGAACCGGTTTGGTGTTTGGCCCACCCACCTGCCCAGGCTCTAGGCTGTCCTTTATTCCCTGCTTTTTCCTCCTCAGCTGCTTTGCGAGGCACAGCTGAGGTTGAAAAAACAGAAAACAGGAGGATTTTCTTGCAAACGCTGCACACACGATTGTCCACAGTTTGGAGAACCAGTAAATTGCTCCACTGGCTGGTCCCTCTACTCCCCACCCACTCACTCCTTTACCTGGCATGCGAGCCATCCAACTTGCCTGGTTTGGTAAGTTGCTATTCTTCCTTTTTCCCCCCCCGACCATCAGCTGTTCTGCTCTGTTGGGAGATTTAGATTAGCTAGAAAGCAGGAAATCCTTGGCTTTCTTGCTTTCTAGCTAATCTAAAAGCAGAGCTGAACCTTCCTTAGGACTGAAGTTTCTATTTTCAGGGCAGACTAAGGTAGCCGATTGGAGACAGATAGATCTCTGTAAATCTGATTCTGTGAGTAACTTAATCTGCCTGCCTGCTTTGCCTGCTTTGGGGTAAAAGTTGCTCTTTTTTTAATAAAAAAATCAATATTTACATAAATATTTATAATATTTACATACAAGCCATGGCCACCCAGTCACATGACCACCAAGCCACACCCACAAATTAGGCCACACCCACAGAACCGGTTGTTAAGAAATTTGAATCCCACCCCTGGTATTTGGTACCTCTTAAGGAAAAATGCTGATTTTTGTAACATTTCTATTCACCATTTCCCTCAGCACTCAGTTCAGATTACAATGTAATGGAATGTGGAGAACATACACAAAAAAATGATAGACAGAGTCCTATAGCCAGATCCATGGTGTTCTTTGATTAGCAGATGTTTTTCTCACTGACATTTACTTATTTTCTATGCTGCCAGTGAATCACAACACAGCAAATAGATCGGCATAACAAAGAAAAAAGAGAGCTAAAATGTGTCTGGTGCATAGAATTTTAACGTTTTAAAAAGAAAATTGTACTGTAAGTTAGTGAAGTTATAAAACAAACCATCAAGTAACTAGATCCATTTTTACGATAGTCTTTAAGGAAATGCACTGGTTATTAAGTAAATCTCCCTTTGACTCTGCTTGTCACAAGCCAGTTGGGAAGACCACATGATCACTGTTTTAAATGCAAACCTGTTGCCAATTGCCACAAATGTGACCATGTGGGTGGTGTGACAATTGTAACTTGACAACAGGTTGTAAATTATTTTTCCCGAGGCTGACATAACTTCAAACCTTTGATAAAAAAAAAAATTATTATGAGGGCAAGAATACCTGTTTTGTCTATGTAATTCAGTTGATGTCATTTGGGATTAAAACTTTAGTTTGAGTTCTTGATATATAGTTCCATGCGAAAAAATATATAGTATTCTACATATATGCAATGATACTGATTTGATCATGCATTGATACCTAGCACTGATGATATTACCTAGTTCGGTAATGAAATGTTTGCAAGTAAACAACCAAGCTCAGAAAGCACAAAACACTCCACAGTCTTTAGAAGCAAGACAAATTTCGCAACAATAATGGTGCTGTCTAACCAGTATGCATGAACTATAGTTCTAGATGCTTTCTAGTTATGCAATTTGTGGACCAAATTCTTAGAAACTAGCATTTCCAAACATGTAATTTAAGAAATTGGCTCTGGCAATATTTTAATAATAAATCAAAATACAAGATATACATTTGTGGGGAAAAATCAGTTTGGTATATTCATCTTTATTAGAGTAACAGAAACTTGGTAACTGGCAGTATCAATAACTTATTCTCTCAGTGTGCTAGGTATTAGATAACTTTACAAATATCCATGTGTCCTGTAAATACAATAGACATATTTCTAACAGTCCAGGTGGGTTGTAAAAGTTGTCATTCTAAGTTAGCAAAATTCCAAGTGGAAAAATGTAACATTCAAATAAAAACCTGGCCTGGAAAAGGGATTTATCTACGTCAGCAACAGATGTATCTTTGCTTGAAAGAAACAAAATATGAGAATTGCACCTAGATGGGAGGTAAAAGGGATCCAATATATTTGAAAATGTTATCTGTAAATTCAGATTGTCTGTCTTTAAAAAACTGATTCATTGGATTATATTTATATTATATTATGGTTGTAAGGAATTTGAACAGATTGCAAATGGACAGATGAACAATGTTTATAAGTAATTCTATATAATAGGGGTCCCCAACTGCCAGACCATGGCCACTACCAGGCAGTGATCTGTTCAAAACCAGGCTGCCCAAAGTGGCAGACGAGCATGGATGTGTGCATTTCCCCTTGCATGAGCAATGGGTGAACACATGAATGCACACTCCATTTTCATGAGTGGTGGGTGCATGTGCCTGCCACTTGCATCAATAGAGGTGCATGCATACACACAGATGCCTGCTGCTCACACAAAACCATCCCCTCTCCCCTCGCCCGACACTGGTCCATAAAGTCGGAAGAGTTGGGGAACTCTGCTATATAAGACCAAACAGAATAAGTATGTAATATCTTATTAGAAGTAAAACCTAGTGAATTCATTGGGAAAAGATGAGAAAAGGCAGGCTGGTAATTCTTTTAGCTTTCCAGAAGGCCATCAAGATCTGGCTTTTTACTCAGGTGCTAGGCTATAGCGAGGGTCTTTGGGTTGGGGACATTGCAAGGGAACGATAGAGGTTTTAGTTTTGGTTTTGGTTGTGCTTAGATTTTTTTGGTTTTTGTAATTCAGTTGTTTTATTTTAAGATAGGTATCCATATAAATCTTTAAATAAAATGAAACTTATTTACTTTAGTCAATTATATTTTAAAAATCAGGTTTGCAGATTGATATATTGATGTAGGCTATTATTGAAGAGTATCTGGAAACTACAACTGGTAAAAAGTGCATGGGCACAGGCAGGTTTTGGGGCCCTAGAGTGGTTCATATTACGCCACTGTTTCTTAATATTGAGCCACAGTGGTGCAGTGGTTAGAGTGCAGTACTGCAGGCTACTTCTGCTAACTACTGGCTGCCTGAAATTTGGCAGTTCAAATCTCACCAGGCTCAAGGTTGACTCAGCCTTCCATCCTTCTGAGGTGGGTAAAATGAGGACCCAGATTGTTTTGGGGTCAGTATGCTAATTGTGTAAACCACTTGGAGAGGGCTGTAAGGCATTGTAAAGTGATATATAAGTCTAAGTGCTATTGTTATTGCTATTCCAGGTGCAATTCAAGGCATTGGTTATTATTCTTAAGCCCTACATGACACGGGTACAGGTACTTGAATATGAAACTTCGTCCCTATGAAACTGGCCTGCCCCACCTATGCCAGCAGAAGAGATATGCTGCCGACCCACTGGTCAGGGAATTCCAGCTAGTAGCATCTAGGAATGATCATTTTTTAAATTTCTGGAATCAATTATTTCCCTCTTCCTAATTTTAATTTTACGTGATTATTAAGCTTCCAGTACTGTTACAGGGACGATGCAAATAGAAAAATAGGGATCTTTTTGGTGGGAAGGTAAGTGTATTCGGTGTGCCTTCGGAGTTTAGTCATGTCGGCCACATGACCATGGGAGACATCTTTGGACAGCGCTGGCCCTTCGCCTTTGTAATGGAGAAGAGCACACGCCCCCAAGAGCCGGAAGCTACTAGTATGTATATGCGAAGGGAACCTTTACCTTTTACTGTTACAGGATAAATCCACTGTAAGATAGAGAGTAAAGTTAAATGAACTGTCCATCAGTTTTGCAACGTTTTTTGTTAATAAGTGCAGTTTAAAACTTTCCATGTGAATTGCTTATGAGGGTAGTCAGCAGTTTTAAAGGTGAAAAAAAAGCAGAGACTCCTTTAGAAAAGGAAGAAATTTTTCAGAATTGTTTTTTATTTTATTTTATTATTTTATCCCCCCAAAAATTGTTTATTAATATTGACAGTGTACTAGCTCTGTAAGTTATATGTTATACTTTTTGGAGTACTATGATATTTATAAGCTAATACACAAATCTATCACCTGTCTATATCTATCTATCCATCCATCCATTAAATTATTAAAATTATTAAATAGAACTTTCTTAAAATCCAGTCAACCTCGGTCAAATGGTATTGCGATTATGTTTTAATTTAAGAATATTGCATGAGGAGTAAAGCAACAAATGTTTGTGCAACAGTTTATGCAGCACACTCTCTTAAATTGCTGTCACTTTAAGAGAAACAGTTTTAGCATATTGCTTTTCTAAAGTACTCTTGTATAAACACTACACTGGAACATTTCATTAGCATTTAGAGAACAATAAAGAAACACAGTTTAATAGGGTAATATGTTTTAGTGACCTTAGCAGAACCCTACTTAACACAGTGGGATTTTCTGCAGCACAGAGACATAGGAAACTGTTCTGTATACATTTACTGTGTGGGATTTCCTCCTTCTGGGGAGCATGCGGTTTAGAGCAAAGGAAAATAACTTTCCTCCTGCAGTTTACCAATGAAAGAAGCATGTTAAAATACAGTGTCTGAGAGTGAGATCTAAAATTGTCTGGCAAAATTACAGAACTCTGTTACATTTGTAAATATGCTTTCATTATTAAGGAAAGAAACAAAATTAATTAGTTATTTTATGCATTTTGATTTTATATCAAAGCAGTGTGGTGACCATTAAAGGAATCTATATTTAAAGATGATGGTAATAGTCCGGAGGATATGTCTGTGGTATATATACATTCACTTGAATATTGCAGGCAACAAATATTGTCTAATTATTGGTACATGAAATGTGAAAAATTTAATGCAGTGAATTTTGTCGTAGTATACTGAAATATATTTAATATCCTGGTTAGGTACACAATTCACATTGTGTCCATAAGTGTGAATATTAAAGTGAGAATGAAGAGTGATAAAGGAAGTCATGTTTACTTAGGGCATGAACCATGAATTTTGGCTCTCTAATCCCATAAGGCACTTTTCCTTCAGCAATTTATTTTCCTTTTAAAAATGAGATCTTTTTGTCTAATTAAGCAGTGATGAGCTTTCAAAATATGTGCAAAGTGTAGATTTATGAAGGCTGGTGTCTTCATTCATATCAACAAAAAAGTGTCTTCAGTTCTTAACACATTTAACTTTTAAGCTTAAAGAAACTTTTTCCAAATTGTCTAACTTGATTATTGCACAGAAGAATGTCCCAATATTTTAATCTTTGTTATTTATTTTCTTTGGGGTTTAAAGATGTGTTAAAATTTGGAATGACAATTGTTATTTTAAAAGTTCACAAATTTGCAAAATTCTTCCCTAGACCTTAAAATTCTGCTTGCTTGTTTCCCATTAAGAATCCAAATTATAAAAATTAAATCATGTACATTTTCATGCATTTTAATTATTAAATGTTTAGCCTGTAAAAGTGAAACTTTTGACCTATGGCAATGAGACATTACATGAGAAATTTCAAAATATGAAGGCAGTGTGCTGTTTCATGGGGAGCTATTGCTAAAGTAACAGAATCTAGACCCGTTGGCAATCAAACCATGTCTAAATGATTGAAGAAAGTGCCTAGATTTTGGCTAAGAAATTAATGCCTTAAGCCAGGGGTGCCAAATTTGCAGCCTGCGGACCGGATGCATCACACACAGGTTACACTCACCCTGGCTCCACAAAGGCAAAAAATGTTGTGATACATCACAATATGTCATGTGACTTGATTGAGTTTGACCCCCATGACTTAAGTTTTTAAATAAAAAATAAATTACATAATGACCATCATTAAAAAATGTACACTATGTTAAAATAAAGAAATTTTGAAGTCAATTAGGAAATTCCAAAAACCCATAAAGGAACATGATAGAATGTGACATTTATATCTCTCCATTCTTTTATTTTATTTATATGATTATGTGCTTAAACAACGTTAAGGCCTGCTTCCTTGAATGGAAAATGTATTATAAGAATTTTCATATATCCAAATAACTTTTAAGTACCAATTTCCATTACGTCAGTAAAGGAAAAAGCAGTAGTATGGCCGTATTCTAATTAATATTTTTCCTTGGAAAAAATTCCAAATAAACTAGACAAAGTGACCAGCATAAATGTTGCAGCATAAATGTTACTTATTTATTCATCAGTATTATAGTCCATTGTGCTACAGAATATTAAGAAATATTAAAGGAATGTTCGTTTTCTGAAAGGACATTTTAGACAAGAAACAATTCAAGATATTTTAACATAATTCAGTGCTAAATTAACAAAAAACAGATATTGAATAAGAAGCTAAGGCCTATCCTGAAAGAACATCTTTTCATAAAAATATATCTTTCATGCAGTATTTTAGGTTATAAAACCCCTTAATTTTTAACTGTTTTCTAGTGTTTGTTAATGAAAATGAAGTACTCTCATTGCCTTAATGATGATTTCCAATTACATTTTCCTCAATTTTCAACTAATACAATTCATGTTCCTGCTGTCAGATTCTTTTTTTCTACATTGTGTTCAGTGTACATTTCCTTGGTTGAACCAGTGTGAAAGGCATTGCCAAAATCCAAACAATTTATATCCAGCACATTTCCTTCATCCACCCAGTTTCCTACTGAAGAATGATTGTTACAAAAATACTTATTTATATTGGAACAGAATGTATTTAAAATAATTGCAGCCCCTGCTCATTAACTCACATTATTTCTTTTTGGTAGTAATTTGAAGCATGGGAGACAATAAAGTTAAGTTGTAAAATCAGGGCATTTGCAACTATTGAAAAATTGGAGATTCTTAAGATGTTATGAAGACATGAAGAATATAAGCAAATTTGGGATAAACTGAAGGCTCAGACTGAGCTTAAAAAATTATATCTTTAGTTAAAAAAAAAATATTTGTGCAAGGCCTCTCAAAAGCTGCATGCTGTCAACTGTTCCCGTTCTTTAGGAACATAAACAGGATCTAGGGACAGCTTGTGCAAGAAAACAGTTGGAATACTGGAATACTATAGTTTTTCTGTAGCCAGCTTGTTTTTCGTCATCACCCTGTGTACGAGAGAAGTGTCAAGAGGTATTATGAAAAATTCTTAGCCCATTTAATCACAGTTGTAAGAATAATTTAGTATATTTTAAAATTCTAGCCCTGGAATGTTTCAACACATACATTAAAGTTTAAAAAGATTCTTCAGTCAATGCTTCAATAGCTGGACTCTTCAATAAAAAAAAAATCTTTTTTTAAAAAGAAAAAGTAGGTACAATAGACAATACTTATGGTAACAAAACTGCACTATGCTACACAGTCTTCATTTATTCTTCATTTATTCTGTATTTGTATCCTAATTCTGTTTCTCTACTTCTTTTTACATATTGGTTAAATATCTAATTGATAATCTATTGGAGTTAAAAGTATTTTAAAATAAATACTTTAAAATAAAGTTATAAATAAAGAGATAATATATGATAGCAAAACTGGGAGGCTGTTGTTTTGGAAACTGTATAGTCTATAATTTAGTTATTTAATGCTATAAGTGTAATACACACACACACACACACACACAGAAATGATATCTTTGTTGTAGATATTAATAAATATAACTATAATATAAATATAAAATATTTCTTTGTAAATATAAAATATTAAATGGAATATTTATAAAGATTATTAATGAATAAGCATGTGCAAATCCACATGGTTTTGATTTGTTGATTACCCAGGACAGAGAATAATACTATTTAATTTTGAAAAATACAGAGCTATCATAAATTACTGAATCAGTTGTCTAAGTCAGGAAAAGCTATCCTTACCAAAGTATCCATTCTTCCAGTGATAATATTAGTATCTACTAACTCGACTTTCTGTTATCATTAATGCCTTTAGAAAAGTTACTTCAGTCTGAATGAATGAGAACAGTATCCATGTTACTATATTTTTATATATGTTATTGCTATTGCTAGAAATAGTAAGTGTTCTCATGAAATAATTTCTATTATTAAAGAAATCCTATTATTAAGAAGAGTTTTAGTATTGATATAATGTGAATATTTTAACAAGGTGTGTAGCGCAACTTACCAGAATGGGCAATTGGAGATTTTAGTATTTTCTTTGTGTAAATCAAAAACTCTAATAGAAGTTACTATTGCATCTGTGTAGGTGTTTGGGTAAATATATTTGCTTCCCACTGATGTTGTGGCTATGTGTGAATGTTTATTTTATTTATTTATTTATTTGATTTGCCAATTGTTTACAAGATAATAAGTATAAGTGTATACATAGTTGTGAATACATGAAATGGGTACATATAAGAAAAATAAAAGAAGAATAAGAGAAACAATAGGACAGGGATGGTAGGCACGTTGGTGCGCTTATGCACGCCCCCTACAGACCTCTTAGGAAAGGGGTGAGGTCAATAGTAGACAGTCTAAGGTTAAAGTTTTTGGGGTTTGGGGAAGAAACTACAGAGTCGGGTAGAGTATTCCAGACATTGAGTATTCCAGACAATGTTTGTATGAGTACATTGGGAAGCACATATGCTGTGTTTTAGGTCATGTGATCAGGAGGGAGAAGCGATGTGGGCTTAGACTGGAGAAATCATCAGCATTCTGAATCAGTGCCAATATATTTTCTCCTGGGAATCCATTTGTGGTATTTTTCTTTATTGTTTTCTCTGCAGCTCTCAGCATGATCCAGTCCATTTTTAAATTTCATCTTTCTTTTCCCTGCATTATCAAATGTGTATCTTTCAGAATTATTCTGTTGATGGCAGACAGAATCTTAATTGACTATCGATGGAATAACAATATCTTAACAAAGAAACAACTGTCCAAATATCATTTGTACCTCATTTTTCTATTGTCATTTGCTGTGATAAGTTTGTATATCATTTTAACCTGTATGCTTTTCCTCTTTTATATTATTAGAATTTTAGATGGGATTGACTTGAATAAAGGGAAAAAGGCTACAAAATTAATCAAGGTCCAAAAATTTTTTAGGATATTTTATGAATGATCAGCCAATATGTAAAAATATATTTATTTATTTTATATTTTGCTTTTCTACTAATGAAAGCACATCTGCCTAAATGTGAGGAAATTACAGTATCTAATTAAAATTTAGAGACATTTAGATCCTACATGTTAAATGTTAAATGTAATTTCCTCCCTTTTTTCCCCTCCTTTTTTGGACTTTTTTCTTTTTTGTGACTGTTAGGCTTGAATGTCATTTTGTTTGTTACTGTTTTGTACTTTATTTTCTATGATAAAACAATAAAGAGAAAATTTAGAGACATATTAGTTTAAAGCATATAAATATTGTAAATCAATCAATCAATCGTGCCCACAAGTTCAAGCTACTTTAGAAACCTGGTTAACTGGCATGTTAATAATCATGCCAGTTAATCATTAACATACTTTGTTTTTCAATCGAACAATATAAAAAAGGTGAGGGGCTAACCTTGGCTTATAGTGCAACCTGGTTGTTAAATACTTGCACTCTTGTCTTTGGTCAATCATCTGACTGCAGTATTCTAGAAAAGCAAAAAAAAAATGGCCCCACGTAGAAACGCTAGTAGTTCAGGAAGCAGTTAACTAAGTGTTACTTACATGACATATTCAGCATTGTAATCATCCCACTTGTGCAGTCCTAGTCCTTTCCATTACTAAAGCCTTTAACAGCATATTCAACTATGAGCCTAAATCTTTAAGAGGAGTATAACTCCTCCCAGAATGCTGGCATTCATATCGCTCTGTTAAATTTTAGTCTGTGTGCCCAAGCTGTATTACTCAAATTAGATACTTTTTTGAAATTTTAAAAATCCCTTTGATTCCAGGAGATATTAGATTGTTCGGCATGGAAAGTAAATCTCAAATATCTCTCATCAGATTGAAGTACATATTAAGTATTCATTTGATTCCGAACAGTTCTTTATCCTACCTACTACAGTAATGAAGTTAATCTGAAGATAAAATCTTGCATTGGAAAATGTATTAGTATTTGTGGGTATGAACAAGATACATATACATAAATACATATACATAGTGTACAAATTCCTAACATGTAAGACTGATCTATAAACTTATAGGGATCTATAACTAAATAGGAATAATGAAAGATGAAACTCAAGGCTTATTTAGTTATATTATCTCTGGCAAAATACAAAAAAATACTATATTTTTTGAATACTCTATCTAAGGTCACTCAAATAATACAAAATACGAAGAGAAAATTTTGCACTGGTGATTATAGATTATCTGCTACCAGTTATCCTTACACAAAATTGTAAGTGGCAGAGTGGATTTTCAGAACTAAATCTACATGCACATGATTGAATGCACAGTTTCAAAGTTAAAATTCTCTCCTATATAAGATTCATGTGACGCTAGATATATTGTTTCACAGGAACTATCTTTATGTGTAGAGAAAAGCAAATATTGATTATTAAATGGGGGTATATTGTAATGTCCTATCAAAATCTTTTTTCTTACCAAAACAAATGCTCTTATGAGACTTCATTGTCTGCTGTCTGTACATATCCCAACAACTCTTTGGCTATATGAACTGATTGTATATGCTGATTTTGAAGGGGAGTTTTGTGTTTTAATATTTGTAAATAACTGGTATCACATTTTGCTGCATTGACTATAGTAAAAAATTAAGTAGGATATGCTGTTATTTTGTTTTTGATGGCATATTTTTATTTTTTATTGTTATTCTTGCTTTGGTGCTTTATATATATTATTGTATCTGAAAAACTATGCAGCATTATTCCTGGAATGGCATTACAACCCTGAAACTTTGACACCCCTATTCACCAATGTATTGTATATTTCATTTAAAAATACCCACAGTATATTTAATCCTGTAAATATATGAGCACAACTTCTACCCCCTCCCCCAAATTAAGTAGTTATTGCTTATTCCTTTGCTTTCTTACATAGATTTTACATAATTTTGTCTGAGAAAAGAGATTTTTAAACAGTTGTTTAGGATAAAATTGTACATTACATTTTGTTTTTCAATTTTGTGCGTGTTACAGTAAAATATACTACAGTCTTTAAAATGTGAATGTAATCTGCCTTAGCAACCCTGATGATAGAAATACATCAATAAACTGTGAAGATTTCCCATTTAGTGCATATATCTGTATAAAAGTGCAGTTCTTTTTTCATTGTAATTTTGTCCTAAAAACCTCGTGTGTGTGTGTGTGTGTGTGTGTGCGCGTGTGTGTGTTATTGCTCATTCCTCCCACAATCATGTGTATGTAAATTCATCTATTTTAAATATATATATACTGCCTATTATTTTAATAAGTTAGCTGTTGATATAAAGATTCGGGAAATGTTCCCATCTCCCCCCACCTTTCAGAATGCTATTTGCGAACCTTTATTTGAGAGCTATATTTTTCTACTCTGAAGTGTCTTCTTTATTTCCTTTCTTAGTTACAAACTGCTCTGAAAGAGCTTTTCTAGCTAAAAAAAAAGAGCTATGCTTGACTGATAATGCATTGCTTTGGATGGTGAAACATTATGAAAGTTTAATTTTTAATTAAATCTGAAATAGCAATTATTACTGAAAGAGATTTTAACCTGTTTCTTTTCAGAGTGCCTGAAGTTACATTTTAGATGCTGAAATCACTGCACCTTAAAAACAAAAAAAAAAAGGTTGAATTGAATTGCATTCCTGTAAGTAAAAGATTTTCTAATACTTTTTGTCAAACACACATAAACAGAATATGTGGATCTAGGGATGTACATCTTATATATACTTACACAGAAAAACATGCACATATCAATACATAGCAGGAGTTATACCATATTATTTTGTTTGTGCTTCCTGATTCATATGTAATTATGAATGTTTTAAACCTTTTTTTTCAAAGGTCAAAGCAGTGTTAAACGTAAATGAGAATAGGAAAAAGTTTCTTGGGAAGATTCAGATATGAAAAATAACAAGATGTGTAATTCCTTGTTGTGTTTATTTTGGATATCTGAACTTTTGCACACCATGGTCAAAATAGTACAGTTCATTCCTTTTGGACAACTAAGAAATTATTTCCAAAATCAAAGATTTTAAGGACATTAAGTTGCAGTATCTACTTTTAGTTTATTGTTAGAATTCTTTAGCTCCACTAAGTAAATCCATGGGCAGAATAATGCCCAAGATGATCAATATGAGGAATCCATTTTCACTAAGTCTTATTAAAGACTTAGTCTTTAATAATTTAATTGTTATTAAATAGTTAGTAACCTTGGCAGATTTGTTTATAGTTGGCCATGTATTTTCTAATAGATTCCAAACTATGTTTTACATTCCTTGCTAAAATGCAAATTAGTGTACAATTTTTCCTTCTTTTGCTAATTCCTTCTTTTTCTAATTGGGAAAATGTATTTATCAGGAATTGCAGAACTATCACAGTGTTTTTGGAACTGTTTCTTTTCATACATAGAACTACATCTTTATCCTTTCTCTCTAGGAGTAGTGAACAGGATTAGTGGACTTAGTTTTACACAATTATGCAAGATATTATTTGGTTTCATTTCTTTAAAATGCTGGTTTCTTTTCCTTCTTTCTCAGTTATTTTTATGTATGTCAACATTCATTATCCTACTGTGCTTTCATAATAATTCCAGTTCCAATGTACAAAATTGTGTTCTCTGTCATTTTCCAGTTTATGACTTCAACTCATCCATCACTTCATGCAATTCATGACTATCTCTTATTCTTTGTCTTAGAACCTTTATTCTTACCTGTAGGTTCCATATAATCTTGCTTTGCTTTGTCACATTTCTTGTCTTTATGATCAGCAAACTGGTTTTCTAAAATATGGTGGTTAATCAATTTTTAATAAGTACCGTTAATCTATCTGCTTCTTCTGAAGTAGTAAGAATGCTAATAATAATAGTATTAATATAGTTTTTATGTTGTTTTAATTCTTGAGAGGGAGCCACACAGAGTTTGGTATAATATGGGTGGTTGTATAAATGTTTTAAATGATATGTCTGATATCATTTAAATTTTCTTTACTTAACAGAATTTTCTTTGCAGTACACAAATCTACCTTTAGCTAATTTCATACTTATCTTTTTTGGATGTATTCCTAATTGATACCCCTTGATAGTTGATAACCCTTACTTTTATAGCAGTAAGCTTATATGAAAATAAACTGAAATGCTCATTCTCAGTTTACTCAGCATGGTTGGGTTTTACAAGTACTTAATTAATTTTTGTAAAAATATATAAAATTGATTTTATTGTATCAGAGTTCATCTAACTAAGGAGTAAGCAAGTTAACTATGGCTTCCCAGCCCCTCTTTTTAGTGTGTAGAATATCTCCAGAATAGGCAATACAAATGTTAGACAGTTTTTTGTGCTTTTACTGATGCATTTGTGGTGCTTTTTGCATTTGACAATGATTAAAGAATAAAACAGAACTTTATTGCAAGACTCTTAACTAATTTTTTTAGTTTGTAACTCTTCAAAATGAGATAGAAAAAAGTTAGGAAAACATGACATTGTGGTGACATCATCTGTGATTAGCTATAGTTCCTAAAAAGACTCAGATGAAAAAATAAGTTATACTTCATAATCCCTGGAGAGAATTTGCACAGCTGTGATTTAGCTAAGTAGACAAAACTATTGATAATTTTATTACTTCCTTATGCTTTGAAATGGAGGAAACAGGCAAGTGAATGATACATTTGTCAACTCATCAAATATTTCTATGGTCTTTTTAGAGTTGCCAACAGAAAGGGAGGAGGAGCAGTGCGGCAGTTTGAAAATCGAAAGTACATTCCATAAATAGTTTTCAAAGATAGTAACTAGGTGATTGAAGTTTCTGCCAGGCAAAATTCTAATGGAGAACATAATTGATGACTCTTGGCTACGGATGTGTCCCATTGGAGAATATGAATTATGATACACCCAGGGGCTGAGGGGAAAACCAGGGTCAAGAGACAATGAATTATGTGTCTCAGAGTCGGCTACACCAGGCAGTGCCAGACATTTTAACTCCCAATAAATCCTTTTGAAGTTTTGGAAGTTTGTCTCGAGACTCATGATTTAATTGGGGTAACTGCCGGAATCCTGACAGCTAGAGTTAGGCAACTTTAAAAAGACCAAAGAAATATTTTATGAGTTGACAACATTTAACGAATTTTACTTCAAAATAAAGAAGTTCAATAAAATGGAGGATGTAGTTTCTAATAAAAGCTTACGAAATCCTACATCCATCCTGTACTTCTCCTCAAAAATGGGCACAACCTTCAAAAGCTGCATATCTTGTGCAAGATAAAATATTATGCTTTAACAGTTGTTAGTCTCTCTATATAGTTCTTTTTTTCTTTCTATTATATTTTATAAACATAGACACTTTTTACTGTTTCACTACAGTGATATTTATGTAACCTGATTAGAAATTATTGACATCATACTATTTATAAAGATTAAAGTATTGAACATATAGAAAAGGGGTGTCAAACCTGTGTCATCACAGCATTGTCATGTGACATATCGTGACTTTTTCTTCCTTTGCTAAACTGGACATTGGTATGTAAAAGGAACTAGAGTTAAATGATATCTCTAACAGAATAGTTTGTTTAAATGTAAAAATGTTTCTGCTGTAACTTGTATGGGTAACCTGAAGCATTATAAAAATAAATGCATTATTCTAAACACTCAGTCTATTTCTTTGAGATGTACTCTTTCCAGCCTTGAAGGTGTAAATCCAATCTGTTTTATGACAACTAAAAGGGGATTGCCTCTTGTTATTGAATTTATTTCATTTGAAGAAGAAAATTCACAAACTTCTTTGAGTTGAAATTTTCTTTAGGTATCAATACTATATTATCCTCTAAGGATCAAGTAGCTTCCCAATCTATAAAATAGAGTTCATCATGTGTTGCAACTATTTTAGTAGTTCATCTTCAAAATATTTATAAGAGACTAGTAAACGACCAGGTCCAGGGATTTTCCTTATTTTGATCTTTTTTATAGCTCCCTTATTGTTAAAGGTCTATTCCTCCCCCCGTTTTTTTCTGTGATCTCTGATAAATTTTGTTTCTTTAAATAGAATTTTTTTCCTGGCTCCTCCCTCCTTCTATCTGTCTGTCTGTCTTTTATTATTTTCTACAAATAACTCAAGGTGATGAACATATCCAACACATCATCTTCTTATTTTTTCAGTCACAACCTGTAAGATGGGTTGGGTTGAAAGAGAGCAACAGTGTCACACAGTTTTATATAATTTAGAGTAATATAGATGAAATATGTTTGCATCTTTAAATTATCAGTTATTATGTTATTTTCATCATTTGCTTTTAGTATATCTTTCTGTTTTTCTTTGTTCACTTTATACGTCAATCATTTCCCTGCTTATTTACAAATTCAAAATTAATTTAAGTTGCATAAATCTTTTTTACCTTCATTTTTCTTACTGTTAACAAAGACAACCGCAGCATTGTGACTTTCCTTTTCTTCAAGTTTGCTGGATGAAAGGGGAGAAAGCCTTGCCAGCTGTTTGATTGAGTAGCTGCTGTACCAACTGTACCCCACCTGAGATCTTCCTGCTGCTATGAAGGTGCTATTCTTCTGGCTGCAATGATGTGGGGCTTGGATGTGTAGCTCCTATAACTTCCACATGTTGCTCTTCTCTTCCTTTCTCTAGGTCCTATTGACTTTTGGACCTTAACCATTTTCACTAGTCTACTCCATTAGCCTAGCCTGCTGTACTTATCCTAGACAATTGCCTGATCCAGTGCCAAGTTCCATCACTGATCTGGATTTTTGCCACTCCAATTTCCTGGCCACCTTGGCAACTGATCCCTGCTGCAAGGAATTGTTGCTATTGTTGATAGCCATTATGAATGGCATTCCTCCCAGAACTGGCTCCCATTATTGGAAACCCATTGTTAATTGACTGGGTAGCTGGATTTACTTACTATTACCATCTGATGCCTACAGCAATGTCTTAGGCATGGTAAAGCACTCCAGAACTTGGAAGCCTCATCATGACTCAGATTTTATCAGTGGAAAGAATGCAACTCTGTCATTTTTTGCCCTTGCCCAAAAACTTTCTCCAATGTTCACTGTGACCAACTGTTCTTAGAAAAATGCTCTGTCTTTTTATGGATGAGCCAGTCATGCAACTAGAAGGCTACAAAGGATTTGAATCTAACTACTGTCTCACAATAATTATTTGTACTTTCTTATGACTTCAAGATTGTAGCTACAATTATGACTTTAAAAGAAATAGCATACTGCACTACCATTTTTGGCCAAAGTTTTACCTTGTCAGAGCAAAATTTCTAATAAGCAGTCTTCCCCTGCTTGCCAATTTTTACTTTTAAAGTAAAGCATTGTTTGTCACTGTGGTATTATTCTAACAATATTCCTGTTTGTGTTCTCTTAAAGCATGATATTGCAGCAGACTTTACGGGAATAAATTTTGGCTACCCAACAGGCATTGTTCACAGATATATTAGTGCTGTACATGCTGACTAACAAAGTATGGCAGTTTGACTTTTTAAGGTATACTTTTGTGACACCTAAGGCTTTCTTGGCCCTTTCTTTAGATACTGTACTTTGAATTACTTGATAGCCATTTTTTGTTATGTGTGACAAATGGTTCTTCCAGGTTGATGAGATGTGCATATTTTATTGTTTCCAAAGCAAGAGATCAGAAGTGTGAAATGAAATATTGCAGGAGGCATAAAAGTGTAGAGATGAAGGTAGAATTTGCATTGGCTTCACTTCAGCACAGATGGTGAAAAACTTGAAGCTACTTTTGGGTCCTGAGACCTTGCCCCCTCAGGCTAATAAATAATGGAAGAAACAGGGAAAATTAATTCCACTGAGATCAAATGATTCATACTCCTTAAAAATATGAGCCATGGGAAACCTGCCTGAGTTTCATTGTATTCTTGTATGCTTTGAAATATTTATTCAGTACCGTAGGATTTCTAATCAGCAGTTAATCAAGGCTTAATAAAATGAGATATACTGTTAATGCAGCATAGGCTTCCCATATTTCCTGTTTGCTGAATTGGAAGAATAACTGCATCTTTATCATAGTATAATGAACCAAGAATATCCAAGACTAAAATGTTGAATTGTATGCACAATGAAGCTAAGCCAGGCTGATGTAGCAAGGAAAATATTCAAATTTAATTTCAGGAACAGGTCACTAAAAGCAGAGGGTTAATAAGCATAGCATATTAGTTTGTTGTTTAGACAAAGGCAGAAGATCAGATCCATGAGATTACATCAAAGTTTTTCATGTCTAATTTTCAGTTGTGCCAGCAGTCTTGTATGTACACTTACTGTGAATGGTGCTTTTTTGGTGCTTTCGACTACCTGCACATCAGCTGTTCTATTGCTTTTGTGTATGTGTATGCATCTTTGAATCGGTTGCTTTACTCATAGCAACTACCTGGGCAATTATCTGCATTTCTCTTGGCAAGGTTTGTCAGAAAAGGTTTGTCATTGCCTCCTTCCTAATTCTGAAAATGACTGGCCCAAGGTCACCCAACTGGCTTTGTGCCTAAGCTGACACTAGAACTCATGGTCTGTGGGTTTCTAGCTTTAGTACTGCATCAAGCTGACTCCCTGTCACTGTGTCTTGCATTTTCCAAGTCTGAGAGTCCCAATGGGCATTTCAGAGAAAGTCTCAGAATATCAGCCATCTTTTTTTCCAGTCTTTCTCCAAGTATGTACCAAATTGAAGTCCTACAAAATGCAATATTTCTGATCTAAGTAAATTATCTTTTCATAGATATAAGTCAAACTAATATTTTTCTTACTTAGGGGAGTTTAGTGATTTTTTTGTCAAGTCATATCAAGCTTTAGTGTCATTTTTTTTTATAAGTGTCCCACTTCAATACAGTAGTTTTGCAATTGTATTATGTGAGGACATTATGGGGGAAAAATAGGCTTAGAAACATTTTTTTTAGAGGATATTAGATTAATATTTCCATTATGATTTATCAAGTATTTTGTTGTTGTCAGCGAACACCATGCTATATGAAAGTTTGGGATAGACAGATAAACCACTGCTACCTGAATTCTTCAAGATATGTGTCTTCAAAAGAGATGTACCTGGCCTTATCCAGCCCAATTTCTGGTTGGTCTAGAATTTTTGGAAGTTAGAAAAGCCTTAGCTATGTTGTCGTTTTTTTTTCACGGGGCAGAAGAATTTATTTATGAGACTGCTTTTAAACTGGAGGCTAAAAAAATCCAAGCTAAACATCACAATATAAAATATTATATTATCTGAAACCTTTCCATACAATTAATTCTACCTGGATGAATGATTAATATAGAAGACTGCATGAAATATATTTTGAAGAAAGTAATATGTACTGCATTGGAATCATCCTACTTCAGTTTCTGGAAAACATTAAAGCCAGTTTTACCTTGTATTATCTGAATAAATAGAACAGGGGTATTCATAAAGCAAGAATACTTAGGGTAAATTTTGGCAGGCTGAATAGGTGAAAGACATGAGCCTAGAGGTTTCTGAACGTATTTTGAGAAAATCATGCCCAAAATGCAATGGCCTTTGTAAGACAAAATAAGTTGTCATGCTGAAAAGTAGCAGCAGCTGCTGTGTTAAGCTGTTAAGAGCCTTTTAAAAAGAAATCAAAACAGTGTGGGTGGTTGTGTCATCTTCACTTATACAACACCTAAATGAATGTCTAAAAAATATCAGTAAAAAACGAATGCTTCCTTTATATTGTGTGTCCAAATGAAACAAATAAACAAATGCTTAGTTGATATAGATGGCAACAAATGAACATTTTAAAAGCATGTCTAATTTCTGAAGCAGTTTAAAATTAAATATCTGTAAAATGTAATTACAGATTTTTTTTCCATACTCAACTAGAATACTTAATTTTCATTTTCATTGAAAATCAGTGTGATTTGAAGTATCCTTGTACAATGTATTTTGTTAAAACGTATTCCTTGAATCAGTTATTATCAAAAGTAATAATTGATTTAGGAATTTATCTTTTATCTAGGATACTAATTTCTGAAAACAACTTCTGATAAATTTCATATGATTCATAAACCATGTAGAATAATTATTTTTTTTAGCAAAGGTAATCTTTAGGAATCATTTCATTTTACAGTTTGTTGCCATCTTTCCCCATTGTGCCAATACATTTTTCTTTACCCCTGATATGAGCATTTTATTTTCAGGGTATCTGAGACGATTTCTCTGATTTTCTGATTTCTCTTTGAAAGATCCATTTTCTATGAAATTCTATTTCCATATTTTTTCTTCTCTTTACATCATAATAATCAATGCATTTCAGTAATAAATACAATGTGAATAAGAATTTGCTTCATATTTTATAACAAAGTAACATTATTGCTTGACTTTTATTAGGGCCCAGATTGGAACATATATACGTAGATTAGTGTACCATTCTATAAATATTTCCACCATGTTTTAGGTACATAAAATGTCTTATCATCTGAAGCTTCTTTTAATTTTACCATATTGCATTTGATCCACCAGAAGTGAGATTTCATGAGGCCCTGCTAGGCAATTGCTGCCTTGTTCACCTATTGTTCCTAAGAAGGGAGAAGCCACATAATGTGCCATATCTGCTAGAATACTTTTTCAGATGCACTTTCAATAAGTATGGAAGATACTGTGCTTCATAGCTCTCAACACAAAGTATAAAGAAACAAAGAAAATATTGAGCTCTTAATAGTCAGTAGCTTGTAAGGGTAACAGACAACTACTAAACATGGAGCAAAAGAGACTTATTATCAGATATGAACAAAATAGACATGGAGAAAAATGAGTTATATCCATCCACATTGAAACTTCTTAAATATCACACTGTCAGCTGTAGTGAACCAGATAGAATTTCTTCTATTTTATTTTTATTTCAGTTGCGTGTGTGTATTCTTCTCCAGTGAGAACTTTTATCTAATTAAATTCATATAAGTAGAAATTTGATGTATCTTTTCAGTAATTATATGTTACCGAATCATTTCATGACAAAATAAAATTATCTTGATACCAAAACATAGCAAAATATAGGCACAACATCTATGATATAACTAAGCCACAACACCTATGATATAATTAATAAAAACCTAGGTTTCTATTAGGTTTTTATTAATTATATCAAAAAAAATCAGCACAATTTTATTCCTTCCATAAGTGAATGTAATTATTTTACACTTATATTCTTTTTTCATCAGATCAGTTTCTAAACCAGAATTTAACCAAATGTTGGAAATGTACTATGTAGATTTTACATGATACTTGCCTTATATTGGCAAATATGGAGAGAGTTAAATACGCTTTGCAGTTTTAATGCCTCTAGATGCATTTTGAGATCTGTTTTCCAATCATCAGAAATAGAAGAAATTCTATTTCTACTTGGAGCTATATCTTATGAAGTAAAATGAGATATACATCCTCTCGATATTCCAGAGATCATGGCTTCTATACTATGATTAGCTTTAAATATACAAAATTAAATAAATCTGAAACCAGTGTAGCTGTGAAGTGTGGATACTTGTTTTCATAAATATTGATAGGTATGACAATCTCATTTCTATGATCTAAGAGTTTCCCATAGGGAGTCTTGCTTAAAGCATAAGCTGACAGTAAGTACTGAAGGTGTACAGTGCTTTGTATAAGAAGTAGATCATTGCAGTGGGCTGCTTAGATAGCCTTGACAAAGGAAGACAACAGTAATTAGGATAACCTTTAAGAGAAAATAAATAACAGCTCAATTCTGGAAAAGAAAGGAACATAAGAAATAGGCTTAAAAGAACTCCTGAATTGATTCTATTTGGAATACTTCTTAAAACTTTGGAAAAGTTAGTAATGCCAAAATGTCCCTGAAGAAACATTATCAATCTATGTGATTTACTTACATTTAAACTGATGCTTTAATTTCATGTTCAAACTTTAATATTACAACAATAACAATAGTTAATCAGGCAAATAAGCATAGGATTTCAACTGAGGTTGGTATGCAGGATTTAAGATCAAAGAAGTTTTAAAAAATTATTTAAAATAAGACATTGTAAAGCAGAGAAGAAGGGAGATATATGAATCCAGAACATTTGTACAATTGTATGAATTTTTAATAAAGCAAATGTAATATAATATAATGACTCATGGGGATGAAAGAAAAGAATGTGTAAAAGTAAAGCTGTCCCAAAGCAGTTGCAAATTATTATATCAAAATTCTGTGAGTTTTCTAATCAAGTTGTACTATGCTATGTCAAAAGGAAAAAATCTTCAGATGAGGTAAATAACCAATATATTATTGAATTCAGATTCATGCAAAATATGCTGACAAATATCAGGATCAGAGTGGACCATGCTTAATAGCAATCCCAGCATTGAACATTTATAATGAATTACAGGTCAACACTAATTTACATATTTTGTTTGCAAGCTTTATTTTAAGTAGGTAAAATTACATGTTATATCCCTTTTTGTTTTTGGGTGCTACTGAATGGAATATTATTTTTTAAAAGCACTTCACAGGCTGAATAATATAGTTAGAATAGAATATTTATCTGTGAGTATGATGAATACGAACAATTAATTCTTAAATTTTTTCCTCCGTATGCATTGGATGACGAGTTCCAGACTTCTCAGTCAGAAATATCTAGGCATAAAATTGGGAATAGCTTCTTAAGAGTTCCACAGTCTTCTGGTACATGTGGTCTAGAACATTGATGATGACAACTAAAGTGTTTTAATCTGGAATCAGTTTATGGAAAGAAAGAGAGAGGGAGAGGGTGAGAGGAGAGGGAGAGAAAAGAAAAATAAATGAGCAAAAATTAGCACCAAGTTCCAAGTTATTCATGGATGAACTAAGTAGTGTTTGTTACAAATATATAAAAATATAAGGGTGCAATGAAAATATTACGCATTATCTTTATTGTGAGGTCTTTTTTCTGCTGTTCCTCAACAGTATTGATTCATAGTAAAAGTAATCCTGCTAGCCTTAATCAACTCATATAAATTTGTGATCTCAATAATAGATGCAAATAATCCATCTGATATTAAAGCAAATACACCTTAATCTCAGACAAAATTAGAGTTACATTTCCATCTCAACATTTTTACTTTTATGTAGTTAATTGTATTTTGTACAGAAAGAATGAATGTATGAATGTCTAGTATATGCAATATTCCAGTTGGGTGGGAATCTGAAGCATCTAACAAAGAAACATTGTTTAATTAATTTAAACAGTAGTTTTTATTTTGCTTACATAATACATACAACAGCTGCAAAAGTAATTATTCTAAAATAAAGACTTCAGTATGCCCACCTTTAATATTTCCCTTTTCTTAAAATGGAATAAATCCATGAAAGCAAGATAATTTTGGGCATTCAGAATATGTGCAATGATTTGACTTGGAGGGACTGATATCTTGGTTGGAGATTCTGCCAGAATGTGAAGGCTGAATATCATACTAAAGCTTTGAGCTCCATTTGGTGCCTTTTACTTCTGTCTTGTTTCTATCTGTGCAGGAGATGTGAAAACTAGCTTTGTCCTGTTTCCACAGCAGGGTTTTGGTTTATTTTGTTTTTTATAGCATTTTATTCCATGGCCCAACTCCAGAGCAGAACGTATTGCAAAGATGGATTTGAATGTCACATTTAACAAAATGACTTGTGTATGAGACAGTCTTCACTGCTATACAATTTTAAAAACTGATTAATTAAGGGTACAGCATAATTTTAATAATTTGTTGGCTAATACATGGAATAATTATATTTTACTTTACAGTTGAATTTAACTGAATAAACTTATAATTGAAATGTGTAGGCTAACAGTTCTCTGGCTTGTTTTTATCTTTTAGGTAACAAAATTATATGTATATTTTTGAAGTGTGGTCCTATATTTTCATTATTAACAGTGATTTTTCATATTATATGCAGTATATTTATGTCTATTACAGGTGAATACATATTTTTGTGTTCTCAGTTTAGTTGTAGAACCAAAAGTAATATTAAGAATCCTTTTTAAATGAATGGTACGAATCTCATAATTTTTGTAAACTTGATAGAAACAAAGAAAACTCATTGGTATTCTGTTCTGATAGAAAGTATATTATTCAGTGATAGAGTTATAAGTGCTGAGGATCTTAGGACAGAATTTAAAAGAATGAATGCAATTTATTATTGTCTGAAAATTTTTAAAACTGAGCCACATACTGATAAAGAAAATTCTTATAAAATACGTTTCGTGCACTAGTAGCATACCCAGTCTTCTGTATTTCAGTCCCAGACAGTATATGCTACCATTTAGAACTGTATTTAATTTAAATTCTATTACTACTATGGTTACTGGAATAATGCACAGTCTAAAACTAATGAGAGGGATACAGTAGGTAGTTTGCTATTCTCAAAGGAAAAACTATTGAATAAATAGATGAATGATGCAAGTAAAATGCTGGTGCCAGCGCTAATGGATTTTGATCTATTAACTGTCTTCAAAACTAGGAGTACCATATCATAGGTAAAGGACACTTTTCTACCCAAATTCTCCAACACCCCCACTATTTACTGGGAATGATTGGTGGATTTTAACTGGAAACAAAGCATTTTTGGACAGGTATATTATAATAAATACACACAGAAGATCAATAGCTGTATCCCATATATGTTTTATCATTTTATCAAAACTGTTTTCTTATTTCTGTGTCAACAGTCCAACCTTATGCATGCTAACTTAACAGTGAATTATTTGATTTTAGTAGGGTTCATCTTATTTCTCTTAACTATTAATATTGATTGATAAAGAATATTTGTAGTCAAGGGTTGAAACGAGGTATCCCTGGTGCTCTCAGTTATTATTATTATTTTTTTTGCAGATGTTTCATTATCCAAACCTGGCAACATTATCAATACTAGTAAGGAGTGGGATTTGCTTTCAATTTATATTCTAATGGCTTGTCCTGTCAGTGTTGGGGGGAGTAGTCTTCGATTAGGGTTAGGGTTTAGGGACAGCATAGCATACAAACCAATTAAAGCCCTCCAAACATCCTAAGTAAACCAAAAGATCCAGCAACTACAGAACAAAAACAGGAGTCATGTATAGTGTGCGTTGTAAAGACTGCAATAGACACTATGTAGGACAAACAGGCAGAAGACTAGCAGAAAGCATCCATGAACACCAACTAGCAATCAGAAGACCTGATAAAAACTCTTTAATTTCACAGGATATGGACAGACCTAACCATAGTTTCAACTGGGAAACTGTGACCATTCTAGGCCAAGCCAAGTCTAAAAGTGCTAGAGAATTCTTGGAAGCTTGGTACTCTGACAATTGGCCATCAATAGACACATAGACATAAACAATATCTACATACTGTGCAAAAGAGACAATCAAGTCAAAAGGGGAATAAAAAGACTAAAACACTTCTGCACTAGCAATCAACACTCAGATGAACCAAAATCTAACAATAAAGAGGCCAAAGAATCTTTAAGACCACTGCCGCCAACACTGACAGAGCAAGATAAACTGAGAACAAACTTCATTCCTTAGTAGCACTGATGATATCTGTCTTGGGTAATGAAATGTCTGCAAGAAAACAACCAAGCTCAGAGAGCAATAAGGACCATTACAACTTCTAATAAATTATCTCAAATTGAACTAAATATTATTCTATTAAGAATAATATAAATATGTTATACTTTTTAGTAAGGAAGAAATTACGGTCTTGAAATATAGAACACCGTGTGTATTGCAGGTCAGTTAGTGTTTCCATTTTGCAACTTCCAAAAATGTGGATTTCTCCCAAAATTTTCAGCAGTACTATGCTGACTGGGAATTTCTGGGAATTTCACACACACTTTGGAAGTTGTTTAAGAGTGAGAAATGAACATGTCTTCTCTCTGAAATAGGGAAATATGTGTATCCTTTCTTAGATTTGTAATGCTTGTTTTTTCATATTAGATATTTCAGTCTTTCTTCTGAATAATTATAACCTTTTCATTTTAATGAAAATATTTTTTCTGACATTGACATTATTCTATACTAATGCTTTCTATATTATCATTTTAAGGTGAACACCAATCAGTTGATATCTTTCTGTCAAGTGTGGGAAAATCAGGAAGTCCAGGCAGTTCGAATGATTATAAAGGTCTATTGAAGTTTATGCTCTCTACAGGAATCTGAATGGTCAAAACAAATAGGTGGTAGATAAGAGTTAATAGATTTCAAGATGTTTCAGCTTCAGCTTCGGAAGAATGGAGAATGTTAGCTTCTTCATTTGTGGCAGGATCATGAGCTGAGGAGAGGTTGACCTTGACATTTAGGAACTGGAAAGGGGCTTTCCAAAACCTAGATTGGAACTATATGCCTCTGTCTGAAATGGGTGCTGAGATCAGGCCATGATAGTAAAAGATGTGGTCTAGAAAAAGTTGGGTAGTGCTTATGGCATTGAGCAATCCCTTGGAGGGTATCAAATGAGCCATCTTGAAGAAAAGATCTTTTACCACCAAAAATGGTAGTGAAGCCTAGAATGGAGGTAAATTAGTGATGAAACCCAGAAAGACCATATGCCATGGGTGTGTCTGTGGTGGGGTGTTAGTTGTATCTGCAGGCTTCTGATAGCAGAGTTTGGCCCTCCTACATGTGTAGCAAGAGGCCATGTATTCCTTGATGTCTGCTGCCATCCTAGGCCACCAGAAGTCTTTTCAGATACTATGCAGAGTTTTGAACACTTCTGTAATGACCCAGGGCACGGCACAGAGGCAACACAGTCAGCTGACAGTTCAAACACCCTTTTATTGCTCCAAATGTTCCCCAAATAGTCCCACGTTTCTGGCAAGTCCCAGGCACACACACACCTCTAGCAGCCTCTAGCTGCAAGTAATCCAGCACAAAGCTGTGAGCACAACAGCTGCAAAACAAGAAATCCATCAGGGCAAGGGAATAAGTCAGTTAGTCCAGGAAGCAAAGGAATAAGGCAATTAATCCAGGAAGAAAGAAATAAAGCAAAAAGTTCAGGAAATGTCCAGTGTTGGCAACGGCACACAACCTTCCATGAATTCATTGTTTGTTCCTGACAAATGCCCCTCCCCACAGCGTCTCCTTAAGTCTCAGCGCCCAAGTGTGCCTTGTGGAGAGGGACGGGGTGCTTTCCTCCTGAGTAGTCAAGTCAGCCTGCACTGTTCCCACCTTCTCTCCATTCTCTGTGCTCAAGGATCAGGAGGGGGTAGTCATTGCTCATCGCTTGAGCTCTATCTCTCATGTTCAACTGCTTAGCCTCTCTTAGTCATCCTGCCCCTATCCCTCCCTGTCTACAAGTGGTGTCAATCCTGAAATGCCCTGGCCTGACTCGGCCTGCTCTTCCTTATTTTCCTCCAAAGCCAATGAAGCCCCTTCCTCAATCTCTGTCAGTTCCAGTTGATTCAGGCTCCTTTGGGGGCATGACAACTTCCCTCAGGCTCAGCCTAGACATCTCCTACACTTTCTATCCTTTCTAAAAGTAATTTTATTTGGCTTTATTTTATGATGGTATTAATATTAATACCATCAGTATATTGTACTTGCTAATCTAAAGTGCGACAATATCTACTCTGCTGTATGTTACAGACAGAAATTGCAGGAAGTTGTTTCCAACTTTTTTAGCTGAAACAGATCCTGTTATCTGTAGTATCCCCAATGTATACATTACTTGGAAAAATAGTAACTATATGTGTTGTAATCATTTCTGGAAGAGGAAGTTAAAAAAAAAAGGATAGGACAAAAGGGGCTATAAGTTAAAATTTAAAGTTCAGCTAGGCAAGGATGAACTGAAATGGAAAAAAGTGATTAACTGAGAAATGAAATGTAAACTGTTGGTTATGCAGTAAGAAAAAGAAAAAAATATATAGATGAGCTATAGTACTAAAAGTTAGAGATCAAAGAATTATCTCAAATTGAAATCCAAAGAGACACCGGGAACTATATGAAGAGGAGAAAGTATGCACAATGAGGTATAGAGCGAAAAGTAGTTTCATATAATTGATTAAAAAGCAAACGATTAAAATAACAAACTTTTTTTCCAGTTAACATAATGATATCATAGTTAAGTTTTAATTAAATTGTAAAAATTGGCCTTAGAGCATAATTGTGAATCTCTACTGTATTGTAAGACAAGAATGCTGAAGTTGGTTCTGATCCCAGTCCTCAGAAATCTTGTAAAAGCTTCCTCCTCTGCAAGAGGAAATTTTTTTGTTGATAAAATACCCTTATTGTTACTAAGTGCAAACTTTCTTGGTGTGAATATGAATTGCCCTGCAAGATAGCCTTTGGCTATCAGGATGTGCTGAAATTTATATATAAATATATACTTACTTTTGTTCGGTGAATTCAATGAACAAAAATGAGTTGCCTAGTATCTTAGGAAAATTATAAAATTTAAATTGCAATAATTATGATTATTAGAAGAATGGCCAGAGTTTATTGGCTCAGTTCCATAATTAATTTGTTTTTATGAATTAATTACCACAATGGTAATTAATTGGAGTATCAATATGGAATCTGAATTTATTAAGCATAGCCCTCGGCACCTTGCTAAGATGAGTGTGCCAAGACTGTAAGTTCACTGAGTATTCTTTAGTTTCTGAGAATCACGGGAACTATCTTCTTGTATGTGAAAAGGCATCCCAGATTTTTAGTTAAGTGGCAGTATGAATTATGAAAGACTGAACTTTTCTACTCAGAAAAAGATGCTGGTTCTCATATTTCGGGGATCTTGAATGATGATGTTCAAGTTTTTCTTTCTGATCCAGTTAGATAATGTCCCTGGAGTTATCTCATAGGAAAAACGTGTCAGGAAGTAGAGGTTGTCACACTGTAAATTCCAATATCCTTGTTGGCATATGCAAATGCATTTAATAATATTGTAAATTTGACCAGATTCTTTTTTCCATTCCTCACATTTGTCAAAAGATTACTTCTATGGAATATAATTGCAGAACAAGAAGTCATGATACACAAGGAAAGCAGAATGTTGAAAAGCTCAAGAAATAATCCTCAGGTCCTTTTTAGGATGAAAGAAAACCAAACCAAACCAAACCAAACAATTTTAGATTTCAAAAACCATCACCTATTTTGATAGTACCATATGATGGTGATATCCTCTAATAGGTAACATCTCATCTGGAGGTGATCAGATTCAGGAAGACTTCCTTAATCTATTTTGCTTTTATATTTTGTTGTAATTTTTAGATTTTTGTTATAATGAGTTTTGTATTGCAAATGGATATAAGAACACATTGGCAATAATCTTTTTCACGTTTACTTCCTAATTACCACTGTTTAAGTCATGCTGCCTTTAATTCAGACCATCAGTTATCTACTGAGAACCTTATGCTCAATGAATTTGTGAAATTTTATTACAAGCTTTATCTGTCTATCTGTCAACAAATCTGATGCAGTTGATCCCATAGTTTATGTATTGTATGAAGAAGTACTTTTTCTTAGAATCCTGAACACTTATCAAAGTGAAAAAAAAAACAGTCTTTTATTGTATGTCTATAATGGTAATAAAAGTAAATGACAAGTCCTTCAGTTAAGAAAAATAAAATCTAATATAAATATGTAGTTTGGAGAATATTTAGCTTGATAATAAGTCACGTGTAAAGCATTCTGGAACTGTAGGCACTTATAAGCTAAACATAAGTCCACAATAAAATATTGCTACTAAAAAAGCAAATGTAAATTTAAATTGAATAAATACAAATTCTTAGTAAAATAATATTTTTGCTCTATTGTCCATTAGTCAGTCTCACCTTAAATGCTATGTCATGTTCTGGGAAACCCATCTGTCAAAATATTCAGGCAAACTACAACAGATTCAGAGAATTGCAACAAGATTGATCATGGAAATAGAACATTGGGAAGAAGGAAATGGGTGTGTTTCAGAGGTGATATTCAGCAGGTTCTGACCAGTTCTGGAGAACCGGTAGCGGAAATTTTGACTAGTTCGGAGAACTGGCAAATACCACCTTTGACTGGAGATTTTACAGTTATTCTTCCCCTGCCACGCCCATCAAGCCACGCCCAAAGAACCGGTAGTAAAGAAATTTGAATCCCACCACTGAATTATGTTTAGTGCAGTATTAGTATTATGAAAGATGCTTTGCTTTAGTAAAACATTGCGAATTTTTCATATCTTGAGAATCTTTCATCACACCAAAATTCTATGGAACATACTTTTGAACTTGGAAAAAAAAAGAGACCAGTCTTCTAAAGCAGGGATCCCCAACCTTTTCGACGCCGCGGCCCGGTTCCGGCATCAGCTGGGCGCCGCGGCCCGGTACCGGCGTCAACTGGGCGCCGCCATCTTTTATGACGAAAAGGCGCTTCCGGTGATGTCACCGGAGCGCTGTTTCGTCAAAAAGATAGCGGCGCCAGCGCTTCCAGTGAGCTTTTTCGGTAGAAATGGCTTTCTACCCGGAAAAGCTCACCGAAGCGCTTGGCGCGCCGCCATCTTTTATGACGAAACAGCGCTTCCGGTGAGCTTTCTACCTGGAAAAGCTCACCAGAAGCGCTTTTTTACCAAAAAAAGATGGCGGCGCCCAGCAACCAGCGGCCCGGTAAGGCTTGTTCCGCGGACCGGTACCGGTCCGCGGACCGGCGGTTGGGGACCCCTGTTCTAAAGCATTCATTTTTATCCACATGTAATCACAAGGTGTTTTAAAGAAAAGTAAACAAACTTATGGATCTATGGAAAGCTACAAAGAACCAACCTTGGATAGAACCAATGGAGGAGCTAGCACCAGGATCTGACGAAAGCTGGGAAGTATCATTGAACGGACTGGTCATGGGTGCAACAAGATCCAGTGACATTCTGAGCAAATGGAGCTATCTGGTGGCTTCTGCCTTTTGTGATTGAAGTGGTATGCAAACAACACCATATATGTATACCTGCCCTTTGTGCCCTGATCAGTGTACAAATGAGGACCCCATGGCAATGCAATAGAATACAATTAATTTATGGCAAGATCTGTTTAATGTGTACATATTTCAAACTTGTGTTTTATATTTTAAATTTTATATCATATAGTATGTCTTATTCTGATATAGTTGTTAAATCTTTTTACAAATATATTTGAATTAAAAAAATCCCAAGGTATATTTAACAAAGCCAAGTGTTTGTGGGCTTCCTCCCTTTTAGCAAGTGGAAGGTTTAGATACATCTTTAACACATATCTATAACATACATAACTTCAGCACTGCTGTTAGATGTTATGCTGCATTGACACTGCCTCAACCAACAGGAAGGGTCTGTTTTGCATTACTGTCATTCCTAAGGGGAGGAATGTGAGAGAACTAAGTGCTTCAGAGACTAAGAAGAGACAGCGCTTTTTGCTGAAGGCAGCTGTTTGAGGTTACCTGAGGACAGAGTCTGTTCTACTGACTGAATACACACACTGTATTTTACTAGTTATGGATACATTTTAATGGACAAATCTCCTGAATAAATATGAAACACATTGTATTCCTGGGAAGCTTTCTTTTGAAAATTATTTGTAATTTTAAGTAGGCAATTCCTTAATGTGTTAATTTCACACACACACACACACACACACACACACATACACATCCCGTGTTTCCCTGAAAATAAGACGATGTTTATATTTTTTGCCATCAAAAAACGCACAGGTCTTATTTTCGGGGGGGGGGGGATGTTGTCCACTGACTCACCTCACTTGCGCATGTCACCCCTGGCCTTCTTTTTGCCATTAGATTCATTTTAGGAATTTCTTCTGTGGCCTGCAAGACTTTTCTGAAGGACTCTGCAGCAAATAACAGAGCTCTGGATTGATCATCTGCACTCATAAGAGTCTATTTACATGTTGTGCATATACAGGTAGTTTTCAATTTACGACTACAGTTCAGCCAAGAAATGTAGTTATTGCATTTGTTGAGTCGCTCACTTTTGACTCGCTTTTACTACTTTTTATGGTGGTCAATAAGTAAGTCATTGTGGTTATTAAGTAAATCATATGGTTGTTAAGTGATATGCATGGTTGTTAAGTGAACCACTTGTTTGTTAAGCAACTCATCATATCCAATGGGTATTTTCTGCTGAAAATAGCAAAAAAATTAGGCAAATCATGGTCACGTAACTACTGGACACTGCAACCAGTTGTAAATGCAAGCTTATTGCCAAATGCCTGAAACTTGGCCACATGACCATTGAGGGCATGGCAGAAAGATATGGGGTGTAAGTAGCTTTTTTGAAGTTTGTGGTAACTTCAAACAGTCATTAAGTTATTAGCTTTTGAGTGAAGACTATATGTAGGCTGTTACCTATAAATGTATAGCTAAAACATATAGATTGGTCACCAATACTAAAATTATTTGTAGATATCCAAGTCTAGAAAGACACACCTGACCATTAAAGCAACCTATAAGGTATCATTTATTTCACGCACAGTTTTGAAAAATAGGTATAATGGAGATAATTTTTGAATTATTGGCTCCTGAAATCCCCCCAATATTCATAGCTTCTCTGGTAATCAGAACAGACCAAGAAGGTTCAAAACCAGTGTCAATCTACTGTCAATAACCCAGGCTACTTCAATGTATCACTAGAATCAATTAATCACAAGTGTCATCCACTGTGGTAGATATAAAGCCACTAATATTTATCAGAAACTTTGAAAAAGACTTGCTTATAATGGTTTTGTTAAAACAAAACTTGAGACTCCTATTTAACTAGTAAATACTGACTATAAAATATTGATAAAGTATTGATTATGTAAGCTGAACCAATTGTCTATTATCATCTGAATTATGCCATTGCACTAGATATAATTCATTGTTCTTGGACCTCATTCCTCTTCAGTAAAATTGTAATCTATCAGTTTGATCCTTAATACAGTGTTTTTAGAATGCAATTCCAAGATTGCCTGATACACATTGAGATTTTTGTGTGGTTTTTAGGTTTCACTGACAGTTTTATAAAACATGAGTTTCAATTTATTTTGTTTATCCCCTTCTAAGGAAAATTTACAAGATAATCTGTATTTCTATAGCCCCATAACTAAGTGAGAAAGAACAGCAGGATAATGATAAGGAGCATTTTTCTAGGGAGGAGGACTGAAAATGTTGAACTTTCATTTAAAAAGAAAAGTATGACAAATGGACATAGTGATAAAGATTCTGTTATGAGTTATGTGAGGAGGGTAAAATGGAGAGAGATTATTTTCTCACAATTTTGGATAAGCATTAAATCCACTGAGAAAAATAATAGGAAGTAGAAGATTTTTTCACAACAGATAGTATTGTGTTTTTGTTAAGGATTTAGCAAGTTTATGAAGGATACCTCTATTAAAAAGCTTATATTTATGTTCCCTCTTTTCCTTAAAATTGGTAGTAAGAAGGAGTCAAGAAAATTGTGAATTTTCTCTGTCTAATTTCTTACCAGATTTACTTTTACTTAACTTTTCTATGCCTGCGGAGGAAGCCTTTCTTTTTGGAGAGAATCAGCTGTCTATTTTAACTATATATGACTTTCTTCACTTGGAGATTACCTTAGTATTGCCTATTAAGTATATTACATTTGTTTGCTTGTTGTGTAATTGCTTTGATTATTGTCAACTGTCTAAAGCAGGGGTGTCAAACTCTCATCATCATGGCGTCATCACGTGACATGTCAGGACTTTTTCCATCTTCGCTAAACTGGGCGGGGACAGGGCCACCACATGATACATCCGGCCTGCTGGCCACAAGTTTGACATCCCTGGTCTAAAGTCATTGAAAGTTGGGTAGCATAGAGGTTTAACAAATTATTATACATACAACAGTGTGAAATCCCAGCTGCCTGTTCTTTAGCTGGTTTTTCCTGAGTTCATCCCAAAAACCTAGGATATCATAATGTATTGACATATAATATGTGTGAATCCAAGTAGTGTGGCCTTTTGTAATTAACAAATGTCAATGTGCAGATTTTCTGTCAAAGATTTTTTGGCATGGCATCCACTGTGCTAATAACAATTACAACCCATTGGCTTATGCCATAATCTTTCAACCTCAGTTTTCAGAATTGTCTCATCTTCTCCAATTCTTTGCCTTCCATTTTACTATTTTTCATATTTTTATATCAATTATCCATAATTTCTTCTTTTCCACTGAAGTTAAATGTGGTGTTATGTTATGTACCAAAATTTGACCACTTTGCATTTGGAAAACCCATAATATTTTCATCTGCTAATTTTGACTACTATTTCTACTCTATATTCTCACCAAATTTTTTGACTTGTAAGTTGTTGCCAAGTTTTATCTTTATCAACTCTCCCGTTATTATATATCTTTTATTCATTAAATATGAAACTCAGTCAACTGAACATTTTAAAATGTATCACAAATACCAGTGACTGATGCTACGGGTTGCTGCCAGGTATCAACCAAATATCTTCTTAAAGTATACGATGTTCTGAGTAGCACAGTTTTTCGCAGTTCCGCTGGTGTTATTGCAGGAGGCTGCAATTTCTTGATGTGTTTTGTAAAATTCTTGGACATGATAGCAAGTGCCCCGATGACAATGGGTATCACTGTTACATGTTTTATCCATAACCATATAGTTTCAACAGCCAGGTCATGAGATTTCATAATTTTGATGTTTCCTAAATAAAAGAAATTGTTTTGGAAGATAAACTTTGCTTTTTTACTCCCCAAAACAATTTCTTTTATTTAGGAAAACATCAAATTTGCAAAATCCGTGGTAATTCCGGATCTGACACAACCCAGAATTACCCCACAATATTAGAAGTTAGAAACAAGCCCCAAAAGTCACATTCTCCAATAGAAGTAATTCAACGTTGCTTGATGTCATAAATGTCCACCTCAAGGGGCCTCAGCAAGGTAGCTTGTGTTCCCACTGGAAGAAGAATCCCTAGCCTAAAGAACTTTCTCTATCTCCACTGCTCCCTCCTTAGGAATGTGGCAAGCCCAAAACCCTTCTACCATAACCGCCAAAGAGAAAGTAAGAAAAAGAATATATGCTAAACCTAACTAAAATGGCTACACATATGTCAATTTCAGGCTTGACACTGCCTTTGTTTCTGTTGTTTTTATAATGTTCTTGATTTTCATAGCCTGCAGCAATTTTTCTGTTGTTGTTGTTGTTGTTGTTATTATTATTGATTGTACAGTCAGCCAGATGTTCAGACTGGTTTGGCATTTTGTCTACCTATCAAGTCCTTACCAAGGACCTGGGATAGGCAAATCTGGATGTTTGATGGTATTACAGATATTGCCGCAGGATAGAAGCTGTTCCAAGTAAAGCTGCCATCTGCAATTGACTTATATTGTTGTTGTTGTTGTTGTTGTTGTTGTTGTTGTTGTTGTTGTTGTTTTTGGTTATTATTATTATTATTATTATTATTATTATTATTATTATTATTATTATTATTATTATTATTATTATTATTATTATTTGTTTCTACTCTTGAAAATTAGGCAAAGAGCTATAGATTAAAAAACTGCAGTGTCAAAAATGAATATTATAACCAAGAACATAAAATGCTATAGGTCAGTTAAAGATAAGTTAAATGTGATGAAAGATTATATTTTCAGCATAATTGTTTGAAAAAAGAGATTTAAAAGCAAATAATAATTGAAATAATTTAAAATAATAAAGTGAATCATAGTGAATCATGTCCATATTACAGCTATCCTAGATTTAGGTATCTACCTATCTAGTGGGCTTCTAACAGTATGTCCTACTCTGATCATCATCTCAAATAAAATGAGGACATTGGAACATTAAGAGACAAAAACTATGAGAATTTCTGAGCAGCCTTGAATATCTAGGTAGAGCGACAGTTAAGTCAAAATGTCAGTTCCTGTACAAATCACAAATAAGTGATCTTTCCAGGGAAAAGACATTTTCACTGCTTGCCATTCTATTGTTATACCCAAACCTTTCCCACATCAAAATCAAATCTCATTGTAATATTCCCTAAAATATACAATTCATTTTTACTATATTATATTTTAGAAATTCGTTTTCTGTTAACTTTGCTTAATTTTTAATACCTGTAAAGCTTCATTTGTACCACAGTGGACTGTCTAAAATTCACTGTAATGTGAATTATAATACCTTAATTATCTGGCAGTTCTAATGTAACAATTGTGCATAAATTGTTCTGAGAACAAAATTAACAACTGTAACATAAACCCAATTTCTTCTTTGCATTTATATATTAAGACTCAGAATAAACAAGAAATTGACACCTCATTTTTCATCATTCAGAATAAATAATTAGTAGCTTAAGGAAAGATCTTTAAAACTTGTGTGAAAGTGTTTGTGCCTTGTGGTAAGTGGAATGTATTCCATAAAACGGAACTAATATGAGGTACAGTTTGTTCTGTGGCTTTTGGACCGTCTACAGATGACTGGTAAAGAGACAGGGATACCAAACAAAAACATAATTGTGATATAATGGAAGGATGAATCAGCCATTCGGACATTCAAACTGGAAAAAACAGGCAAAGTCTGAGAATATTTCTAGGGTGGCATTATAATTCATTATTGACTGGAAAGAGGTGAGGTTTTAACTTTAAGGCCAAAGATTGTGAAGTTTGAAAAGACCTGTTTTTCAGTGCAAGATGGTAAACTGAATCAATGTAAAAGGTATTTACTGCTTGTCTGCTAGCATTTTTTTAACAGTTCGCCCTTGTAGATTAACACAAACTGGAATACTAAGAAATAGGAGGTAAAGGAGATATGAAACAGGAGTTTTGAAAAAAATCTGAATGAAGATCAGGTAGATCAGATGAGTCTCTGAATAAGGAATAAGAAAAAATTAGCTTGATCTGAGCAACATCATTGTTGGTGCTTTTTCACAGAAAGTATGAACAGCAATTTCTTTTTAATTATTCATTCTGTTTTAGTGGGGTGTGTGTGTGTCGACAGTGCATTTTTTTAATTTGAATTCTAATTGGATAAAATATGTAGCTTCTTTTATAGTGGAGGCTGCAACTGTAAATGCACCTTCTAGGGAATAAGCCCCATCGAACACAATGAGAATTAATTCTAAGCAAATATGATATAGTCATATTAAAATAATAGAAACAGAAAATGCAACCAAATTGAATTTATGTTTATTAGGCTGGAAAAGAAAACATGACACTCTTGATTATTGAGATGTACTGGAAGTATGCATGTATTTATTTTGAGGATATGAATTTGAAAGGTCTATGCTTACCTATTGTTTAAAAAAAGTGAATGCATTATATTGGAAGGATTATGAGTGAAAGAGAAACCAGCAGAAATTAATGAAGGAATGATTTCATGTACACTGAATTAGTTCTGATGAAATTACTATAGTTTCAAATCTGAAACAAGAATAAAAATTAAGATTGTGTCATCCCTGGAATTCTCATAAATTATTTTCCAGATATTATATAGGAATATGTATCATTTTGTCATTTAAAAATATGTTGTTTGGTTGTTTTCATATTCTACACTTTAGTCAGCAGGTCATGACTTCTTTTCTACATTATAATTAATTTGAATATTGTGAATATAGTTGATGCTTCACTTTAATATACAACTTAAATAACTGTATCCAATTATGAAATATGGTAAACTACTCCCTATAACGCTATACCGCAATAATGCAGTATTTGTTTTTCATTTTTTTTGCTTCCTGATAAATCTGTGTACATGCAAAAAAAATTGCTTTTATCATTTATGTTGAAAATGGAGAATCATTCTTCATAGTACATCACTTTAAAAAAAATCAATTAATGTCTCTTGCTGTTTTGGCTAAATGCCATCTAAAACTATTTCCCTTGGGAACTGGTACTTAGATCTAGAGCCATTGTTTGCAATATAGGGATGCTAAATTATGCTTGACAGAACTATAGGAAGAAATTTACTTTTTTCATCATGCACTTCATCATCTATTTCGAAAGTTGAACTGGATTTCTTAACCAATGTTTTAACAAGCTCATTGTAGTTGTATCATTTAAGAATTTGTTAGGATTTAGGCAGAAGAAAGCTAAGCAGGCAAAGTTAATTCATCATTTTAATTTGAATTCCAATTTAAATTCTGAATCAGGATTTTTTAAAGCTATGGTACTTTCAATTATTACACCTTGTCCTAGATCCTATAACGTTTACAATGGTTCAGGGCAGTATAAATAACTTTAATATGTCTTACACAGTATAAAAACTGTACAATCAAGCAAACTGCCAAAGATTATCTGGGAAATGTTTGGTGGCTCAAGAAATCCCAGTGCAATTCTTTATATTATGCTTAGTATAATTCAGATGCTGGACCGAAGAATTAAGTCAATTTCTTTATTCCTTTACATTTGCCAATTTTATTAATTTAAGATTTTTTAATTTTACTACATTTTTTTCTTACACTACAGTTTGAGGTAATGTAGAACATTTCAGGCTGATTAATGAGAGATGTTTGCTGGCCCACAAACAATACAAGCTAAGTTCATGATTGTGTGGATACTATATATGCAACTCATTAATGCAAACATCTTTCTTCTGGATGTCACTTATTTGCCCCAGCTTGGCCTATTGCAACTTCAGGTTTCATTGTCTTAAGGCGGGTGGGGATATTTAAGATGGCCGTACTAAACGATTGCTTAAGGCAGGGGTCTTCAAACTTGGCAAGTTTAAGACTTGTGGACTTCAACTCCCAGAATTCCTCCTCCAGTCATGTTAGCTCAGGAATTCTGGGAGTTGAAGTCCACAAGTCTTAAACTTGCCAAGTTTGAAGACCCTTGGCTTAAGGAGACAAACAAATTTATTAGGAGGGCCAGTGCATGAATTAAAGTAGGTAGGAAAAACATAGATTTGATTCTTGTGAAATTTAAAATTCATATTATTTGATTACTTATTAAAAATATGGCAATGAGAGAACCAACTAGAAATAATGATTATATTATGCTCTTAATATTTTCTTTCCTATTTTCTTTCCAATTTCAAGTCAAAATATAGATTTCTGTCATATATACTTATTCCTGTCCTAAAGTATGGGCAAGTATTTGCTTTGCAATGGATCTTTTCAGTGGTTTGTCAGTCCTGGAATGTCCTACACAATGAGCCATGTTTTGTTCCTACTGCAGGGATGGGATTCGACCAGTTTGGACCAGTTTGGGTGAACCGGATGTTAAATTTACATCTGGTTTGCCGAACTGGTAGTTAAACCGACTAGCTGGCCACAGCCACCCCTCCCCTCCCCTCCCAGGAGTCTCCACGCATACCATTTTGGATGCAGGTAAGTTCAGGGTTTGCGCAGAGGCTCTGGTAGAGTGAAAAATGGGATGAACTAGAAGTTTTGAAAGTCTGGAAACAGGCCTGTTTCCGGCTTCCAGAGGCCTGCCAGAGCCTGGGGGAGGCTGTTTTCGCCCTCTCAGAGGTCCAAGGGAAGCCTAGGGAAGGCAAAAAATGCCCCTCCCAGAAGTTCCAGTAGGCAACGCCCACTATGGCCATGTCCACCCAGCAACTGGGTGGTTGCTGGGATTTTTGAATCTCACCCATGTCCTACTGTACCTACAGAAGTAACCCATCAAGAAAACCAAAAACTGAAGACAGTCCAAACAATTATTATTGTAGAATTTGTTGATTGAGTCACTGTTTTCACCTGCAACATAGCAAATAGCAAGAGTCACAAGATTATATAGGTCTTGAATAGAATATTTCTCAAGTAGAATTTTGAGCATATGCACAGGCTAGCAGAACCTAATTACAGAGAAAGAATTGCTTTCCAATCCAATAAGGAGACAAGAAGATCACAGACAGAGACAAGGATATTTTAGGGTATAAAAACATTACAGGTAACTTCCTAGAAATGCAACATAGCAGCTTTGATATGTAACATGAGCCAAGGCCTTAATTATTATTCAAGTAGACTAACCCTGCATTTACAGCTTTGTAGAAGGAGATTTCTGTTAATCTGAGTAGTAAAAATCAGAAGTCTGGTAGCACTTTTCATCCATGCATCTGATGAAGTGAGCTGCAGTTCAGGAAAGCTTATGCCTTTTAATAAAATGTGTTAGTCTGAAAAGGTGCTACCAGGCTCCTGATTTTTGCATTTATAGCAGGAAGAGAGGAGGCAGCCATGGTAACATAAATCCTTGAGTTGCTAAGGTGTGAACTCTACTATCAATTAGTTACTAACAGGGACAGATTGGCACAATAATAAAAATTCCCATTCTTAAGGAGTTAAAATACAATAAAGGACAACTACAATATAAATCTGAAGCAACATATAGCAGCGTTGAATTTGTAAAAACAAATATAAACATGATTACCAGGAGGCTTCAAATCCAATTTGCAATATATCCATGCTTTTTTGGTTTCTTTAATAAACATTTTAAATGATAAACAAATTAAATTCAAAGGCATAGGAAGGAGGATAACACCAGGACAATATTTTCTGTTCAGTTTAACAGAGGACAAAAACAGTTTAAATAAAGATAACAAAATGATTACCCATTATCGACTTAAAGAAAATCATGGTTCACTAAATATATTGTCTAAGCTTTTAATATAATATAAGCTTTTAATTTTATATATGATCTGTTTTTAATCACACTGTTTTGAATGATGACAAAAATGGATTTCAAAATTATTAAATATTTTGCTTTTCACAAAAAAGTTACTAAAGAAGTATTTTTGCACAATGGCACTTAATGAAGACAAAAACACATTTCTAAACCTGAATCCACAATGGTTGGCTATAATGAACAGAGTCATGTTGCAACTTTGAACGATCACTGAACAAATGGTCATAAATGAATAATTATATTCCTTGTTCTCTATGATGTTCATGAAATTCCCTTCTAGATGTTTTAATCAGGGGTGGAATTCAAAAATCCCAGCAACCAGTTTGATGCCTGGTTGCTGGGTGGGCATGGCCTATCAGAACTTCTGAGAGGGCCATTTTTCAATTTCCCCAGGGCTGGAGGCTTTCCTTGGACCTCTGGAAAGGCGAAAATGGCTTCGGGAGGCCCTCTGGAAACCTGTTTCTAGACTTCTGGAACCTCCAGGAGGGCCATTTTTCACCTTCCCAGGGTCCAGAGACTTCTTGGGCCTCTGGGAGGGCAAAAACGGCCTCCCTGGGCTCCAGAGGCCCATCGGAAGCCAGAAACAGGCCGTTTTTCTCCCTCTTAGAGCCTCAGCATGGATCCTGCACTTACCTGCATGTAAAATGGGCCGTGTGGAGACTCCTTGGAGGGGAGGGGAGGGTTGGACTGGGGCAACCGGTTGGTTTAATTACTGGTTCAGAGAATCAGATATAAATTTAACATCCGGTTCACCCGAACTGTCCAAACCAGTAGAATCCTACCCTTGGTTCTAAAACATTTGCTCCATCATGTTAATTTAGGTCTATTCCTTTACTATTTTCTTTACTACTAATACATTAGTTATAATACTTACTAGTTATTTTAGACTTCATAAATTTTAACAGGTATATGATATTTTCTGTAAATTTATTTCCCCTGCATATGATTTCTAACGATAATATTTTGTTTTATATTTTGGTTTTATGTGATTTCCAAATGTTAATTAAGCAATGTAGTTATTTGCAGTGATATATGGGCTTCATTTTATCATTATTGGCAACTCTAATTCCATCGTTATATCTAGATAATAATTCAATTTTTCTATCATATCCTGAGATTTAGGTAGAACTTAGAACTTGTTATTTTCTTTCAAGATTTTAATAAGTAAGTTACTTTTGAAAAAATGTGAAATTTTAAAAATTGCTTGCTTTGTAAGATTGTCTGCAAGCATAAAGACGAATGTGTAATGCATGTAAAAATCTTCAGATCCCTGCCACTCACAGGATATTTTTTAGAAGTCTTTAAAACATCACGTCAGTAATGTTGTTTGTTTATCCTAATTTTTTGTTAGTTATATCTGCTCTTCAACGTTTTTCTTAGTGATTTAGCAAAAATAATTTTCTACAATGAAAAGTTATCCAGAATATTACATATGGCTCATTTTTAATTTGCTTGTTGCACTTATTTTGCACTTTTTTCTAGAGCTCAAGGTATTTCACAGGGGACAGCTCTTTTCATGTTACACAACAACCTGCAACTAAGTCTAAAGAAAAAGAAAGGGACTAGCCAAATTTAGGATGAGGATTAAGGATGAACCTGAATGCAGGCCTTCTCTAATTCTAGTTTAACACCCTAATAATTGCATCACTTTGATATCTGCTTCTTACTTGCAAGAATTAACAATATTTAAATCAAGCTAGATAAACTATAAGACAATAGGGCATTAAACTGCAAACAAGAAATGAGTATAGATTCTTGTATAACATGTATATATAAGTGCTTACATATATACCTTTCTTCCCTTTCTTCCTTCTGTCTCTAAGTTCTTCAGGGTTCATAAGGAACAAACCATTCTCTCTCTCCCTTCTTTCTCTTCCTCCCCCTCAATGAATTGTGTTGAATCAGACCAAAGATTATATAGTCCCCATAACCATTCAGAATAAGAGCCATCTGCTTCCTACACTGGCAAACCAGATGCCTCTGGAAAGCACACAGACAAGATAAAACTTTGGCTGTCAAGTACTGCTGCTCTCCAAGAGCTGACATTCATTTTCATACTTCCATTAAATACAAAGTCAGATATAGCCATGCTAATGAATGATATATAGATGAATGTTATGTAAACACCCTTTAGCATGTTAGTTACTTTCTACAATTCCATAATTTCTAGATTAGGACTGAAGTGCATTGAATTCCCAGATAATGGGAACAGTAGTTGGCATCCCAACTCAACATGCGGGACCCCATGTTGGAGAATGATTTAGTAAATGATTGGATTCAATAATACAGATTTTACATTCTTCCTTACTGTACTTATATTTATCTGGGAATAAATCCTTCTTAGTAAAATTTACTTTCCAGTGAGTAGACATGAGATTGAGACTTACAGTGTATATTGTTCCAATATCAACTTTCACTGAGTTTAGTAGAATTTATTTCCAATAACTACAGCAGTGCTTAAAAGTTTGAAAATCCTTTTGAAAATTCAATATATCTGCAGAAATATGACCTAAAATGGGAGTAGCTCTCCATTTAAGTCTAAAACTAGATAAAGAAAGCCCAGTGAAGCAAAGCAGTCAAAAACATACTTGTTCAATGATTCATTGAATAAAAGATCCAAAGCTACATATTTTATGTGTGGTAAAAGTATGTGAACATTTGTTTCAATAGCTTTGTGCCCCCCCTTATACAACAATAACAATTAAATGTTTCTGATAACTGTTGATCAGTTTGCATATCAGCTTGGATATTTTAGCCATTTTTTCACTTCTTCAACTGCATCTCAGGAATATTAGAAGGCTTTCTAACATAAATTTCGGGTCCTTCCAAAATATTTCTTTAAAATTAAGACCGAAGTTACCAAAGATCAAAATAGAAATACGAATAAATATTTTATTTTATTTCTATTTTATTTTTTTATCTAGTTTATCCATATTTGTGATAGATGCTTGCTCTTTAAGAAGTGTTTTCTACTTAAAATATTTGCAATAACTATCAGAGTTTTACTGATTACTGTGCTTACCGCTTGTAATGTGCTTACTATTATTATAAAGACATGATAAAATAGTGATATTTGGCCTCATTTGTCTGCACATCTGAGAATAATAAAATTAATGTATATGCTACTAAAACTTTGACTGTCATGATTTTAACTGGCCAAAATAGTACATTGCAGGGCAACAATTTTTCAACCAGATTACCTCAAATGGGCTAACTTACAAAATGTGTCCAAAATCCAGGACTCATGACTATCAAGGGAATGAAATCTGGAGAAATTGTGGCTTTTTCATGCTACTGGCTGCTGCTGGGTTCTGTTGTAGTCACGTGTTCTTCTTTTTCAAATATTCTATGATAATTTCCCAGTGAATCGTGCATTTTCTTGCTCTCTGTCCCCTATCCATCAACAGCCACTTACCTGCCTCATGGGAAGAGAAAGGAAAAGAGGAAGAGGGACGAAGGAACCCCATGCACCCTTTTCATTCAATGCCATCTCCCATGCACCTTGCCAACTCATGCAGCCCTCTTGAATACCCTCATGTATCCTCCTTGACCTGTATTGCTCTGCTTCACCTTCTTTGACCCCCATGGCATCTCCTGCACCTTTTCCAACTTTCCATTCCCCTGCATGTCTTTCCTGACATTACAATAACTAGATTGTGGATGTGTCATTAAGTCATTTTGACTTTTAGCAACCACATAGATATCAATCAATCAGAATAGAATCAAACCTCCTGTTCAAGCAGGAGTTTTTTTGGCTGCCAACACTGCTAACTCGTATTTAAGTGATTATCAATTAGGACTCCATGGTCTGCCTCACAGTTATTTTATTTGAGCCAGGTTTCACCTAATCTGTACTTATACCTTTGGTTTTTCCTGCCTAAGTGTAAAACCTTACTTTTCTCCATATTAAATTTTATTTTCTTGGATAGGGCCATTGTTCAGTCTGCCAAGATATTTTTGTATCCTGACCTTGTCTTCTGGGGTGTTGGCTATTCCTGCTAGCTTAATATCATTTGCAAATTTGATGAGTTCCCCTTCTATTCTTCCATCTAAATCATTAATAAGGATATTGAAGAGTACTGTGCCTAAGACGGAACCCTGTGGTACCTCACTTCTTAAAAGAAACTTCTAAAATTATTGTTGACTTTTGTTACAAGTCTTAATTCATTCTGAGCCTTTCCTGACTTCATCTTTGCAGATTATTCTGGCTCAGTTATGTGTGCCTTTTTCCATTTTTCATACTTATCCTTTTTGTCTTTCGGTTTATCAGAGAGATCTTTGTGCAACCATGCTGATTTCTGTTGGATTTCTTGTTTTTCTTGTTCAATGGTATTGTGCTGGACTGGCCTTTTATGATAATATTTTTCAGAGTTCCCCATGCTTCTTGAGCTGTTTTTCCCTTTAGGATTTTCATCCATGGAATCTTTTGTAGGCTCTCTCAATCAGCTCTTCTAAAATTTAAGACACTAGTTGGGTTATGGTCTATTGCTTGTGTTTGCAATATATTGAATTCCAATATGATGTGGTCACTCTCACCCAAAGTTCTGGCAATTTCAACTCCCTCTATCACTTCTCTATTAGTAAGAATTAGGCACAGTACAGCTTTTTCTTTAGTTCCCCTTTCTACCTTTTGGAAGGTAAAGTTATCTTCTAGGCGGGTTAGGAATCCATTCAGCCTCCACCTTGCTATAAAGTTTGTCTCCCAGATAACAGTGTATTTAAAGTTTCCCATTACTATTGTGGTATGTTCGCTATATATATTTGCTAATTGATTAAACAAACAAAAAAATCATCTATTTCTTCAACTAGGTTGGGTGGCATGTAGTATATGCCTATAGCAATGTCATTCTTTTTTCCATTTATATTGACCAATATGTATTTCAGGAGGGTTTCATCCATGGTTTTATGCATTTCTGTGGAGCTATAATGATCTTTTATATATAGTGCAACTCTATTTCCTATTTTATTTTATTGATTTTTTCCATGATATCTATCCCTAACTTGTTTTTTTTCTGTTATACTGCTGCTGGCTGTCCTCTTTTTCTCTTTCCTTTTACTTTTCCAAGCATTGGTGTCTCCTCTGGTGAGTTAGGTGTCCACATAATATCCAAATAGGATCATTTCAGCTTACCTCAAGTGTTAATTGTTTGACAATCTAGTTGTTTATTTTCTTAGCTGTCCGCAGTGTCCACAATCTTCTCAGGAGTCTTCTCCAGCAACTATATTGGCTTTGCGATCAATAGGTTAGCATAAGGAAGATTAAAACTAATTCTTATTTTGCAATGTTTTTCTAAAAAAATATTACCTTATAGAGAGATCTATCCTTTAATATATGTATCACATTTATGTATCCAGGTGTATTTGGATTTGTGTGACTATATTTCCTGTGAAAGAAATGTAGATTAGGTTAAGGAGTTTCTGCGTATTTTTTCTTACAAAAGCCAAATTCATTTTTGTTTAATTTATTATAACATTCTGAGTCTCAGTACTCTCATTCATTGTGAAATCTCTCCTTCAATTTCTTACTCATTTTTTTTTTATGTTTGCAATTGATGCTTGAGATGCTGGAGGAAATAAAGCAATTATGATTAGTTCTCAATCCCTGCCATTTTTTTCTCCCACACTGCACTGGGGATATTTTGTTCTGGGGCATTGTCTACATTGTGTAGTGGTGGAGAACTAGCTGCAATTATTTCAGCTTCTTTGATGCATCTTTCTTAAATGAGTTATTTATGTGAGTAGCTATTTTATTTTAGAATAAAAATGAAATATAGTGACAGAAGATGTGCCTGCAACTTGATAGTATTAAGGGTTTTTTTATTATTATTTTTAGTTAGCCTTGTAATGCTTCCCCAGGATAAATAAGATGGTATAAGACTTTTATTCTTTCCTGTTCTTTTTTGTTGCACTAGAAGTCTTATTTTGAGATTCTGTATATTTGGCACTGGAGACATCTGTTGTATTTTGTTAACTACAGGTCTTTTGCTTTTTTATAATTATTTTCCATTACTGTGGCAAATAATTTGAGCTTCCTAAAATTACTCTTGACTTGGATTAGTAATTAAAAATCAGTGAAGAAATGGAAAGATGCAATTAGCACATATATGCTTAGTAAAACAGGTGCAAAAAAGTATAATATTACAAAACCAATACATGAGTTATTGATTTTATGTACCATTTGGCAGAGCATTTTATAATTAATGTTAGCAAGTATTATTAATATGGTTTTATTTCCTTATTTTAGCTGCCTTGTCTGAATACAGATCCTTAGATGGTGTCACTCAGCAACAATTTAGTTGAACTCAATGGAATAATGCAAGATTATATAAGAAAAGGGTCAGAACGAAGCTCTTTACTGTAAATTACTAAATGGACTAGTCTGCGTGCTTGGCATTTGTGTGGTGGATGTTCATAGTAATATAGGAATGGGTGCAGCATCTTCCTAAATTCTATTGAGAAACTTCTAAGATTAAGAACATGTAGCTCCAAAACACTTTGCATATTTATTAAAACTTTATTTATTTATTTATAAATAATAGTATATTTAACTTGAGAATTAACTAAGGGGAAAGTATACAAATGGGTGGAGGAAGGATCTTCTATTTAATCCACCAATCACCTCCAAAATGGCACACCCCCATCCAGGCTCTACTCCAATCAGCAGAGCCAGGTTTTAAGACTCCTTTGGAAGGCAAAGAGAGTGGATTTCACCTTGAGGATGGGAGTAATGGCATAAAGGGCTCTTCCAGCCAGAATTCATTGCCCAATGGCAGCAAGCTCCTTCTGCCAGCCCAAGTGAGATAGGTCAATCCTAATAAAAGGATTTATAGGTAATAACCAAGAACCTGAGTTGAACAGGAAGCAAAGTGGCAGCCAGTGCAGTTCAAGATGTTATATGGGCTACCCTAGGGATCCTCAGAACTGTCTATGCAGCCTCATTCTGAAGCAGCTATATTTGCAGAATAGTTTTCAAGGGTAATTCTGTGTACAGTGCATCACAGTAATCTAACATGAATATTCACATTAAGACTTTGGGTGGCCGTTGCACAGGAGAAAAAAAAATATCTATTTGTATATTACAATTCCTATGAATGAGATGACTATCAACAGCCTTTGTGTTTATTCTTTTAAAAATTGCTCTTTTGTAAAATAAATTAACTTGTTACAGTGTTGACTGGTTTGTAGGTTTTATGATAATCTCCAAAGATGGTAGGCAAAAAGGCAAACATTACTAAAATGTGAACTCTACAATCTGTCAGAGAGACTTGTAAGCAACTCTTAATATAGAAACTTTTACAGCTTGGAAAATATTTCCTAAGTGTATAATCTGGCAGTTCTTTCATTGTATAAGGGAAATATGTGCTTTTCATTATCATAATGGAAAAGAATTTAAATCTAGAAAAATATTTGTATATATTTTGTATTGCTTTTTTATAGAAACATTCACAAATATTCCAACGTTAAGCTTTTGCTGGGATTATATAAAAAGGAAAGCACTCCTTTCTTTATTTTAAAGGGTCTGCAGTCTAAGAGATGTAGATGAAGAGCATAAAGAGCAAATCTTTTTCAATCTTCAGTTTTTTAAAGTAACTGCTGTCTATTGATAATAGCCAGGGCAACCATGTTAATCATGTTTGAACATTTAATACTGAAGTTACCTTTGCTGTCTAAGTAAATATAGCTTACAGACTTCTGCTTCTGAAGAAACAAGATTTTTTTTTCTATTTATAAGTGGTTGGAAGGATGCCATTCACACTCATTGTATTATGTGATAGACACTGCATAATCTAGTTTTCTAGAGTGAAATGCAAAACCAGCATACATATTCGATCCATTGATTTTGTCTTTAATTAACTTAATGAAAGATCTAAGAAACATATTGCATCTATATTCTAAGCTTAGCTTTTGATATACATTTTCAGTCTAGGGACATAGGACACAGAATACTGTATTATTTAAATATTCAAAGAAATATCTCTCTTTTTGTATTTGTTATCAAAGATTAGATAAAATTCACTTAAAAATTAATAATAATTTTTAAAACACCTTGAGATCCAGCATAATAGTGAGTAAAATGCTGGACTAGGAATAATAATAAGCAAACTCTACTTCTCTTTTGGCACAGAAGCCAGCCGGATAATTTTGTGTCAATTTCTTTTTGTCAGTCCTAGTCTAGAGACTAAAACAACAACAAGAATAACAATAAGACACCCCATCAGTTTGCACTAGACCAGCATGCTACTTTGTAGTCCATATCAGGATTTCAATGTAGAAACTGTCAAGAAAAGGAAGTAGTTATCTAAGTAGTTTCCACTTTCCCAGAGTTAGTTGTCTTTTCTTCTGCTTTAATGGTTTATTGCTTCCTTACCCTTTCCCAAGGCTAGTAACACATTCCTTTGTTCTCCATAATCTTCAAGGAAAAGGCCTTTTTCCTGCAGTGGATTGATTTGGGTTTTGTTGTTGTTATTATTACTACCACTGTGCACAGTATCATTCCTACCTGAACCTTTGGAATGGTGAACTTCTGGGATGCATATATTGCTGAATTACATGCCTTGCATACTTGGGCATTTATCTAGAGTTCTTAGAAATTTGGTTGCTAGATCAGAAATTTGTAGATGATAACTTTGAGGCAGATCCTCTCTTCTGGCCTAATTTTACCCTATGAGTTAAGCGTAGCTATTTATTTAGAAGAATATCAGGAAATGTACAGTTCTGCCTATATTAAATCTACCCTTGTCTGTGCTTTAATTATAGATGGAAGGACAGACTTGGCTTGAAAGGATAAGGGACACTGTCCCTTTTCTAAACTTTCCCTGGATTTTGTGTTTTGCACCAGTTATAACCTGAAGGCAGCAGAGAAACTGATCTGGAAAGCTTGGCAAATTACTAGAAGTGCTGTCATGTACATATCTGGATGTTAGGGCTTGCTTGAGTGGTTAAGCTCAAGGGAGAAACTAGGGATACAGCAATGGTCCTCATTGGGGAGCTTCATCCTTATCTAACCTAAAGGTAAAGATAAAGGTTCCCCTCACACATATGTGCTAGTTGTTTCCGGCTCTAGGGGGCAGTGCTCATTTCCGTTACAAAGCCAAAGAGCCAGCACTGTCCGAAGATGTTTCCGTGGTCATATGGATGGCATGACTAAATGCCAAAGGCACACGGAACGCTGTTACTTTCCCATCAAGTGGTCCCTATTTTTCTACTTGCATTTTTACATGCTTTCAAACTGCTAGGTTGGCAAAAGCTGGGACAAGTAACGAAGCTCACTCGGTTATGCGGTGCTAGGGATTCGAACTGCCAAACTGCCGACCGTTCTGATTGACAAGCTTAGCGTCTTAGCCACTGAATCACCATGTCCCCATTTTATCACCAACCTGGTTTTGAGGTTGGTGATTTATCTGTACAAGGCTTTTATTTCAGAAGGTCTTCAGTCTTTTGTTCTTTGATGAGGAGTCTTAGGCAACTTGGAAAATTATGGCTACTTTGATAACCATATTCCAAATTGCTACAGACTTAAACCATATCAAAAGCTGTACATTAGATTTTGTTTTTGTTTTGGAAAGCTGAGACATAATCTGAGGGACGGGGTATTATTATCCCTTGTTTGTGGCTATCTGTTTTCTGATTTACTTGAAGTACTTCAATGCGATCATATCTGCAGGGATATGGAGTCATTCGATTGAGTCATTTCAGGTTCCTGATAAGGCTACTTAGTTCTAAGAATACATTTGGGAAGTTTTATGAGACAATGGCAAGCAATCTTATTAAGGCTGAGCAAGCTTTGGAACACAGAAGCAAGTGTGACTGTTAAAGAAATTGTATCTGAGTATCCTCTCATTCTGTGCCAGTACATGGCTGCTCATGATTTAATTAAGGAGAAATACCTGGCGTGATAAGTGTACTGAGAGAAGAAAATATTTGTAGCTCAGAGTTGACCTGTGGGATCCTTGGTGTTCTCTGAGCTTGGTTGCTTTCTTGCAGACATTTCATTATCAAAATAGGTAACACCATCAATGTTAGTAGGGAGTGGGCTTTACTCTCATTTTATATATTTGTGATTTGCCCTGTCTGTGTTTGTTGGTAGTGATCTTGGTGATTCTTTGATTGGGCTGTTGTTTATTGTTAACTTGTTTGGAAGTTCCTTCATTGGGATATAGTTTGCTTCCTGATAGTTGATCTAGTGTTAATCTTGGTGTTAATCTCTACTTAGGAGGTGTTTAGTCTCCCCCCCCCTTTTTTTTTGGATTTTTGATTGTCTCTTTTGAATGGTATGTAGATATTTATCTCTATGTGCCCATTGATGGCCAATTTAAGTGTCAGGCTTCTAGGAATTCTCTAATGTTTTTGGACTTGGCTTGGTCTAAGATGCTCAGTTTCCCAGTTGAAACTATAGTTAAGTTTGTTCATGTGTTGGATCATATACCTCACATTGATAAGGGTGTCCTACAAACAGCAAATAAGTCAAAACATATGTAAGACTTCAACTCTGATCCTATGTCATGGCAGTAAGAGTAAGGGACAAATAATAGTACTTCTCTGTACTTACCACATTCATGTACTGTGATCTATCAATCTTTAAAGTTACCTGAATGCTTTTAGAGAAGAATGGCTGGGATATATTTAACTGCTACAGTTAATTGGTTGGAGTTAGTAGATAGTGACAACAGAGCCTTATTCTACAAGATAATGTGGGAACAGTTTAAATTTTTAAATACATGGATAACATGGAGTTGTACCTTATCTTTCAAAAATCCTGGAACATTGGGAAATTACCTGACATTTGGAAAAGAGTTGATATGGTTCCCATCTTCAAAAAAAAAGGGGGGGGAACAGACCCAGAAACTACAAATCAATTAGTATAATATCAATACCAGGAAAGATACTAAAAAAAGATAATACAAAAACAGGTCTGTGATAAAGTTATAACTAAAAGCAAGCATGGATTTATTAAAAACAGATCATGCCAACCAATCTTGTTTAATTCTTCGACAAAGTAGACCACAATCTACTTTTTGGTAAGCTAGAACAATGTAGGATATACAGCATCACCACCAGATGGATTTGTAACTGGCTAACAAATTGTACTCAAAAAGTCGTCCTTAATGATGTTACATCTACATGGAGAGAACTAACCAGTGGGGTACCACAAGTTTCCATTTTGGGCCCAGTACTTTTCAATATCTTCAGAATGAATGAATGAATGGATGAATGGATGGATGGATGGATGGATGGATGGATTCTTTATTGGCCAAGTGTGATTAGACACACAAAAATTTGTCTTGGTGCATGTGCTCTTAGTGTACATAAAAAGTGTACATAAATGACTTAGATGGGGGAATTCCCCTTGTATTCCCTCAGATGATACTATGCTGAAATTTGCAGATGATACTATGCTATCAGGAATAGCCAACACCCCAGAAGGCAAGATCAGGATCCAAAAAGATGTTGGCAGAATTGAAATGGGCCCTATCCATCAAACTGAAATTTAATGTGGAGAAAAGCAGTGTTTTACACTTAGACAGGAAAAAAGAAGGTATGAATACAGATTAGGTGAAAATCTGGCTCAAAAACAATAACTGTGAGAGGGACTTTAGAGATCTAGTGGATGATCACTTAAATATGAGCCAGCAGTGTGCAGCTGCTGCCAAAAAAGTTAATAAATCCTTGGTTGTATAAGAGGCATAGAATCAAAATCATGTGAAGTATTAGCACCACTTTATAAAGCCTTATTAAGGCCACACCTGAATACCGCAAACAGTTTTGGTCACCATATTACAAAATAGATGGTTTGTATTCTTTCTTGAAAAGTCTTTGTATGACTCCATATCTTTTTCAGCTGCAGACTATTCTGGATTGAAAGCATCTGTCAATTATTATCTGCTTGTTGTTTCATGTTTGCAGTATTCAAATTTGTTTAGTTACGGCATTGATGGCAAAGTTTTTGCACTTGGCTACTAAAACTTTGGAAAGTGTATAATTCTCTAGGTTATCATACATACCTGTCCTGAACAAAAGAAAAACAATTATCCGTCTCCCCCCCCAACCTTGTAATATAGGCCATTCTGAATAGGAACACTTGTGATTGGGTATTTCTGAATACAGCCATATCACCCAAAATATTGGGTAATGTCATCTTTGACAGGTGTGTCAGGTTCATTTCAGCTAGGGTCTGCTGTTGAAGATCATACTATAGATATGAAGCTTCATCTGGTATAGTATCTTATATTGTAATATGTGTGATTGCCAGTTGGCTTTCAGTTGCAATTGAAAATGGACTTTGTCACTTTTATGGATTAGAACTTATATATTTGATAAATGAACTGCTGGGCTAGTGGAAATGGAAAAGATTCACTTTGGTTTTCTACACTCAGAAAAAATGGTGATGCCATCCTATTCTGCCTTCTCCCTGTGGAATAGAGCAGCAGTCGCCAACCAGTGGGCCGTGAGAAAATTTTGGTGGGCCGCAGAGAAATCTCACCCCCAGAGCACCGCCCAAAGCAATTAATCCAGGCTGCGCAGAAACACAAGGCTGCTCAGCCCACATGGCTCGTGAGAACATTCTCTACCCACTCACTCCTTACCCGGCAAACTTGTCTGCTAAATTGCTATTTTTCCTTTTTCCGACCATCATCTGTTCTGCTGTGCTGGGAGATTTAGATTAGCCAGGAAGCAGGAAATGATTGGATTTCTTGCTTTCTAGCTAAGCACAGCCGAACCTCCCTTAGGACTGAAGGTTTCCTTGCAAGCAAATTCAGTCCAGACTCACAGCAAGCAAATTTGAGAGAGTGAGCTAGCCGATGGCAGATAGATAGATTACTGAATGATTCTGTGAGCAAGCCTGCTTTGCCTGATTTTGGATAAAAGTTGCTTTTTTAAAAATAAAAAAATCAATATTTACATACATGGTGTGTTGTGAGTTAATTTTGTGAGTTTGCTTGCTAGCAAATTTTATGAGTTTGCTTGCAAGCAAATTTTATGTGACAGACTGAGCTAGCCAATGGCAGATAGATAGATTTCTGAATGAATCTGTGATTCTGTGAGCAACTCAATCTGCCTGCCTGCTTTGCCTGATTTTGGGTAAAAGCTGCTCTTTTTTTATAAAAAATTCAATATTTATATAAATATTTATGATATTTACATACAAGCCATGCCCAGCCAGTCACATGACCACCAAGCCACTCCCACAAATTAGACCACACCCACAATACCAGTTAGTGGTCCCTGGGATCTAAAATTATGAGTTTGGTGGTCCCTGAGGTCCAAAAGGTTGGCGACACCTGGAATAGAGAATAACTCCATCTTTGCTAACATGGTAGATAACCATAAACATGGATGTATTTTTCATTTGTTTAATGTTTGCATGCTTTATCTTTTAATACTGAATTGAGATATCTGTAAGGCATTCAGAATTATTGAATCAGAACTACTGGAAAACTGGGTAATCAAAAAATAAAACAGTTCTGGAGAAGTTGTTGAATTATTTTACTGTTTTGTTTCTTATTTTTTGGTTACCCAGTTTTCTAGTAAAATAGTCTAGTCTTAAAATTATTTTTTAACTATTCTTTCAATAATAAATTTTCATTGCTAACTTTTATGTGGACATCAAAAGCTATACCCTGTTATAAAAATAAATGACAAATATTTTTGAATAGTGGGGGAGCAAACTCCTTGGAGTTGGAAAAGAACATTCAGTCCTTTCAATTCAGTCCCCTAATCAATACAAAAGTAAATTTCCAAATTTTGGAATTTCCAAATATAGGAATACTTTTGAGCCACTGCTAGAGTGCTTTTGTTAAAAGGAGTTCTACCACCTCTATAGAAAATACGGAATATTTTTAGCATTTTTCCTAACACTAATCTTGAATCAATCATACTGTAGCTTAATCATTATGTCATATCCTCCATTCTGAGATTTAGGTAATACTCAACTGACAACCACAATTAGGATCAGAAATCTGATCATAAGTTGTTGTGGTTATAAGTCGAGGCACCCACATGATTGAACAAAGGGTTTTCTGACATTTTCCACAGAGGTTATTAAGCAAATCATCACAGTTATTAAGCAAATAATATGGCTGTTAAATGAACAGTGTATTTGTTAAACAAAGCTATTCTTCTGAATAGCCGTTTTTGTCAGAAACCAGCAAGAAGCAAAAAACAAATCATGTTTACGTCACCAGAATATAGCAACCATCATAAAAGCAAGCCGGGTGCCAAACATCTGAGATGGGGTCATTTGACTATGTGGGGAGGGGGCACAACATTTTATGACAGCCAGAAATGTTTTACTAGTCGTAAAACACCTTTTCCAAAGCAGTGTTGATAAGTCTATAAAATTTAAGTTGGGGATGCCTGTAATTGTACTATATGCATGGCTTTCTTTACAATACAAACTTTCAGGTATTGTAAGCAAGGTGTCATAGCTTCTTTCAGGAGCATTTTCCCAAGGACAAAAGTCCCTGTTTCTCTTACTCTTCAGTCATAATATTTATTGCTTTTAATCTTCTGATCATACTCATTGCATATTTTTGAACCAGTTCCATCAAAGCAAGATCCAACCAGCAAAGAATACAGTGAAATAGCAAATTTTATTTTTACTGCACATTCATAGGAACCATGTTCAGGTACAGAAAATCTGAGATGTGAAAGCTATGTACATTGGATAAGTTCAAGACACGTAGAAAAAAGAAAATGTTATGTAACATTCAATTAAAAATATGATAGTCTTGGAGTTAGGCTTTTCCCTATTCCCCTAAGATCACTAGAGAATTTAGTGATGAGTTTAATCATCAGAAACTCTAAACTTTTCTACCTGTGAGAGATGTGGAAAAGCTTTATTTTTTTTTCACCACTTCATATGTCATCTATGGTTCAGTCTATACATCAGTAATATATTTCATTTTCCTTTTTATTAAGCTAAATATCCAAACCATTATAATATTCTCCTCCATGCTGCATCGAGAGCCCAGGATGGGTTGACTCCTTCCTATGACGTCATAGCTGAGTCTGTACTAAGATATAAAAGCCAGCCCCTGGGAGAGACCCCAACTTTTGACTCAGCTCCTTTCAGTCAGTAGCTGTGTCTCTGAAAGCGTTCTGTTAGATAGCAATCACCAGCGATCTTCCGTACTTTTTTCCTCTCTTCAAGCAGCTCCCAGGGATCTGGGCAGCTGCTCTTCCAGGAGATTAGGTCTCCCTCTCTCTCTCTCTCTCCCTCCCTCCCTCCCTCCCCCCCCTCTCTCTCTCTCTCTCTCTCTCTCTCTCTCTCTCTCTCTCTCTCTCGTAAACACGATCGGCAAACTGATAAGAGCTCAAGCCAGCTGATCGTGTGGCTGGTTGCTGTGTTTTTCCCTTGCTGACTTCGCTCGGGGCTCTGTATAGCCTAAGGAGCAATTCTTCAATCTTGCAGCCTGTTTTCCTGTACTCAGCACCCATCTTGGATTCAAGCCTTACACCACAAGGTGAGTGGCCATTTTGTAAGCCCGGGGGCCATTTATACCCTAAGGGGCTTAATAGAAAAATTTCTAAACAGCTTCTTTCCAACGCAAGAGCCTTTATTTTACAAATGGATCGAGATAAGGCTCTGGCAGAGCTTTCCCCACCAGTGGAACAGACTCTTAAGCCCAATAGGAGAAAAAGATGAAAGCAACACACCCAATCAGTCCAGAGTGAGGTGGCTGCTAAAATCAAAGCTAAGGCTCTAGCCCCTAAGAAGGCAACTCAGGCTGAATTGAGGGCAGAGAAGCACAGACATGCAGCTCTAGAGAGGTAGTTCAACAGAACTATTCAACAGAAGGGAGTGCAACTACAGCATGTTTCAAGTGATACTTGTGGGCCCCAACCAAGCCCTCCCAGGGGAGAAGTTATCTATGAGCCTTTCCATCCTCCATCCTGGTCTCCTGAGGCTCTTGCTGTACAGTCAGATCCTCAGGATTTAAGCAGATCTGGGCCTTTTTTCCAACAGGCTTCTGTGCCCTATGCTCCTCCCCCTCCCTCCAGGCCTCGAACCTCTCCTCAATCTAGGCCTGAAGCCACCTTCACTCCCACAGCAGCGGGCCTTTTGCCTCTACCTTTGAGCATAGACCAAGGGATATCCACGATGTAGTCTAATCAGCCATTAGGCAGGGATTGGCTGAAGGCTTCAAGCAAATTCTTCAACCTCTGGAAAGGGTTCAGGCCCTTCTCCCTTCTCAATCTATAAATTCCTTGCCTCATCATCCTGATTTACACAGGCCTCAGGACCTCAGGGTCCATTCTTCTCTACCAGAATGGGAGGAGGTTGATGAGGAAGGAAGACCTTCACCATCTGAACACAGTTACTCCTCTCATTCAGAGTGTGAAGAGGGTGAGATTTTTGACCAAAATCTTTCAGAGGAAGAGGATTCTCGCCCAGAGCAGACATCCTCTGCATTGGTCTTCAAACCTACTCTCTTCAGACCATTACTCAGCAAGGCCTTGGTCACTGCCAAGCTGTCACCAGAGGAAGTGGCTCCCGAGCCACAAGGAAATCCCTCTAGCCAAGGGGATTCGCTCTTCTCCAAGCCTAGTGCATGCAGAGGTTTTGCCTTCTCCCATTTTGCTCCTGGACATGGTCAAGGAACAGTGCGCTTCTCCTTCGGCAGGTCCTCACCCATCTTCTCTAGATAAGTGTTTCTACAATATCAGCGCAGCTCTGGACAATGCCCTGGCAGTGCCTTCTGTTGACATTCCGGTTCTGGCCTCATTCTCATCTTCTGGCAGTCCCACGGAGCCAGAAGATATCCTGAAACCGGATGACAAACGTTCCGAACAGACCCTCAAGCGCAATCACCAGGCTGCTGCTTGGGTTGTTCGGGCTTCAACAGCAGCATCCTTTTTCATGAGAGCATCCATACGGTGGCTGTGCCAACTCCAGAATAGATTGCCTGCTTCTGACCTTCGGTCTCACCAAGACCTTAATAAGATTATTGCAGCGGCGGCATTCACTGCGGATGCCACTCTCAATTCCGCCAAATTTTCATCCAAGGCCATGGCATCTTCTGTAGCAGCAAGAAGACTTTTATGGCTCCGAAATTGGCAGGCAGAGTCAGGCCGAAAATGGAAGCTGGCTTCAGTTCCTTTCGCAGGCAATAAGCTTTTTGGCGATGCTCTGGAACCTTATCTCATCGAAACCAGAGATAAACGTAAAATTCTTTCTTCCTCTGGGAAGAAAGCCGACTATCGCCCTGCTCCTTATCACCCTCCTGCCTTCTGAGCAGAGACCTCATCTCGCTTCCCCCACTCTTACAGGCCATACTCCCAACGCCAAGACCAACGGGCGGAAACATCTGGCAGGCAACAACCTTCTTCTGGTAAACGGCCCTTTTGGGGGGGGGAGGGGGTCATTCCTTCTGTCGCTCTAAGTAATCCCTCATTCTCCCCACCCATCGGAGGTCGCCTAGCCTTCTTTGCCTCCAAATGGGAGGAGTCAATGACAAACGCCTGGGTGTTCAGCACTATTAGGTCAGGGTTACAATTGGACTTCCTAACCCCACCCCCCAAATTTTTTTTGATCTGTCCTGTGTCTTGGGACATTTCCAGGCAAGCCCTCATGAATCAGGCCATTCAGCACCTTCTTGAAATCAGGGCTATTCAACCTATTCCCCCGTCTCAACGGGGACGTGGGCTTTACTCTCGCCTTTTCATCATTCCCAAAGCCTCAGGGAGGTAGCGAGCCATCCTTGATCTAAAATTTCTCAACCAATTTGTAAAATACAGGCGATTTAAAATGCAGACTCTGCATTCTATTTTAGAGAGCGTTCAGGAGGGCGACCTCCTCTCTTCCATTGATCTCACTGAAGCTTACCTCCACATCCCAAATTGGCCTCATCATCGCTAGTTTCTCCATTTCTGTTATCAGAATACCCATTACCAGTATCGAGCACTTCCCTTCGGCCTCTCATTGGCTCCAAGGGTCTTCACAAAGGTTCTGGCAGCATTGGTGGCATCTCTGCGTTCTATTCCAGTGAGGATCCAATGCTACCTGGACGACATTTTGATTCTTTCCTCTTCCATCCTTGCGGCCCATCAGGATCTGCGAATTACCCTGTCATGTCTCCAGAGCCACGGATTTTCCATCAACACCAAAAAGAGCCAGCTCTCTCCTACAACCAAATTGCAACACTTGGGAGCAGTCATCAATACCATGTCGTTCCAGGTTTTCCTGTCCCCAGCTCATGGAAAGAGCCTTGCAGAGATCATCAGCCAGATCCAGCAACAAATTGTCCCCCTGTCGCTGCTGTCCAAATTTCTGGGGAAGATGGTTTCCTGTATTGGCATCGTCCCATGGGCTCGGCTCCACTCCCGAGCCCTCCAATGGTTCCTGCTTCCTGACCAACGAGGAGGAACCAGCCACTCATCCATCAAGGTCCCACTCCCACCACAAATCCGGAGATCTCTCAATTGGTGGCATTCCCCATCTATCTGGAGGGGACTCCTGTTCAGGGACCCAGACAGGCTAGTGATAACCACCAATGCCAGCCTCCTGGGTTGGAGTTCCCATATGCAGGACCAGATAGCTCAGGGCATTTGGTCCAGATCGGAACAGACCCTTCCCATAAATTGGCTAGAGCTCAGAGCCATTTTTCTGGCTCTCAAGCATTTCAGGCAATCAGTGACCAACTCTCATGTTCTAGTCCTTACGGACAACATGGCCGCAAAGGCTCATGTCAACCGGCAAGGGGGGACGAGGTCAAAAGCCCTCATGAGAGAAGCTCTACGGCTGGGGTTATGGGCAGAGAAACACCTGTTATCATTCTCGGCGGACCACCTCTCCAGGGTTGACAACTCCCAGGCCGACTGGCTCATCAGGAGCCTAGTCAACCAGGCAGAATGGTCCATGCCTCCATCTTTATTCAGGGATCTTTCCCTTAGATTCGGAACACTGGAGGTGGATCTTTTTTCCACTCCTCAAAACGCCCAAGTCACCAGATTCTTCACCAGGTTCCTTGCCAGGGAGCGGAGAGGACCAATGCTCTTCGGTGCAGATAGCCCAAGGGTCTCCTCTATGCCTTTCCCCCGCTTCCCATCATTCCGGCAGTAATTCGGAAGACATTGGAGGAACATGTGGAGCTCCTCCTCCTGGCACCCTATTGGCCAAGGAGGCCCTGGTTTGCGGACCTGGTCAACCTATCGGTGGCTTCTCCTTGGAGGATCTTTGCCCATCTAATCTCCCTTCACCAGGAGGCCCTGCTCCACCCAGAGCCCCAGTGGTTCAAGCTGACCGTGTGGCGCTTGAGCGGCAGCGACTAGAGGAGACTGATCTTCCAGAAAGGGTCATCCTCACTATCCTGGCTTCTCGCAAACCTTTTACAAGGTGCATCTATGATGCCACCTGGAAGGCTTTTTCCCAATGGTGCCTCAGGGAGGGTCTTTCTCCTGCTTCAGCCCAGTTGGCAGAAGTTCTTAGCTTTCTTCAGCATGGGCTGGAGAAAGGTTTGGCCTCCAACACCTTACGCAGGCAGGTTGCGGCCCTCTCCTCAGTCCTTTCATGGGGTTCGCTTCCTTCCTTATCCCATCACACTTCATTCAGGAGGTTTTTGAATGGGGCTTCCAACCTGCGCCCTCCGGTGGTTCACAGGTATTCTTCCTGGGACCTTCATATGGTCCTTAATGCCCTTACAAAGCCCCCCTTTGAGCCCCTTAGAACAGTGTCTCTCCGTTTCCTGACTCTGAAGGTAGTGTTCCTTGTTGCTATCATTTCTGCCAGGAGGGTTTCCGAGCTTGCTGCTCTTTCCATCAGACAGGACCTTTGTTCCTTTCACGATGATAGGGTTGTTCTTCGTCTGGACCCCTCATTTATTCCAAAGGTTAACACCTGGTTTCACAGGTCCCAGGACATTGTTTTGCCTGACTTCTGTCCTCTCCCGCACCATGACTTAGAGTGGCAGTGGCACACGCTAGACGTAAGAAAGGCTCTTAGAATATACATTAAGCGCACTTCCTCCTTCAGGAAGTTGGAAGCCATGTTTGTTTCCTTTTTCCCTTCTCACTTGGGGCATAAGGCCTCTTCTCCTACTATTAGCAGGTGGGTCAGGTCTTGCATTGAGCAGGCCTACAAAGCTGCGGCCCTTCCAGTTTCCCGAGGTCTGACGGTGCACTCTTATCAGAAGCGCGGCCACTTCTGCTGCTTGGGCGACCCAAGCATCCTTGGAGGAGATTTGTCCTGCGGCCACGTGGACATCCCCATTTCCTTTCATCAGACACTACCGTCTGGATGCTTTTGCCTCGGCAACTGCAGCCTTCGGCAGACGGGTGCTTTAATGAGTGGTTCCACAGTCAGTGTGATGAGCCGGACGAGGACCTGCCTGTGGACATGCAAGCTTTGGTATGTCCCATCCTGGGCTCTTGATGCAGCATGGAGGAGAATGGGCGTTGGTAGAAGTTACCGTGAACGCCCTTTCTATCTATGCTGCGAGAGAGCCCAGCCCCTCCCTTGATTCGTCCGGAGAGGGTAAGACATATTTCTGTATTTATTTTGGGCTTTCAGAGACACCTTTCAGTCTGTCAAGTATCTTCGCCAAAGCTGGGGTCTCTCCCGGGGGCTGGCTTTTATATCTTAGTACAGACTCAGCTATGACGTCATAGGAAGGAGTCAACCTATCCTGGGCTCTCTTGCAGCATAGATAGAAAGGGCGTTCACGGTAACTTCTACCAATGCCCATTTTCTTATTAGTTAGCTATTCTAGTTCCCAGAATATTTGATTTTCTTGTTAGTATCCAAAATTGACAAATAGAAGAATATATAGAAATCTATGTTTATGAATATTTGGAGACCAACAATTAAGCAGTACACACAAGACCCTTCATTGCAGTCTTTATACCTTTGTTTTTATTGTCACCAGAAATAAAATTTTCAAGTGAGATGCAGTTTATTAAAGATACACTATATTTTTAGTTCCTAAGGTAACACAAAAGCTCTTTAATATTTTTTTAAAAAGAAGTAATCCTAGCAACTTTGACTGCCTGATTGCACAAATTCTACCATAATTTGAAATATTCTTCGCTGTTGCCAACATGGAAGGCAATTTTTAATCTGATGGTTTTCCTGTCTCACATTCTGCTTCACTAACACTGCATCTGGGGTTCATGCAATCATCTTTCTTATACTAGCAGGAGCTTTGGGTGTGTGTCGAAATATTGTATTAATTGGGAGTGTATCAGGATTATAAAATGTTCTAGGTGGACACTGAGAATCATGCAATGATTCTTGGAATTGCTTCCATGTACAAAATTAGCATTGGGACAGTATTGTCAGAGCATTACGGCTTCTCAACGACTGACATTTGGATTTACATCTTTGGGCTTATTTTTTTGATGAATATGTTAATTTGGAGATGGGATGTAGAACAGACCTGAACATTGCTTACTGAGGGCATTGCAGCCAGAGAATTATTGTTTCTAAAGCTATTGATTTTAGCAGCAGCTGATATTTCAATCTGGATGCAGCATGTCTGTGCCTCTACGCACACTGTCAAGAAGAAATATGATAGTGTCTTAAAAGATTAATAATATCGCTGGTCCTCAGGAGGCCTGTCTTAATTCACTGGTCTGTTCCTTGACATGTACTGTAATTTATCTAGTCTGATTTGAATAGCAAATGGCAATCGGCTGCCATTAGGGAAATAGGCATCATTCTTATTGATCTAGCATAGGCTGGATTTTATTTAAGGGAACTGCAAAATGTTATTAACTTCACAATGAGAAGCAAGAACCATTCTCCTACCTGCCCCTTCCCTAACTATGTAATGCAAACCATTTTTTTCCAAAATAGCACCCTCCAAATATGTTAGATTAGAAGTTTCATTTTTCCAACTAGTATGCCAGCACAGATTGGAATTTCTGGGGTTTCCAATCTGACATATCTAACAATCCTCCATATAGAGGATTTTAAAATGACATAAAGTTAAGGTGATCCACTTTTTTACAATGAGAAGGAGGACACAAATAAATTGAAGAGAAAAAAAAGCCACTTGCGCACGGCGTACACTTGCACGCGGTGCACTCTTGCTTGTAGCGCACTCTCTCAAAACCATTCTCCTGTGAGGAGCGCATGCGTCTCATAATCGCGTCTTGCCGCATTGTACCGAGCCTTGACGAATCGTCATGTCAAATACAAATACGTCACATCACACACAACGGCTCAGCTCGGCATCGATCAAATACAGAGATTTACAGATTAGTCTTCAAATGTCAAAAAGGAGGACATGTAGGAGGACATTTTTCAAGAGAGGACAGAATTTACAAAAGAAGGACTGTCCTCCCTAAAGGAGGATGATTAGTCACCTTAATAAAGTGAATCATGGGAAAAAGAAAATGGAATCATTCCTTTCAATGTACTTGCAAGGTATTTCAAGTAGTTAATAAATTATATAAGTGGAGATATTTTTAAAAAATCTATTTGTGCACAGTAGTTTTGGAAAACTGTAACACATAACTTTTGGGAAACCAGGTTTAAGCATATACTCAGGGAGTATGCTATTGTTTTCTCTTCTCTTCTCTTCTCTTCTCTTCTCTTCTCTTCTCTTCTCTTCTCTTCTCTTCTCTTCTCTTCTCTTCTCACCAGTGGTGGTATTCAAATTTTTTTACTGCCAGTTCTGTGGGCCTGATGTGGCTTGGTGGGTATGTCGTGGCTTGGTGAGCGTGGCAGGGGAAGGATACTGTAAAATCTCCATTTCTACCCCACTCCAGGGGAAGGATACTGTGAAATCCCCATTCTCTTCACCCACTAACCTGCTTTCCAACTCGGTTCTCCTGTGCAGGGCAACAAAAGAAGACCCAACTGATCAGCTAGGACTCCGATCAGCTGCGACTCATGGGGAGCAGTGAATAGATGGGGGTAGGGTCAAGCAGTTCTCTGAACTACTCAAAATTTCCGCTACCAGTTCTCCAGAATCTGTCAGAACTGACTGAATACTACCTCTGCTTCTCTCCTCCCCTCTTCTCCCCTCTTCTCCTCTCATTTTTACTGACCCCAGTTCCCTATAAAGTTGAACGCTGCTTCAGAAAATGGATCCTAATTTTTTTGTTTGAAGCCACTATCAAGATTGCCTTATGAAAATATAGTATCAATAAATGTTATAAATATCTCCTTATGCTCTTAGAAGAAATATAGGATATATATTTTAAACAATAATTACTTGGTGAATGGATAGACTTAACCTCAACAGCAAGCTTATGTAAGTCCTCACAAAACTTTTCCAAATGTATTCATTGGCTCAGAAATTTATATTTCTGGAGTAAAATGTAAAACTAGTCCTCTAACATTCATCTTCAAATTATAATTAAAATTATAATTAAAATTATAATAAGCTGTATGATTTAAGCTTTTAGTTAGCAATATTCCTGTTCATTTCTTGTTTTAACTCTTAGTCTATTGGTTAGGCTAATTAAAATATTACCTTAACATGTATTTGATATTTTTTTAATGGCAACAAGTCTAACTTTGTTTTTCACTTAGACTTTATGAAAGACAAAGGAACAAAGAGGTTTTTTTTTTACCTAATTCAGTTACAGTCTTTGAAATAAGAGGCTGTAACAAATAGTCTACTTTGTGAGCATAGGATCATAGATTCATGAAATTTCAGAAATGATAGGTGTAGCCAATCACTCTTCCTATCCTACTTACAATCTTTATGAACTGTTGCCTTCTGGCAGAAGATACAGAACAATTAAAACTCGGACCACACGTTTTCTGAATAGTTTTTATCCCAGAGCTATAATTGCACTTAACAATGGACTTAAGAACCACCATCAGTGAGCTGTTGGACAGTATTACTTGGTCTGTTGTGTGGATGCTTGGGTGTTTTTAGGAGGTGGGGAATTTTGGTGGGTGGGGAGGTGTTTGGAAATTGTCGTGTGTATATGCATGTTGAGTCTGGTCTTGGGGTGTTATGTGAATTTCATTGTATGTATACTGTGTATATACGTACAATGACAATAAAGAATTCAATTCAAAATATCCTTTTACTGAAAGGCAAACAGGTGAGACTGCTTCCAAGTATCTTGTCTGATTTCCTATAGTGCTTTCCAAAACTCCAGTCTTTGCTTTTATTTGTTCGTTTCTTGTTAGGCAGGTTTCAGGTATAGCATTATTTTGCAAAACTTGAAAGAATATCTTTGGACCTATCGGGAGCCCAGAATACATTTACCAGATATTTGAATAAAAAACTGTAAGACAAACAAATAAATAAAAGAAAAGCTACATGTATATAAAACTATTTTTTCTAGTATCAGTCAGATTGGTTTTCCACTTGCAGTAATGTGCTAGAGCCATTATGTGGTGAAATCTGAGGATGACTTTAAAAGATGGAGGGGGGGAATGCAGCCTAAGGAAAGATCAGATAAAAGAGGGAGGAGCAATAGCAGAGAAAAAAACTTAGCGTTAAGAACTATCCACCTCGCAGGGAGGAAGGATTAAGAATGGAACTAGTCCAGAATCACTATTGCAACTGTAAAACATCCAGAACCAGACCTATCTCCCTGAATTCCTTGAAGCTTCATCTAATTATTCTCAAGTGAGAGCTGCCAGACTGGGGAGATTCCTGTATTATAGAAAGAACATAAAAAAGTAGTTAGTTTGAACTCCGCATTATGGTTCTGGTTGTTCCAGCCTGACACTGGATCCTCCCAAACTAGTGTGTAACTGATTAACCTCTTATTAGCTTCAGGTAATGATGCATCCTGATAGGTTTTAATCAACTAATTAAGGTAACAGAGTGGTGTTCCAGTTAGCACTTGTTAGGGAAGTGCTGTGCCATGGAGAAAAGTAGCTGAGGAAGAGATAAGCTTTAGTAAGTAAAATCTTGACAATAATTTATTTTAATGCTATGCTTGGCGGATGGAGACATGAAGACAAAAAGAAGGGCATGGTATCTGGTAACAGTACCCAGAAGCAGTGGTGGGATTCAATTTTTTTTACTACCGGTTCTGTGGCTTGGTGGGCGTGGCAGGGGAGGGATACTGTAAAATCTGCATTAAGAGGTGGTATTTGCTGGTTTTCCGAACTACTCAAAATTTCCGCTACCAGTTCTCCAGAACTGGTCAGAACCTGCTGAATAACACCTCTGCCCAGAAGCAATGGTACAATGGAAATGAGAAATATTGCCATGTTATATTTCAATTTGAAAATCAATTTTTAAATAATTAAGTCATGAGAGAGAGAAAAAAAGTCCTGAAAGCACAATGGAAGGTATCTGCTGGCTTCCAATCTACTGGTTAGCCAGTTGTAGTTAATATAGAAATATTATATAGACAATTACAATTTTAGTTAGTGAGAAGCAATACTATATTCTAGTGGTAAATAAAATATCTTGAATTCAGATATCCAATTTCAACTATAAAATAGCTGTTCTAACATTGCCAGAGGTGTTCCAATCCAGTTTTGAATATTCTGGAAATAGTCCATTAGTTATTTTGAGATAATAACATTTCTAAAATAGTCTGAATAGCACCCTATACAGTATAAATATTAAGTATTTTCTAGTGACCATCAATAAAAAACAAAAGCAAACAAAAAGCTTTACAATTTCTTTATGGTTTCTTTTTGCACAGTTTTAGGCACTGATAATTTTTTTTAATTTTTTTTATGTATTTATTAAAATATATTCCACCATTATTATTTTTAAAATATTTCAGTACAACTTACATTACTATGAAGGATTCAATTACAATGCATATATGAGTTGTAAAAAATGTGAAAAAATTATACTTCTGTATCCTGAAATGAAAAATGAAGACTTTTTGCTTAGTTCATTTCTCCTGTTGCTTTGAAATCTATTGCTGAATAAGACAAAAATGCTCCAAAATGATTAAATACAAAGAAAAAGTAGATTGAAAATTACTTTGTTATTTTGAGCCGCAGTAATTGCTATACATTGTGAAGCTTGCATAAGAAATGAGTTAATGTGTAGAAGAATGACGTGAGAAACTTTTAATTTTCCTGATGATTTCAGTTTCTGAATGAATGATTTCTTAAATTAATAAAGAAAAAAATTGAGTGTTGACTTGCAATTAAGTAGAATCCTTTTGCAAATAATGGAAGATGAAACCTCATATAGGTTTGACTGCTTGCCTATTTATGATTTTATCTGCTAATAGAGCCTTGAAAACAAGCAATGAATCCTAAATTGTTTCTCAGTATTTTGCTGGCCTGTCTGAGCAAGAACACTACGGTTTTCTTAATTCTCCTTTGCGATTTATCATTCCCAATTCATTGTTTTGCATAACTCTGTTTAAAATGAAGAAATGTCATTATTTTGCAGTGAAAAACTTGTCATTTGCATAATGCCTGCCATTAATTATTGTGAGACTAATGCAGCTGTTGATATTTTTAGGGCACAGTGGTACAGCCTGCACCTTGTATAATGTCATTCTAAAATCATTGGTAGTTAATAGGTGCCATAACATTGCACAAATGCAAGAAAGGAAAATAAAAAGAAGAGGAACAATGGAACAGGCTGTGATCTTTATTTAGCATTTTCTCCTTGAAATACTTGGTGAAAGACAGCTTTAAAAGGAAATCAAGAGAACAGGAAGGTGCAAAATAGCAATATTTTTTAAAAAAGAATATGAACGCTATGTTTTTAATAACTTTCTTTGCTCTGATAAGGCAACTTTAATTTATTTGGATTTAAAAAGCCCTAATCGGTCTCTTAAAATATAAACAATTTCTAGAAATTAAATTTAACTGCAGGGATATGAGAGTGGATCTTATTTTCCTACTGGTGGATCCCACTTTATATTACTATAAAAATATATACTATATTGGCTGTATTGTTTATCTAGAATCCCTCACATAGCTATTTTATGCAACTTAGAAAGGCATTGACTTCAATACAGGTAAGTGGACCTCAATTTTGGCTGAGAAATTCTGGAACTTCCACCTGTGAGAAAAATTCCTAATAATTAATACATTAAAAGTAAATTTCTGTAATTAAATTTGAATATATTTTGTAACAAGAAGGTTATATTTTGGGTTTTTTTTTCAATGATTAGTAATAATCTATAGAATTATAGAGGGAATCAAATATGCCAATTGGAAGGAAGGTTCCAAAGATTGTGGAGAAAATATTCAGTTTCATAAATAGTTCAGATGCTATTAAATACCTGAAGATTGTGACAGTATATAATTTGAATTAGAGAATACTATATCCTCTATTAAAGAATAGGTGTATCCTATAAGCACTACAAGTTTTAATATATTTTTCTGAAGACCTAAACATTATGAAAAATATGATTTTATTTTAAATACAATTCCCATACTTTCTGTGCTGGACATGTAATGTCTTTTAGAGAACTTTGGTACGTATGTTATACACTTCTCCATTTGTGGTTAAATATTATCAGCATAATAAATCTGATATTTGGAAAACAAGGTTTAAAAATGTTGATATCTTATGTAACCATATTCCCAAAATCTGAAATCTCTTAATGTGTGAAGATGTTTGTATGTATAAAACTGAATCTGTTGCCAAAAAAAATAATTTAAAAAATGATTATTTACTCATGGAAGATCTGGCAAGAAAGGTTGTAAAATGGGGCAAAACTCACTTAACAAATGTTTCACTAAGCAACATAAATTTTGGGCTAAATTGGTGGTTGTACATCAAAGACTATATGTACTGCATTCTAACCACTGCACCATCACATTCTCTTATTAAGTTCCCCAATTAAAACATTTTGCAATTTGATCTTAATGAAACAGACAACTTTTGAAAATATTACACCTACTTTAATACAAATATCTACAAAAATAACAAGTGGCAGTATTTTTTTAAAGATTAGTGTCTTGTGTACAAATGACCAATTCTCTTTTTTTAAAACACTGCCTTTGTGACAAATCTGCATATATGTAAATTAAACTTGCCACAGTCAACTGAAATATCTGTGAAAATTGTTGTATTTTTGTTTTGTTTTGCTTTCTCCTTTGATTCTATTCAAGTGGTGGTAAACCTTTTCGGCACTTAGTGCTGAAATGGGAGCGCACGCACATGTGCCAGAAACTGAAAGCGCAGTTCCCCAACGCATGTGCGGGAGCACCGGAAACTGGAAGCTTAGCTTCCCAGTGCACATGTGCGTGCCGGCCACCTGGTCTTTCGGTTTCTAACATGCATGCACGCATGAAGACCAGCTGGCCGGTGTATGCATGCGGGCTGGGGAGCTGCTCTTCTAGTTTCCGGCGCTCCCATGCACATGAAGACCAGCTCCCCTGAACACATGTGCATGCTGGAACCCAGAAGAGCAACGGGAAATGGCTCTGCATGCCAATTCTGGCATGTGTGGCATAGGTTCGCCATCATAGCTCTATTCCATCAAATTATCTTCTTATAAGGATTAATCTACATTAGAAATCAGTTGTACACTTGTGATGTTGGTGACCTAGACTGGCAATTTGAATATATTGATTTTTGTCCTTTGTGCTTCACTGGCAAGGAACATTATATCTAAATCATAATTCTCTTCTTTTCTAACCACCAATTATATTGATGTACAAGGTAAATGAGGTTTTGAAATCTACTTATGTGAAGGTAATAGTTTAACAGTGTTTTATGTGATTTGATATTTAATAGTAGATTAACTTGCAGTCAGAATCCTGCAACTGACTTTACTAAAAACTAAAAATGCAATATACTAAAATAACATTTACTTCAATATATTCGTGTTTTTCAAATATATTAATAATTTTAGAAAGTTTATTTTCTCTTCTATGAGCACTATAACCACAGAGAAAATTCGGCCACATATCCTGGAATAATAATTCTATGTTCTATTGGAAATACAATTCCAGAACTGCTATTCTGTGCTCTGACAATTCTGCTGTCAGCTACAAACATTCAAATGTGTGTGTGTGTGTGTGTGTGTGTGTGTGTACGTTTTCGTAGATTTTCACAGGTACAGGTATGTAGGTCAAGGTGTGTTCGGGTCTTTTCCCGTGTAAGATTAAGGTTTTTCCCTTAACACATCTAGACCTACATATATATACACTGCTCAAAAAAATAAAGGGAACACTTAAACAACACAATGTAACTCCAAGTAAATCACACTTCTGTGAAATCAAACTGTCCACTTAGGTAGCAACACTGATTGACAATCAATTTCACATGCTGTTGTGCAAATGGAATAGACAACAGGTTGAAAGCATAGGCAGTTAGCAAGAAATCCCCAATAAAGGAGTGGTTCTGCAGGTGGTGACCACAGACCACTGCTCAGTTCCTATGCTTTCTGGCTGATGGGTTGGTCACTCCTCATCAGGAGCATGCCCAGGCATTGTAGGGAGGTAATACAGGCACGTGGAGGCCACACACACTACTGAGCCTCATTTTGACTTGTTTTAAGGACATTACATCAAAGTTGGATCAGCCTGTAGTGTTTTTTTCCACTTTAATTTTGAGTGTAACTCCAAATCCAGATCTCCATGGGTTGCTAAATTTGATTTCCATTGATAATTTTTGTGTGATTTTGTTGTCAGCACATTCAACTATGTAATGAACAAAGTATTTAATAAGAATATTTCATTCATTCAGATCTAGGATGTCTTATTTTTGTGTTCCCTTTATTTTTTTGAACAGTGTGTGTGTGTGTGTGTGTGTGTGTGTGTGTGTGTATATTCTTAAGTTTTTGTGGGTACTTACATGTATGGTATTCAGCTTTGTTCGGGTATTTTCCCACGTCATTATAGTTGTGCTTTTAAAGTTGTAGCAACGTTTCGGCAGAATCTCATCTGCCATCATTAGGCTTCTGTATTGTGTTCGTCTGTGAGTCAGACTTTTACAGTTAAAGTCTGACTCACAGATGAACACAATATAGAAGCCTGATGATGGCAGATGAGATTCTGCCGAAACATTGCTACAACTTTAAAAGCACAACTATAATGACATTGGAAAATACCCGAACAAAGCTGAATACCATATACATATACATATACATATACATCATATACATATACATATACATATGTTTTCTTAAGTTTTCGCGGGTACTTACATGTATCGTATTCAGCTTTGTTCGGGTATTTTCCCATGTCATTATAGTTGTGCTTTTAAAGTTGTAGCAACATCTGGACGAACACAATACAGAAGCCTGATGATGGCAGATGAGATTCTGCCGAAACATTGCTACAACTTTAAAAGCACAACTATAATGACATGGGAAAATACCCGAACAAAGCTGAATACCATATATATATATATGTGTGTGTGTGTGTGTACATATATATATATATATATATATATATATATATATATATATGTATATGTATATGTATATGTATATGTATATGTATATGTATATGTATATGTATATGTATATGTATATGTATATGTATATGTATGTAATTAAAGAATGGTATGTTTATTATTTCAATTTTGAAAATTTTCAACTCCAGAGTAAATCTGGATGGCTTGTGTGTATGTGTGTATCGAAATGTATCATGAAAAAAAGGGACACCAATAACCAAAAAGCCAAAAAAATATGCAATGAATAATTAACCAAAGTGTCAATACCCATCCTTCTCAGGGTTTGGGAATCTTTATCGGTTTATGACAAATAAGAAGGGTAGGAGCAATACAAATCTTGGCAGTATATTCTATAGGGCAAGAGCCATCAATAAGAAGATATTCTCCCTGGTCCCATAAGATGGTACTTCTTAATAGATGGAACCTAGAATATGCGTCCTCCAGCTGAACTGACTAAATTGACAGAAACGTATGGAGAAAGGTTACTTCAAATAACCAGGCTTCATGCGAGGTATTGGAAACACATTATAGCTGAGAAGATATAGAGGAAGGTTTTATTGCTATTCATTTGTTTGATGATGTTCTTCATGTGGGGAATATTATATAGTACTTATTTGAAAATAATTGACTATTTAATTGTTTCTTTATTAACAAACTCTATGTGTGTAAGTTTCCCAAAACATATTCTGCTGCTAAAATGAAACTCAAGAGATTTAGAATAGAGTTTGATTTCAGCATATGTCTCATGAGGGTATCTGCATAATATCAACTGTCCTCAATGTTAAGAAGACTAAAATTGTGTTATGTTCTAAAGACATAATGTGTTTTTGTTTGTGTTAACCTATTAACCTAATGTTCAGCTAGGGCCCCTTGGTCAAGCACTACTCATGTACATGTCTATTTGGATTGTGATTGCTTTGAAAATAGAATATTTTGGACCTTGCAAAACCATGGTACATTTGTTGATTGAAATAGTCAAAAGTTGTTTTTTGCTTTTGAAACACTAGTGTGTGTGCAAGGTAAACACTACAGTGTATCGCAAAACATCTTGTACAACATTTGTTGTTTCTGTTTGGTTTTGTATGTGTTGTTTTCTTCTGCATCTTTGTGCTCCTCCTTTCCTCTTCTAGTCTCCCCTGTTGAACTTCTGTTTCCTACTGCTTTTAAACCCAAACAACCTATTTAAGTGGGTGAAAGTGGAGAAAGTGTGCTGGAAATACACCGTATATTTCTGAACTGTGTAGACATGTTATCTTCTTAATGAGTTTTCTGGATCTAAAGCAGTCAGTGGTATTTATCTTGTGAAATCTCACAGATATTCATAACATTAACACTGTAAAAAATAGTATTTCGCATACACAACGGTGAAGATTTGATTCTGATCTAATGCACCTGATGCATATAATTGTCTTCTAAAAAGCTAATTTGGGACTTCACAGCAACCAGGATCAGAGCTTCTTATGAACATTTGGAACACTTTGTGACAGACAGTGTTTCTTTGCATCTCTACAAATGGGAAGTAATGTGCAAAGCAAGCTTTTGCTTTTTCTGTCTGGCAAACTTTTTATAAGTCTGTGACAAAATGCAATATAAAAGTGCAAAATGTGGAATATTGACATGGACTAAGAGTTGGTGAAATAAACTGAGCGTATTTGAAGTGAACATAGAAGAAATTTGATTGTTAAAAACAATTGCCTTTTTCACTTGGCTCAATGAATGTCTAAAAGATGTGTGTGTATGTAGATGTTTGCGCACACTCATGCAATTGCAGACATATATAAATTTTTAAAGATGACTTTTAAAAGTATTAATATCTATGTGTCTGATGTAAAAGTCTAGCAATGTTTTCTGTTCTTAAATGGGAACTTGTGGGTCTATATTGACCAAAATGCAAATGACAGAAACTAATGAAGTTATAGTCTCCAAGGTTACTGTGTACAATGTTCAGGAAACTGGAAATCTGCAGAGTCTGAATTAGTTTCCCTGAGAGAATGTAGAAAATTTCTGGGAACGATATTTTCGTTGTTCTTCCAAATGTCATTGGACTTGGTGTAGATTTGTTGATTTCTAATCTTCACTTACATGCTACTTTTCATTTTTCATCAATTTATTAATTAGTATTAGCTTGACAATGTTTTAAGGAAACACTTATACCAAAGGAGCCATTGCTCAGAAAGCTGACACCACATGTGGCTTTCTTTTTTCTTTAAAACAAGTTTGAGAATAGCTGGTCTACTTTTCAGCAGTGTAATTGAAACAAGTATTATATATGAATTTATGGGCTTTGAACAGGAGGCATTCATGAGAATGAATTTGGTATAACATGTAAGGTGCAGGGCTAGAAGTGAAGAAACCTAGGTTCTAATCCTTGGGCACAGAAGCCCAGCTGGATAACCATGGGCTAGTCACTCTCTTTGCACTCCAAAATAGGATCAAGATCTACAACAAGACAACAGAAAAATAAACACCTCATTCATTATCCATAGATAGCTTTGTTATGTAAAAACTAGATACTGACAGGGCAACCAATACACCCACTAAGGATAAACACACTTCAACAATCTCTGAAATACACTGCTCAAAAAAATAAAGGGAACACAAAAATAAGACATCCTAGATCTGAATGAATGAAATATTCTTATTAAATACTTTGTTCATTACATAGTTGAATGTGCTGACAACAAAATCACACAAAAATTATCAATGGAAATCAAATTTAGCAACCCATGGAGATCTGGATTTGGAGCTACAATCAAAATTAAAGTGGAAAAAAACACTACAGGCTGATCCAACTTTGATGTAATGTCCTTAAAACAAGTCAAAATGAGGCTCAGTAGTGTGTGTGGCCTCCACATGCCTGTATTACCTCCCTACAATGCCTGGGCATGTTCCTGATGAGGTGGCGGATAATCTCCTGAGGGATCTCCTCCACACCTGGACTAAAGCATCCCCCAACTCCTGGACAGTCTGTGGTGCAACGTGGCATTGGTGGATGGAGCAAGACATGATGTCCCAGATGTGCTCAATTTGATTCAGGTCTGGGGAACAGGCGGGCCAGTCCATAGCTCAATGCCTTCATCTTGCAGGAACCGCTGACACACTCCAGCCACATGAGGTCTAGCATAGTCTTGCATTAGGAGGAACCCAGGGCCAACCACAGCAGCATATAGTTTCACAAGGGGTCTGAGGATCTCATCTTGGTACCTAATGGCAGTCAGGCTACCTCTGGTGAGCACATGGAGGGCTGTGTGTTACATTGTGTTGTTTAAGTGTTCCCTTTATTTTTTTGAGCAGTGTAGATTTTGCTTTTATGTTGTTTCATATTACTATTGGCAAAGCCATAGCAAATTTTAAATCATACAGCAACTACAATAGCTACAATGCATATCTGTCTGCCTGTCCATCTATCTGTCTGACTATCTTGAAAGTGTCAGCTTAGAAGCCATTTTTCTTTGAGACTTCTGAGCTGCCACATTCAGTGCCTAGGAATTCGGGAAGGGGATTTCACGAAGCAGTAGAAGATTTGCCACAACATTCCTTTCTCAGAAAGTCAAGGACATGTCACTCTGCACCTGGATGGGAGTGACTGGGGATAGTCACTTTGGAATGAAGTAATGATTGGACCATGTGATAAACTATTGGGTGTAGGGGTTGGATTTTGGGTTTTCTTTAATCTAGGGAAAACCTGGAACTTTCAGATTCAGGTTTTTCCCCAGATGTGCCAATATGACATCTCTAATAAAATGGATCTTTGGAAAGATGATATTCTCGGAGTCTTTTTCTCTGGAGGTTGTTACTTGGAATGCTGACAGAAAGCTTGTTACCTTGCATGGAACCTTTCATTGCTTATGTTCATTTATTCATTCTTTTTTTTATTCATCTCATAAGTAACAAATTAGAATTTTCGCACAAAAATTGTTGAATTTTTCACAACATGATTTTGATAGTAGCTGCATTTAATACATCTAACACGTGTTGAAATCATTCATAATCATTATTGATGTGGAAATTCCTATCTTTCATTCTTTTTTTCCCTCAATTTAATCTTTTTATTACTTCAGCAATTATTTGCTTTGTTTATTTTCTTGTTTATTCAGCAAAGTTATTAATATGAAACTACTTTCTTAGTCTCTAAAAAAGTCCCATAATAGCTATATGTTCATATTGTATACTTATTATGATCCTTCTTTTGATGTCTGAAAGATACTGAAGTGCCAATAAGGTATTAATAATATAATGCAAAAGTACTATCAATAATATAAAATAAACATTTCAAATAACATATAAATCTTAATGTCTAAAATACAAAAGGTAAATAGTTTAGATTATTTCTAAAACTATATTTAATTTATGAATCTAGTTGCCTATTAATTTTCTGATCCAAAAAGAAAATGGTTGGAAGATAGGATAGATATGTAGGATTATTTAATACATAAATATTAAAAGAAAAGAAAATACAACAAAATGAAGTTAATGTTTTGTACTGCTGTGATAAAGATATTACTTATTATTGTAAAATGTAGTGGGGCTACAAACATTATTTGCCCATTATTAAGAATGATAGCAGTTAGACTAGAGTAGAAATTTATTTAAATTGATTGTTAGGTGCATAATATTTAGAATGTACAAAACACATATAACATATGTAAAACCTTTAGAAACTCTGCTATAGTAATTTAGTGTTGATTTCAGGAATCAAGCTCCTTCCTTATAATTACAGAAAAAGAATATACAGAAAATAACTTCGAAATAGTTTAGTGAGCAGAACGTTGAGGAATAATATGCGATATTATTAAAAGAGAAATAAATCTCATATTCATTGTAATTTTCTTATCTTAATTACAAATGAAAAAAATCTTATCAACAATGTCAAGGCTAATTGATAGAATGGTGTGTAAAATAAACTCAGGTTCTTGCTAAGATAGAAATAAATAATTTATACTTTGAATATAATATTGCTATAGTCTAAGGGAGAAATACAGTATTAAGAACAGATGTCTTCTTTGAATTAGCAAACTAAAATAGGTCAAACTTGACTATGGCCATGTTGACCTGAAATACATGTTAAGTTGCCTGGAAAGTCTTTTTCAGGGCAAATGAGCACTGTTCAAGTTGTTCAGGTAGCCTTTAAGGTAAAGGTTCTCCTATCCAGTTGTGTCTGGCTCTAAGGGGCATTTCTTAGCCAAGGTAACCAGTGTTGTCCAAAGATACTTTCATGTGGCCAGCATCACTATACAATGAGGCACAGCCTGTACTTGGTGATAATTCCATTATCTATTTCTTTTGTAGGGATTTACAAAATTAGAATATAGAACATAGAAGTTTGAAGTTCAATTTATTCTTCTGAGTAAAAACTGAGTATTTCTAGTATTACACAACATTTTGCTATCTGCATATGTGTGACTGTATACTTTGTTATGTACCCAGTGATCTGTTCCTTTTTTCCTATAATTCATCATGTTAGATTCGTTGGTATGTTGTCTAATTGTTTCAGAAGACAGAGCATATGTGATACAAGTCAGATTGGAAAGACAGTGGAATATCATTCTTTCATAAGTTGCCATGTGGAGCTGTTATGAATTCTGCAAAACAGAGACAGTTCCAAACATATCAAATTACAGCTGTCCAGTTATAGAATTTCCAGTTCTGACAGTTTATAACTTATTTCTGTCTTTGGAATCTTGGTGCTCTTTAATCTTGGTATCATTCCATGCTATATACAATTGTTCCATGTTTCAATTTAGAATACATAATTTAATTGGATGAGCTTTGCACTCCTAGCTATGTGAACTTCTCATAGTACCACTGACATGGAAAATTTGACTGTCATTTCCTGGATGATCATCATGTTCAATTCAGTCATATTTACATTAAAACTAAATATAGTGTTCTGGACCTCTAAGATATTTTAGTTCCTTGAATGGCCTTTTGCAGAAGAGAAAAAAATTATTTAAAAACAACTAGCTTTTTTCTTAGTGCATTGCAACATCAGAGTCCAGAAAAGATTTAATAATTCTGTCATATATACATTGAAAAAATGAGGATATAAAACTGCATGATAACTTGACCTTTAATCTTAGAGCTTTGCTTCCCCAAAAGGTAAATTGTTAGCTTTAAATCAGCCACACTAGTTTTGTTGTGAATCATTCAAGTTAATCAGGATGCGTGTGTTAAATGTTGAACAATATCAAGATTTATATTTGCTTTTTGTAAAATTCTTAAATAGAAATAGAAATGCTCATGTTATGAAAGATTCTGTGTAATTCTGTAGAAAGACCATGTTTGTTAGTGAATTAGTTGATTAATGAGAAAAGAGACCCTATACCTAAACCTTTTGCTTTAGATGATTCTAGTATAATACAAGTTAGGCACCATTAAAAAACAACATTTATTGTCATGATATCATGACAATATCATGCCTGTCAGCATGATATTATTTTTTAATAATGATCTAATATAATCAAGAATTTATACAATTTTATTCCATATAAGTCCATTTTGCCTGTTTATGTAGTAACAAAAGACTTAAAGTATTCACAGCACTATAAACTCTTGAAAAGATTTATAGAATTCACACAAACAAACAAACAAACAAACACACACACACACAAACTCTCAGGAGATTTGACATTTGGACAGTCCTTTATACCATTTTGAACTTCATCTGTTGATATTTCTGTTTCAAATGGAACTTTTTGTTCCCAAAAAGCTATGCATTCTAAACTATTAAATTCTGTCACTGTGGAAATTCCTAAGGATGCAAAACTTTGTTGTTGATGTTGACAAATGTTTCTCTTACTGTTTTCTTTAATTAATTTATTCTGTACAGTTGGGAGTATAATGGTTGGGGCATTAGTGGGATAGCATATTTTGAAAGCATACAGTTGGCTATCCTTCCAAATTAAAAAAAAATGGGCACATGAAAAAGCTGCTAGTGCTTAGAGATATGAAAATGTTGCCAAGTTGCAACATGAATATCTTCGGCTTTAGCTTTTGTTTCTTGGGAAGTGTCAATGATCAGTTGTTGAAGAGATTTTAGCATCTTTTCCAGGATGATCTGTCGAGAGGTCTGCTTTGGTTTCCGTCATTTAGGTAATGGCCTTCCTCTTATATTTGCTATAAATTATCTGGGGGAGGGACCTCCACTCACTTATTTGAACCTCTGTATGTGTAGCTTCACTGGTAAATTAAAAAGAGATTTCACTTTTCTAAATTTTCAGAGAAAAAGCCCCATGTGGATAGCAAAAAGCTGACATTAGTATAGAGTGATATTTTTAGAAGTTAAAAACCTGATTATTGTTTGTGGTGCTACTTCTGCAGCAATATGAAAAATAGAGTTGCAACTTTATATATTGAAGGTCAACTATGTATCTTTCCAGTCTTAACTGTTTAAAGGGAATTCATATTATTAGACATGAGTTGATTATAATTCTTCAGTGCTTCATTTACGTACATTAGCTAATACTCAAAAATTATGCTGAACTCAAGAGAACTTCTAAGCAATTGGCCAAAGTTTGAAAAATCCTGCATATGCTTAATTGGATATTATATAGACATAATAGCCAGTTGCTCTTATTCAGTTTCTCCGAATAAACAAGCAGGTATTGCATTTAATATCAATGGATATTACAGGATATTTAGAAAAATATTTAAAAAAACATGTATTTGAAATATGAGAGTATATTGATGCAGTCAGAAACTAAAAGTCTTTAAATGTTATAAATTATTTCTGATGTCTTGCCTCTATGAAATAGGCATTCATTATTGTTTGTTTGTGAATTGTATTTGTTACCTATTTTTATAAAATATATAAAACACATATTTTACAGTTTTGGTTTAAAATAATAAAATAATAAAAGAGTGTGATATTTCTTCACATTGTATAGACAGTATATTTTGACTGTCCTGTGTTTCTTTTCATATGTAATTCCACTAACATATAACAAATTCCCGAATAATTATTCTTATAATAAAATAATTTGGATAAAATTATTAATAATTAGCTAACTCTAACATGTTTTAAATTTTATTATTTTACAATGATAGTTTTTGCCATTTATGTTGATAAAAATATTAAATACCTTTTGTAGGAATGTTTACAGATTCTTACAAAATTAATGATATTTTATAGAAATATGAAAGATCTAAAAAAAGTGATTTAAAACAATGATTAAATTGTAGTATGAAAGTTACCTGATATTTTCAAAAATTACTCTGTAGAAATGGAAAATAAATGGTCTATAATTGAAGTAAGTCTGTGCACATATGTTTTATACATTTTTACACATATTTACACATATTTTTACACATGTGTGGTATATAGAAGTAGGAAAATTGGAAAATATCATTGTTTCTTGCCAATCTCTTAGTACTATTTGCAGCCTTAATTGCAGGAATTTCTAAGAAATAAGAGCTAGATAACTATAGTTCTGTTTTAGTAAAAGCCACAATTCTTTTGTGACAATATGAAATGATCATTCTGAAGAATATAGGGATCCTGAAAACTGTATTTTATTCATAGTTTTTTATTATTTAGGTATTTCTCTGAGGTTGTATATTAAAAAAAACAAAACTTTTCAGCTACCCACTAAGAAAATCAGTTGTATTTTGACATGGTATATAATTAACTCATTAGTTAGAATCAGCTGATGATTAGAAATGGTATTGACATTGCAATTTAAGGTCAAATCATAATGCCTTTTCAATCATTAAGAACCATTATCAGCAGTAATTTATATATATTTAATGTTTATATTATTATGCTAGTAAACAATGCTTCAATGTACTGTGTATTGTTATAACAGTTAATGACCCTTTTTGCCCAGTGAACAATTAGATTTCTATTGACAGATTTTATCCGTAATAAAAACCCTAGTTTGAGATCGAGATCTTACATGTAAATGCAATCTTTAACACTTTTTAAAAAAAGAATTACTATTGCAAACTGGGTATGAGAAAAACTGCCAGTTTCTTTGGCATAGCCCTGCTAATGGTTTTATGTAGAGGTAGTACTAGAGGCTATGGCCAGTACTTCTAGCATTGTGACAGTGAGGATTAGCCAGAGTAACTCGGTGATATAACTGTGTAAATTGTTGCTTTGCACCAATCCATAATGATATCATAAGGGAATTATATAGCAAACAGTTCTAAATCCCAGGTTACATATGATGCTGGCAAGTTTGTATCATACCAAGTACTGCATTGCTTAGCTAAAATTATTTTGTTGCTGTTATTTGTGAGATATTGTATGTTTCTGTGAGCATGTGTATACTGTAAGCATTATTTCTATACACAACATTAATTAGTCATATCTATCTTTTAACATTTTTATTATCCTTCTGTTGTTGCTCTTAGAAAAATAGCTAAGAGCTGTGCAATGTGTGTGTGCGCGCGCGTGTGTGTATTTGTCAGTGTGTGTGTATCTACACACACACACACATATATAGTCTGTGTGTATGAGAAACAGATGCACTGTAGGCAGATAAAGTAGATAAATATAGTTTCAAATAGAAGCATAAGTGTATAAATATAGACACTATATGGAATGAAGACAGGCAGATCAGCACAGTTTCATTATTGCTTGTATTCTGTATAATAAAAGAGCAGCTAACATTAAAGTGACTGATTGAATGACACTGTCAGATTGCAGAAGACATAGTATAAGGTAAGAAAATAACCTTTCCAGCAGTTTGAAGAGCAATTACTCAGGAAGATTTAGTCTCCTTCATTAGTTGGTTAATACAGTACTGCTTCCTGGATTTTATTTTCACAATTAGAAGATAGAAACAAAGCATGAATAATTCTTCTGTCCTAAAATGAATTACTAAATTAGTTAAATAATAATAGCAATTCTGGTTTTGTAACTTGCTGGAGACTTCTGTGTTCCATTTCTTTAATTTTGCTAGGCTTCATCTATTGTAACTGAAATTACTTGGCTTCTGTTGCTGATACAGAAACTTGTCATATTGAGTTTATGTGGTAATTGATAAAGATAATAAAGCAGAAAATTCTTCATGGTTTAAGAGATAGTTAGCTCTGTATGGTGTACATTATAAGTGCTATGCTCTTCATATTTTGATCCTGTCTGTTCTGAGAACTCTTTATAATACATAGCTAGGCCTCAGCTATATATTGACTATAGGTTATTAATGTAAGATGGAACTGAACACAGATAATGTGAGAGTCCTTTCTAAAATAAAATGCTGTCTTCTTCACATTACTTTTTACTTTCTTCATTTTTCCCTACACAATAGTAGTTTTAAAAAAGCATCAATTGCATCAAAAAAGATTTTGACTTTGCGATCAAAGTCATGTATTTAATAAATGCATTATCTACTTCTACTGGAATCACATAAACAACAAAAACTATGTGGATCTAAATATTCAGTTCTTTTCTTGATATAGCCTTAATGGATATACAAGATATTTCAAAGTATCTCTGAGACATTTGGACATGTGACTAATTCCCAACTAAATTTTTGCATTAAAAAGGGAGCTTAATTTGAAATTTCGATTGAAAACCTAGCTTACTGTAAAAACCAAAATAATTGCTCCCATGTCTGAGAGTCATTTTGATTAGGAGTCCACATTGTTGCATCCAAAAGTCTCATTGATTTTATGGCAGGTTTAGATTTTTTTCCCTGTTAAAATGAGAACATCATTCAGAATAAATAATTGGGTTTGGAAAAAACACTTTATATGTGCATATATTTATAATATATATGGATGTACACACTCTTATTCTTCACATTAAAAGAATATATTGACTTCTTAAATATTGCAAATATATAATTTTTTATATTGGGATGAAAATACATATGGTACCAATGTTTTTATTTAGGTTTTTTTTAAGTTTCCCTTGCGTTATAAGGGATTTCAAGATGATGGAAATTTGGATATTCATTTGACAGCAACTATTATGAGATTTACAAGATAAGTTATAAAATTAAGAGCCAATGTAGATATATTGGATATATGCTATCTGTTTTCTTGTTTGTTTTGTTTTTTGTAAACTTGTTATGCAATTTGTAGTCCTGCATTTTCACACCTGTAACTAAAGGCAGTTATGAATGTAAATGACAAGTTGCATACTCAAATGATTTATAGTCATTGTACTTAGAAGAAATTAATACAATTAGATTTTATGTACTTGTAAATAAAAACTTTTATAATTATGTTTCCTTTTGCATACAGATCAATTATTTTTTTAAAAAATGTTTCTATATAGTAGGAAATTCCAAATGCAAGAAACCATAAACTTCCTTTTTCCATTTCTTTTTGAAACTCTGTTTTTAGCAGATCAATGTTTTCTTTTGTAAGTACAATATACTATTTCCTAAAAGTGTCAACTGCACTTGAAAAATCTTTTGTGTCTTGGATGAAATCCTGTAAGAAAAAGAAGGAAAGTGAAATATGAATGAAGTTTTAGAAATTGTAGACTGATATAAAAATAGTGATCGAATGCAGATATTCAATATTCACCCTTTCTTTGCAATGTGAATTTGTACAGCTTAATTTTGGTGGTTATATCAAATGGTTATGACTTGATCATGAGACATCTTGGGATAAAGGGGTGCACTTAGTGATAAAAAGAGCTCCTGTAGAAAACCTGCTTCTTTAATATTTTGAATTGCTGAATGAAGTTTGCTTTATAAAATTCTCTATTTTATTCCATTTGAAATCAATATAAAATAGTGTTTTGAGTAAAGGGATGACAATAATCCTAGGTACATATTTGAGTATACCACTCAAAATGTATGTAAATCTGTAAAAATAATTTTCTGCACTAGAAGCCATAAGGTTTCTAAATGGGTAAGACAATGCATACTTCTTAAAACAAATTTGCTAAACTTGAAGTAATTACACACTCTACTTCTAACTCGCATTCCAGATCCCTCATAAACCAGTTTGAAGTTGACTTTTGGTTTTCGTTTTTCTCAAAATGACCAAGGGAGATAAGGACATCATCATATCTCCAAGCGTCTAAGAGAAGTTAAAGGAATGAGACTCTACCCCTTAAGTTGCCACACTCATCATCATAGTGTGCAAAAGAAAAGTTAGATTGGTGGTACCTGATTCTCAACCACATTTTAAAGTGTGTGTGTGTGTGTGTGCATGTGTGAGTGTGTAAAAATGGTTAGACTGTTACCCAGAGGTTTGACTCATGGTGATGCAAGAACGAATAGAAAATAGAAAGAGTATAGAAAAGAGCAACAAAGATTATTAGGGACTGGAAGCTAAAATGTATAAACAATGGTTGTTGGAACTGGGTTTGTCTAGTTTAATGAAAAGAAAGACTAGGGGTGATATGGTAGCAGTGTTCCAATATCTAAGGGTTGCCACAAAGAAGAGGAAGTCAAGCTATTATCCAAAGCACCTGAAGGCAGGACAAGAAGCAATAGGTGGAAACTAATCAAGGACAGAAAGAAACCTAGAACTAAGAAGAAATTTCCTGACAATTAAAACAAGTAATCAGTGGAAAAACTTGCCTCCAGAAATTGTAAATGCTCGAACATTGGAAGTTTTTAAGAAGAGATCGGACAACCACTTGTCTGAAATAGTATAGGGTCTGAGCAGGGGGTTGGACTAGAAAACCTCCAGGACCCCTTCCAACCCTGTCCTTATCCTATCTATCCTAGGAATGCAGCAGCAATAGCAACAAAAATCTAACTTAAATCATCCAGTTTTAGATAAATTCTGGCACAAAGCCAAGAAAATTATGGCTCATCCCTCAAAGTAAAGTGACTTTGTGGGAATTAGCATTTCGGGTGCTAATCATGGAGCTCATATATAAGTTACTTAGTGATTCTTTGCCCTTTCAGATCAAGCTGATTAATTGTCTGAGTTGTTCAGAATAAATAGTGTAATGAAGTATTTTCCCACCTTTTGGATTATGGCTTAAATTAATGATGTCCCATTTTTAATCTTCACAGCTATTTTACTAGTTAGAAATATACAGATATGTAGAACTGTCATTAATAATACAAGCTGCTTTTCTCCCATGAGCTGTTCAGAGCATCCAGAAGTGGGAGGTGCTTCAGTCTCTTCTGGAAAGGCTGGGCTTAAAACTCCAGGACACTCCTCCTCCTCCACGGGACACTTCCCCAGTGTCCCCCAGTTTTAGCTCAGCCTTCGTGGTAAGAGGTTGTGCACTCCCTGACTGTAACGGTTTTCTGATTCAGCTAGTCAAAATTCAGGTTTGCTCTTGGGTTAATTCGGCTTGTAAATTTTCCCCCAATTAATTTGGCGATTTCAAGGCTTGTGGCTCTATTAGGTCAACCCCCCGATCAGTTTGAGAGCAGTTCTTTGTGGCTGGCAGAGCCTGCCACTCCGCATGCAGCCTGAGACGGCCACTTCAGGCAATTAGCTTATCTAATCCCCCGATCGTCTTATCTCTGTGATCTTGGTGGAGCGCTTGCAGCCGCGGCTCACTTCTCCTTGCCGTTTCGACTGACAGGATCATTTATCTGACAATTTAGAGAGTCAGCAGCAGCGGCTCGTTAAACTGCTCAGGCAATTAACATAGGAGATTCTGCCTTCCCGCCATCCTTAGAGGTCTGAAAACAGAATGCCCCAGTCATTTCGAAGGGGTTCCTTTCGGCTCTACTATCAAGGCCCATACGTTCCCAGATTGCAGAGAACATCAGGCTAGAGGCCCAGTTTTAGACAGGATAGGTCTGAATCTTCTGATAGAGGTCAGTGGGGAGGCCAAAACAGAAGAAACCCCAGAGGTACCGGAGGCCGATTTTTTCGTCGCCCCAAGTGAGTCCTTGACAGCAGCTCCCATTGGAGGGCGGCTAAAATTGTTTGCTGATCAATGGGACAGCTCCACCTCTGATGCGTGGGTCAGGGACTCTGTTAGGTTTGGTTTGGCGCTAGAGTTTCAATCCTTCCCCCAAAACTTTTTCATTAGGAGCGCTAGGTCCATGGACCCCATTAAGAGAGTGTTGATGCAGGAGGCTATCAATCATCTTCTGCATATTTGGGCCATTAGAGAGGTCCCATCTGAACAACGGGGTCAAGGCTGTTACTCTCTATTGTTTGTGGTCCCAAAGAGTTCAGGGGGCTGGAGGGCAATTCTGGACCTCAAACGTCTGAACAGATCATTGGTTTATTGAAAATTCAAGATGACTACTCTCCAGTCCATTCTGCTCAGCATCAGAGAGAACGATGTCCTGACCTCTATAGATCTGACAGAGGCTTATCTACATATACCAATTAGACCTGCTCACTACAAATATCTTAGATTTTGCTATTGTGATCGGCACTACGAATTTATCGCTCTTCCATTCGGTCTGGCTTCGGCCCCTAGGACTTTTACCAAGGTCCTCGTGGCTTTGGCTGCCTCCCTCAGGAGCAAATCTATTCGTTTACAATGTTATCTGGATGATATTTTAATTTTGTCATCTTCCAGACATCAAGCAAATTTGGATACCAAGATTACTCTGGAGACCCTTCAAGGTCACGGCTTTTCCATAAATTGGGATAAAAGCCATTTGATACCTTCAACTAGGTTAGTTCATTTAGGGGCAGCGATAGATACCGTGGAGGGCAAGGTTTTTCTCTCTCAGGACAGGTTGAATAGTATCCAGTCTTTGGCCAGAGAGATCAGAGCCTTAAAGAGGGTTTCCCTGGCAGTTCTGTCTCAACTGTTAGGGAAACTGATTTCTTGTATTTCCATTGTGCCTTGGGCTTGATTCCATTCTAGAGATCTGCAATGGTTTCTGCTACCTTTCCAGCGATCCGGAATAACCACTTCCAACGTCCGGATAAAAGTTCCACACAATGTTCTCCGATTGCTCCGCTGGTGGTCGGAAAACACAATAAACAAGGGGTGTCATTTCAAGGAACCTTGCAGGGCAACGATCACAACTGATGCCATCCTGGTAGGATGGGGAGCTCACTTCCAATCCCACACTGCACAGGAAAGTTGGACTATTTCTGAACAATCACAAAGCATCAACCTGTTGGAGCTGCGAGGAGTTCATGTGGCGTTACACAGTTTTCTACCCCTTTTCCAATCACGCCATGTTCTGGTCTCGACAGACAATATCATAACCAAGGCCCACGTAAACAGACGGAGGTACCCACTCCAAACTTCTGATGCTGGAGGCAGCCAGGTTGTTCAAGTGGGCCAAGGCCAATCTGTTTTCGCTCAAGGCAGAGCATATAGCAGGGGCCTTAAACACACAAGTGGACTGGCTCAGCAGGGCCACGATAGATCAGACAGAGTGGCGCCTACACCCGTCTTTCTTCCAGGAAGCAGTGCGGAGGTTTGGGCAACCGGTGATTGATCTATTTGCCTCTCCCCTCAATGCCCAATTGCCCCGGTATATTTCAAGGTACCCAACTCAGGGGGCGGAGGCCGTCAACGCCCTGCGATGTCAGTGGCCTCCCAGACTTCTATATGCGTTTCCTCCACTCCCTGTAATACCCAGGTTGATGCAGAAGTTATTGGAGGAACAAGCGGAATTGATATTGGTCACCCCTTACTGGCCCAGGCGAACGTGGTTTGTGGACTTACAGGACCTGTCGAGAGAACAACCTTGGAAAATTCTACCATCCAGGGTTTCCCTCTTGCAAGGGCCGATACTTCACCCGGACCCACAATGGCTCAGCCTAGCCATATGGAGGTTGAGCGGAGCCGTTTAAGGACCCAACAAATTTCAGAGGATGCCATTGCCACTATACAAGCATCCAGATGGTCCTCAACGAATCGTATATACGAGGCCACGTGGTGCGCTTTCTGTCGCTGGTGCCGAGGGTCTAAGATCGACCCAACCGCCCCATCAATAGGACAATTATTGGACTTTTTACAGGAGGGGTTGACCAAGGGCCTATCTCCAAATACTTTACGCAGACAGGTGGCGGCCTTAGCCTCGGTGATATCCTGGGGTGACCTTCTTTCCATAGTGCACCATCCACATGTCCGCAGCTTTCTTAAGGGTGCTGCAAACTTACGATCTCCTGTAATTCACCGCTATTCCCACTTGGGAGCTCAACAAGGTGTTAACCGCACTTACAACTGGCCCGTTCAAGCCTTTAAGAACCGCTAGTCTCAAATTCCTGACATATAAGGTGATCTTCTTAATTGCGATCACATCAGCAAGGAGGATTTCCGAATTGGCAGCATTGTTGATGAGAAACAACCTGTGCGTTCACCCCTAAAGTAAATTCAGTCTTCCACAGAGTGCAGGAGTTGGTGCTTCCAACTTTTTGTCCAAAACCATCTCATAGACGAGCATCAATGGCATCGACTTGATGTTCGAAGGGCGTTAAGCATCTATCTAGACCACACGGCGGCATTTCGAAAATCTGAGGCTCTATTCCTATCCTTCAACCCATCCACTTTAGGACACAAGGTGTCGTCGATGACCATTGGTAGATGGTTGAGAGCCACCATAGCTAAAAGTTACGAATGCCAGTCCATCTCAGTTCCTAAGGGCATTACAGCCTACTCAACAAGGAGTGCAGCAACATCAGCAGCATGGGCCACACAGGCTTCCATAGACGAAATTTGCAGTGTGGCAACTTGGGCTTCACCATCGCCTTTTGTCAGAAATTATAAAATTGATGTCTATGCCTCAGCAGATGCTTCATTTGGCAGAAGAGTCCTGCAGAGAGTCCACAGAGTTTAGGAGTGGATTTCGATCCAGACGGAGTCCCTCCCTAAGGACAAGCCAAGCTTTGGTATGTCCCACTTCTGGATGCTCTGAACAGCTCATGGGAGAAAGGGCGTTGGTACTTACCTGATACGCCCATTCTCTGTGAGCTGTGAAAAGCATCCAGCCCCACCCATTTCTTTCCATCTGGTGGGGTTCTGTTCCGGTCAGGGATCTAGATTAGGTGATGACTTCCGCACTTTGGCACTCAGTCTTCGCAAAACTGGGGGACGCTGGGGAGGTGTCCCGTGGAGGAGGAGGAGAGTCCCAGAGTTTTAAGCCCAGCCTTTCCAGAAGAGACTGAAGCACCTCCCACTTCTGGATGCTCTTCACAGCTCACAGAGAACGGGCGTATCAGGTAAGTACCAACGCCCTTTTTGTAAGCTGTCTAAAAGAACAAAACTTTGCAAACCACTAGTATATGTTTATTTCCCCATGACTATTAGCTGGGATGGAGAGAAATTAATAGGAATTAAGTGGTTTATACCTAGTTTAAAGAAGCCTACAGTTACATACATACATGCAGTTACAAATGTATGTATGTTTGCATACACCTCATGCAACCCAGCTGAATATTTGCTCCAGCAAGATAGTACAAAATTGGTTATAAAATGTAGCCACCCTTCCCAAATGCATGTTCTATATAGACTTTCATCAAAGCAATTTCAATTGTTTATTAAGTAGCTCAATTATTTATCAAGTAATTTACACACCGTGTCTTCTGTTTAATACAGACTGTGTCATTTGTAACACAGTGATCTTTTTCCTAATGTTTTGGGGTTTTAAAATAAACAATTTAAACAAAGTATTACCATAACTATGCCCTCGTTCTGCACACAGCCATTAAGAGTAGAGCTATGGCAGCACTTAGAACATTACCCGGACCTATTGAATATGATTAAACATATTTTTTTTCTTGTGAATCATAGACTAAATTTACTACGTAACAGTACTGTTTGCTAACTAAAACAAATGATTTAAATAAGTTAAGACTTTCTCACAAATCTGGCCATGATTTTCATTACCTTAATAGAAAGCTCTGTGTGCACAGACATGTGCACAGTCTGCCCTTTTTAAAATATCTTCTATTCATTTCAAATAGAATAATAGAGCTAGGAAAAGAACAGATACAGCTGCTTTAGAGTGTGGCAAAAGGTGCAATCTTCACACTTTTCCCACTTTAAAGTATCTTTTTAACATAAAATTTAAAGCCCTACACAGTCCTACAGAAAACTCAAATAATACAAGTAGAGATTATAGTATTTCACATAATATAAATTACTGTATTTTATTATATAAATACATTATTATATGTTTCTTCAAATGCCAGCAATTGCTTTCATATTGTTGGAACAACCAACTCTTAGATCTTTAAAAAATTATTCAGGAGCCTATGGTTTTATGATTTCTTTTCCAGACAGTTGAATAAGTGTTCTGATATTGATGATCAAGAGTTTTGGAGGTATGAACTAGTTGTTTATAGAGGGTTGTTTACCAAAATAATGCCATATGAAATGTGTTGATTGTATTAGGAATATCACTCAGACACATAAATTGGATACAAAAATTAATTCCTACACAGATACTTCCCTCTGAATACTGATTTTCTTCCAGTTAAATTTTTATCATGTTTATGGGCCTGTAAATAATTAATATCTCAATCTTTACTAATATCTGTATCTTTGTCTTTTGATTTTACCTTGGTGGTAAAGTGATATACATTTGTATATTAGATAAGTTAATGTATTGTTTATAATTTATTTTGATTGTATTGTATTTTCCTTTTTATGTTATAAATTAAGATTTATTTCATAAATATATAATATCAGCCTGGCATCTTAGAAGTTATTTCATTTTCAAGGGTTAAAATGAGTACATACATATGTTCCAGAATATATAAACAAAGTCCTATTAGTTAAAAAGTAAGGTTTTTTCCTATGTAGAAAAAGGTTTTTAAAAAAGGAAAAAAAGAAAAAATTCAAGATATCTCTTTGTAATTTATGTCTAGAATAAGAACTACTAAGAAGCAGTCCCTTAAATGGTTTAAGTAAAGTTCAGATAAGTCATAGTAGGCACTTAACTTGTAATGTACAATGTATTAATTTATTTTGTAATCAGGCTAGGGATAATTAATTAAAAATAATTTAAAAATCCAAGTAACATAATATTATTAGTTTTGCTTTTTACAAAAAGTCATTCAGGACAATGTTATTCATGACTGTTTATATAAATTGCTAAATTAAAGATTAAATTCAAAATCAGATTAAAAGACATGTTACAACTAAGCAAAATTCTAAGTCAAGAAACACTGAGATGACATCAGCAAAGTGAAATATAGAATTTTATATTTGGTTTCATTTGCTGTTCAATTATTTTAATATGTGAAATGCATCTAAACAGATTAAGAAATGGGAACCACTTTTATGTGTATTTTTAAATGTGATGAATATGTGTTTCTTGCCATTTTTGACCAATTTATCTTAAAGAAATATTAAGATATTTTATTTAAATATATATTTTATCTGGGAATCTATCCAGTGTTCAAATACTAAACTAAAGGTAGATTTAAGGATGAGAAAGTACTTGACATGCTACTATTTGTATGATTACTATTATAATCTAATTATATAAACCACGTTGAAATGTATTTTTTTAAAAGGTTCATTAAGCTGAATTTAGATCAAATACACCACAGCTCTCTTTCTTATGTTCAGTGGTACTTTACAGAAGTGTTGTATTAAAACCAGCCACTTAAATAAATTGGATGATATTTAAGTATTGTACTAATTAGAAAAAACATAATCCAAATAAACCAATTATAGGATGGATTAAATCCTTTCTTCTTTTCCTTCTTTCCTTTCAGAATTTTTGTATTTACAGAAATTATAGAGCTATATAATATATAGATCTATATAAAACATATATTTTATGACTTCTATACAAGTATAGTTTTTACTTACAAATCCATCTTTATCCCTTTTGCACTTTTTCTCTTATTTTAATTCTGAAGGATACGTTAGGATGTGTTTCGTTCTTTCAAAACTCATAAAAAGCAGCATCTCTGTACTTTGTTCTGTACTTCTTCCAATTTTATATTTTTGTGATCTAATTTGGAATAACTCCAGTTGTTTTGATGTTAATGTGATGTCCTTATTTTCGTGGTATATATCTTTATCAGTACTTTTACTGATCACAAAGTTTCCTGTTTAGGCAACCAGATGGTTTTGCATTTGCTCTGAGAAAAATATAGCTTATTGTTGTTGATTGGAATCATTGAACTCTAATTAGATGTCAGTGTGGAAAGAATTCAGAAACATGAACGCTGTTTCAAATTTCTGCAAAAGGTAGTGAATTATTGGAGGATTTATATTCATTCACAATACAATAATAAATTATTAGCCAGGTGTACATTTTTGGGAATGAAAACAATTCAACACTTCATCTATACAATTTCAAATAATACATATTGAGAGAACTACTTGAATAATAGATTTAAGGTAGGAATCTTGTTTGGGCTGGTCTCAGTTGCACAGTCTAGAAATTACTAAAATAAGTTTGAAACAATCCCAAATAGGTCTGTAAAAACAATGTTTATTAAATATTGCTAAAAGATAGCAAATGTCATCATAAAGGATTTAAGCATATTTGCAGCAACTGTAGGATAGTATTTAATGAATAATTTGTATCAAATTATTTATTTAATGCTGTTAGAATGTTATTTTACTCATGCAATATTAACAAGTGGATGACAGCCTCCTTGAGCTATGAATGCTCTGGAATCAGAATTTGCTTCCTATGGGAAATGACATAAGCATAAACAATCAATTTCTTCCAAAACATTTCAGCTGATCATTGTTTCTGATTCTTTTCCCATGGAAGCAGTTTTTAACTCCTACTATGAATTAAGCAATCACAATGTATTTGATAGACATTACTTTTATAGTAAATGCATTCTTAATGAAAATGAAAACTTAACACAGGATATTATACTGTTTCACTGATTTTACAAAAACTAGTAAATGAGTAAGTTGAACACCATGGAGAATTTTATTTCTTTTTTTTATGTTTTCAGTTATCTTTGGTGATTAAATAAATGCCTCCTTGGATTTTTTAAAAGACTTTTATCCTATATTAAACTAAAATGTATTGCCATTTAAGCTTTCCTGTGTCACAGTTCAATTCATCCAATATGTAGTGATTTCTTTTACAAAATGTCTAGGTTACAAGTTTTGTGACATGTTGAAAATTTTTGAATGTTGTATTTTATCTACAGTAATAATATATTTAGGACTGTCAGGATTTGTGCTGAGGAGAGTGGGACATTAAACCCACCTCTGTTACTGTCCTTATTCTTGATACAACTCATTATTTTCAATATATTGCTTCTGTGGTTGTTTGTGTTTAAATTTGTATAATTATACAGGTACTTCTTGCTTAATTATTCTAATTAGGATCAAAGCTAAATAAAGTGCTTGCTAGCTGAAACATCACATGACCACACATTTGTCTCCACTTCAGCTCTCCTATCCATCTTCCCAATCTTTGACCTGGCCATCCTGCAGTCTACCACCACTCGTCCTGTTCACATCCCAGTGCCCAGCTGACCTTTGCCATTTTCTTCATCCTGGTGCTGACTTTTCGCCTAGACCAGGGATGTCAAACTTGCTGGCCACGCCCACCTCATTTTAGCAAAGGGGAAAAAAGTTGTGACATGTCATGTGACAACAACATGATGGCGCAAGTTTGACACTCCTGCCCTAGATGGACAGAGATAGGCAGTGGCAGCAGAGAGCAGTTTAGCCAAAAGGGCAGAGATAAAGAAGGAATTTGGTGGCCATTACAAAAAGCCAACATCTGCTTCGGCTGGGCACAATTCATCAGCAGGAGGAAGAAAATGGTGAAGGTCAGTAAAGATATATAGTGGGAGAGGGAGTGCAAAACGGCAGAGGTGATGAAAGATACATTTGGAGGGAGTTGAAGTGCACTGTGCAAGTGTAACTGTGGGTGGGCTTCTGTGGCCAAGTGGCTTCTGTAGTTGCATCATTATAATTTCAAATGGTCACTGAACAAAGGTTGTTAAGCAAAGACTACCTGTGGTTGAAAAATTTATATATATGGCACAGTAGTAGGCTAGCCCCAAATTTAAAACTGAAACAACTGTAAAAGTCTGACTCACAGACGAACACAATACAGAAGCCTGATGATGGCAGATGAGATTCTGCCGAAACGTTGCTACAACTTTAAAAGCACAACTATAATGATGTGGGAAAATACCCGAACAAAGCTGAATACCATATAGATAGATAGATAGATAGATAGATAGATAGATAGATAGATAGATAGATAGATAGATAGATAGATAGATAGATAGATAAACTTTATTCAAGTAAGACAAGGGTCTCCTGAGTCAATTGGCTTCATAAACAAATTCCATCTCTGTTCCAAGCCTATATAAGGAACCCTCAAAATCGTAGGTACTCATCCATTTCCTTAGTCCTGTTATAGTTTTATCTTGGTTGGAGCTGGGCTTCTTATATAGAGGATTGTTGGACCTTTAGTAGTGCGCTTGTAAAAGCAATAGTTGGAGAACTAGCAGAAGGAACTGAAGATATAGTAAGACTGTTAGAAAATTTACAGTAAGTATATGAAACACACATTAACCAAATACATTGTATGGCTCTGTCATATAGAGCAGGAGAGGCTAACTTTTGTGTATTGCATAGATTCACTTTCCAAGTGTCTGAGCCTCTGAGAAATTTTCTCATAGTTTTCCCTACAGAGTCCGACATTAGTCGTCAAGTAAGGACAATTCTTTCCTGCTGCTCTATTTTTTCGATGCCAGTACATATATTTGTTATTCTTTATATTCCCTTTGAAGTTGGAAATCCAAAGGGAATTTAAAACCAAGCAGATGTTTCTGGTGCTAAAGATGCAGAAATCCTAGTTTAACTGAAATACGTCTGTAAAATCCTATTGAAGCTAAAATTCCATTTGTTAAATGTATTTATTATTTATTTTTTACTTGCACTTGCTATCCAGAAGAGGTGATACCTAATGTCACTAGCTCAGGAGGAAAAATGGATACATTTATCCAAGTAAACAGCATTTCAACAGCTGCCTCTGGTGATTTCCCAAATGGGTTTTTTGTTCCACTGCACTGCATATTTCCCACCATCCTTTCTTTTTTAGCTAGGAAAAATAATTTCTGAATCACATTGGTCTTGGAGAATGAATATACTGATGCATCCATTTGGCTGTCCAACATATAATGAACACTTTATAAGGAAGATTTAAAAAGCAGAAGATTAATAACATTTAATTCCCTTTTTTGTAAGAGGGTATACTAACTGATGTAACTTATCTTTAAATTTCTATGCTGCTTTTCTACACCTTTCTTCAACCATCAAAACAGCTTATTGTGATGAACGAGTACAAAATATAACCTAAAACAACATTAATACAATTGAAATTGAATTATACATTGGAGTAAATTAATAAACAGGTGGTGCTTTTACCAACTTCCTAAATATTAACAGAGCAGATAGCAAACACATCTTTCTTTTTTTTTTTAAAAGATAATTTTTATTGAATTTTACACAAAAGAACACAAGAAAAAAAGAACACAACTACAATATTTGCCTTATTGAGATACCGACTTTCCCGGTTTTTTTACTATATACATATACATATACATACATACATACATATGTACATTTGTTTTATATATATATAAAAACATATATTTATTTGTTTATATTATTTATTTGTTTATATTATTTATATTATGGACATTTATTTGTTTATATTATTTTTTATTCTTACTATTATCCAACCAGTTATACCATTTTTTCCAGACTGTATAATATTCCTTCTCTTCCCTCTCTTTTGTAATTCCAACGTGACTTTTATCATTCTGTGCAGCAAACACATCTTTCTTATGCAGGAAAGAAGACTTCTTTTCTGCGTATCAGAAGATTAAGTTTTCGGAAGTGATAGGATCTTCCAAAAAGCTTCAAAAATTAAGTATGGAAATTCTCTTCACATAAATATAGGCAAGCTATACATAAAATTCATGTTTTGAAAACACATAATTCTGGTCTTATACCATATCCAACTCTTTCCAATTTTTGGAGAAATTTATTTCAAAGTAATGTGGTAAACATTTTTTATTTACCAATACATTTAGGTGTTTTAAGATGTGTTCCAGAGCTCTCATGTACACTTCATCTTTGGGCATATATGAGATATTCTAATATTTCCACTTCCATTTGATTTCTTTGAAGTCTCAAACTTTATCAGAGACATCAACCGACCTTTGTGTATATTTTACATTTTTTAAAGTACATGTGGGATTTACTGGGTTCCCACAAATGACTTTTTATATCCTGGTTGAAAATAGTAGTAACGTTAGTTTCATGTGTCTGTAAGTAGACCAGTTCAGAATAATAAGTTCCAACATTAAAAAATAATAATGCACTGACACCCTATAATCTAACATTATAATCTCCCTATATTTTAAGATTACAATTAAAGTAAAAAAGTTAGATTCTTATCTTTTTTTTACAATACAGATATATTTATTTCTACAATACACAGTATACATAATGCTTCCAGTTACCATTGTGCCCACAAAAACAATGCTGGGAAGTGATTTGGGTCAAGAAAGAATGACTGGCCTAGTCATCTAGTCAATTTTCTAATCTAAAGGAGGACCAAATCTCATGGGCTTTTAGTTTCAAGTCCAGCAATTTAATCATTATTCTAAAGTTTTAAAAACTTGATATTCATTTCAAAGAACTTTAGTAAACAGAATAATTTTTAAAACAATCATAAAAACAAATCATAAGATCCTTCGCCTGGATAATAACAATCTGCATAAAGAATGAAGAAGCTTCATGAAGACCCATGACAAAGAAATTTCTGAGCACCTGTGAATACTTTAATCAGTCAGATTTCAGGCAGAATTCCAAGTTGATTCCAGAGAAGTGATTATAGATAGAAAAAAATCCCTCAACCATGTCTATTTTAGTACTAGATATATCAATCATTCTTGCTGGATGAATGGATCATTGACATTTTCAACATTTAATTGAATCTTTCCAGAAAGACATTCAAATGTGCTGCATAGTAGTTGAGAGTATTCTATCATTCCAATATTTTATCATTCTGTTGTATTCTTTTAGCTGGGTGTTGTATTCTTTTAGCTAATATTTTTCTATCCATTTATAAAATGTTCATAATCACTTTTGCTAGGGGTGGCTATATAAATCAAACCAATCAATCAAAATTCCATATTTAATAAAAAAGTAAATATGCAAATAACTAATTGCATAGAAGAATGGAATATATATATTGCATGTATCATTTACATTTTTTTCATTCAGCAAACAACAGCATCTGAAAACGGATATCCAACATAATCAAACTGAACATATTTTATTGCAAAATGAAAATATTCTGTATGATTATAGGATGTCCAGATCGTCACTGAAGAGGAGGGAAGAATTCAATCAAAATATTTCTCAGATAATTATTTTTTCTTCATTTTAATGTATTTGAGATATGCTATTTACTATTATTATAACTTGTAATAGGGCTGTTTTTTTATTAAAGCAAGGATTTCTTTTTATTGCTTTTGTTACCGATGATGGTTAGCTTAATTATATAAGGCTCAGAATTAGGGACTTAAAAATATCCCAGGTTTTTTCTTCTATTCAACAATTGTAGAAAATTTTATTAACTGACAATAATCAGTAATTAATATCCTGCCAAGAGGAGATTTGTGTGACCCTATTACCAGAACACAAAGTCAGATCATTCTGGATTTTAACAATCTAATTGCTTTTAATGTGTATTTTTAAAAAAACCATACACCACCTTTATGTCTTAATTTTAATGGACTTTCCATTAAAATGAAACAGAAGAAAAATATATTAAGTTTCAGTAAATAAATAAGCCAGATTGTTTTGTTTTTTTTAAAGGCAAACAATTCCTCATTCCAGAAGGCAAACTCTTTTATAGAGGAGGTGCACTTCTGGGGTTTTGATAGATAGCATTGTTTAATTGAAGAAACCTGGAACGCATCAATCTTGCCAGATGGATACTATTGGAGATAACAGGTCTCTCAAGAAATCAGGCCATATACCATGTAGAGATTTATAGATAGCAACTAGCACCTTTAACTGCAATTAGAAACAAAATCAGAACCTATGCAGCTTGTAAAGATATACTACTGCATTGTGGAGCCTTTGAAGCTTCCGAATGCTGCCACATGCGGTAATCAAGTTGTGAGGTAACTTACGTATGAGTGACTATCTGAAGGGTCCCCTGATCTGAAAAACGGTCCAACTTGTACACCAGATGAAGCAGTGCAGAGACCATTCATGGAGAAGGAGGAACTGAATCTATGAAATCCTCCAAATTATCACCAACCTTCAATGGAACTACAACCCCATCCAAAGTCAGTAATGGACTATCAGCAGATAGGTAGTCCAGATAACCACAGGAATTTGGTCTTGGTAGAATTGAATCATATATAATTTCAAAATGCACACAGTCTCCTGCTACTAGAACAGAACCTTGGCAACATCAATTGGCCGATGTGGATTCAAAAGGTATAATCAAGTATCATCAATATACTGATCCCTAAAACAGCAAATGACCTCTCCCGGTGGTTTCTTGTGGACGTTAAAAGGAGAGGGCAGAAAATAGAAGTGTTGTGGCTTGTCAGCCATTGATCCCTCCAACAGCCAAATAAGAGGAGGGGGTGGTGGTGTGGGAGTCAGGGTCAACATCAGGGCACCTGGGAGCTCTGAGAGGGAAGAGGGAATGAAGCTGGAAAAGAGAGAGACAGAGGCGGATCCTGGGCCATCTGACAGCCCTCAGATGGAGAGTCAACAGCCTCCAGGTCTGGAAGTGGTTGATGAAGAAGAAGAGGAACAACTGGGTCCAGTGCCTGACACACAGCTACACAGAAGGCAGAGAAGGGGAGAGCAGTGGAAAGCCGTGGGCCAATCCTGGGGAAGAAATGAGCCACCGTTGCTAAGGAAGCCCCACCCTAGCTCTGGGGACAAAAAGCAGGGGGCAGAGATGAATAGGTATGGCAGACAACTATTCATCTTCCAGCCAGACAACTTGTTAGCCTGTGAGATAAACTTTTTGCTGGGGCTGCCAGCATTCCTAATAAAGGAATTTTTTGAGTTCACATCAGAGGGTTTGTCATGTTTGGAGATCTGGGTCAGAACAAGAACCCTGTGGGACCCGCAGATGAGGAACGTGGGGAATGATCTCTCCTTAGCTATCAACACCAACTGAAACTGGTCCTGCAGTAGGAAGGGAACCAACATAAAATGGTGCCCCTAACCCCCAACCATAGTCAACTGTATTGAAAGCTACCAAGATATCAAGAATGGATGCACCGCTACCATTTCGGCTTTACCACCATCAACAAGTGCGACCAAAGCTGTCTTACTAATAAGCCCTTAACTTATGACAACAGTTGGTCCCTGGAATTTTGTTTGTAAGTTTTGGGGGTTGTTAAAATTAAGTTTGTCAGAACACTTTCACAATTTTTTTTAAATGAGCAAGTTTAAATATTATTTTTTCTAAATCAGTATTTTTGTGTTTAAACACAATTTGAAACATTTTAAACAAATCAGGAATGAAAAACTATGAACATATTTTCAAATATATTTTACACTGCTAAAAATTAGAATTGTTATTTCAGTTGAGCTTCAGATCATTAATTAATCACTTGGGGAATTAAAAGAGTAGTAAAAATTAACACTATTATTGCTTGGTATATAGTAGCAGCAATAAAAATGTAACTTCTTGTATTTTGCTTCTTATATCTTTTCCATATATTCTGTGTGTGTGTGTGTGTTTGTGTTACAGTATATATGAAAAAGTACTCATAGTTTATGACAGAAAATGATTAATAAATGTATCTATTGTCAAAAATCAAGAATAAATGCAAAAGATTCTTTATAAAAATATGAGTGAAAGATGTTTTAGAATTCCTAACTATAATTACAATCTTATTATAATGTTAATGACATTGATAATGTTTTTCCATGATAGAATTAATTAGACTATTTTTAATAATTTGTTTTATCTATTTATTGCTTTGTTTTAATGGCTGTACACTGCCCAGTTTCACTTTGTGAGAGATGGTTGACCAAATGAATACACACACACACACACACACACACACACACCTTGGCTATAAATTGAGTGGCTGCATAGGCTTTCAGTTAAAATTGAGACAGGTCCCTTTACCAAAAAATATAATTTTATTCAAAATTAATTTCTTCTGAACAGGTTCAAAATTGAAAAAAATGGGCCTGTAAATTACTTCCACACTGATTACTCTTTAAACCTTTTATATTTCATTCTGCATTTTAAGATGAAGATAAACAATATCAAGATTGGGAAAGGAAAAAACTATTAATTAAAAGGTTTATTTGATGGGGTCACTCTAAAATATGGGAGAAAATATGCAGGAAAAGCACTTTAGTGGAAAAATTGACAACAAATAAAGAGCAATAATGTAATGGATTATTTTTACTTTACTTAGCTTAAACTTATTAATAATGCACAACAAAAGAAAAATGATTGACTACTACCCAGTTCCAGGTACCATTAAAATAAGGTTACATTTATTTTGCTCTATATATATTCCACTGTATTAATCACTGTAGTAAATTTAACTAAATGGGGAAAGGAATATAAACTATACTGATATAAACTGATACTAGCTTGGAATGTGCTTCTGTCTGTTTATCTTTCCTGTCTTCCTTCCCCCAAATTAACCCATCTTCATTTTGCTTAACAAAAACATTACTTGACTACATTATTTTTCTTCTCATGGCTAATGTTTCTATTGTTTCTTATTTCTGAAATATTAACTTTTATTTAAGTGCAATATGCTATGTTGTTCAGTCTTTTAGGTTTTTTTTGTATTCAAGTATAGGCAGGTCTATAACACCTGATATTAAAAGCAAGATTCTCGCAGCTATATTCTTTAATTTGGTGGCAGCTGTTTTTAATCACTAAAATTAATGGATAGTGATTACAACAAAACTGGTCTTTTCATTTATTAATTCCTATAAAAAAGTGTGCAGTATTTGTAATATCGTTTTTAAGCTACCTACAGATTTTAGACATTGAAAGGAAGACAGTAGAGCAGGGGTGTCAAACTCAAGGTCTGGGGGCTGGGTCCGGCCTGCAGGGTGCTTACATCTGCGCCATGGGGCCACCATGGAAAAAGTGAAGGACTGGTCCACGGTGCCTCTACCAGTGAAAACAGAGCTCAAGAGGGCCCTCCTGAGCTCCATTTTCACTGGTAGAGGGTTACAGGAGGCCATTGCAGCCAAAAATGGAGAGCCCGTTTTCTCTGCCAGACAGCTTGGGCCACCACAGGCACCCTTGATGCAAGTGACATCGAGCTGGCTATGCCCACCCTGGCCACACCCCCTCCCCCCTCCCGAGGTCATATACAACCCTGATGTTGTTCTCAATGAAATTGAGTTTGACACTTTGTAGTAGAGGGTATCAAAACTGGAGGAAATTTAAGCTTACATACTGAACTTTCCAACTGTATGAAAATCATTTTTTGTGAATTATAGTAGGTCGATAGTTTTCAGCTGCTTCATGCTTCCTAAAATACATACATAGAAGTTATTCTTGCTTTAACTTTCTTGAATTTTGACAATGGAACATTAATAATAATAATAATAATAATAATAATAATAATAATAATAATAATAATAATAATAATAATAATAATAATAATAAAAACTTGTGGAGGAGGAGGCCAGGGAAACTGCCAGCAATCTAGTTCACTTATCCCAAAACTATTTTGTAAACAGCATTATCATTTATGATGCTATCTGTATGAAATGTTATCTGATATCTCTTTTCCTCATATTCCAAAATGGAACTTGTGGAAGTATAGGTTTGTTTACTGTTTATATTATTGAAACTATAGGATTCTGCATTCTAAACAAGCAAGGGATTATTATGGTTACCTAATACAGTGCTGATAATATACTGAACAAATTAATAAATTTTCATTTGTCTTTGAATGTACAAAATATATAGAAAAGACATAAGTTGAAATATTTTTTTTATATTTAAGCAATATATTTTATGCATACCACACTTATGGTGTAAATATTAGAGTGTATTAAAAGGATTATTTTCTTGAGCATTTTTTTTATTTATCAGAATAATAAATTTTTTGAATCAGATGAACAGCTAAGGAATGCAATTGTTTCCAGTGTGATGAATCCTGTTTCTTATGTGACAATCTGAACTGAGAAATAATATAATTGTTAAAAACTAGATCTACCACGAGTGGGAAAAGGAAAAGGCATATGATTCCATGGCGAAGTAATTATTTTGCACATTACAATTGTGATAATTCGTATTACAGGTAGTATTTGACTAAACAACAGTAATTGAACCCGGTATTACAATCATAATTTGTGCTGGTCATTAAGTGGGTCATTGTGTGACTTGCCTGATTGTACAATATTTTTTTGTGGCAATTGTTAAGTGAATGCAGTGGTCATTAATTAAGTGAATGCATTGGAGTCTCTGGCGCAGTGGTTAGAGTGCAGTATTGCAAGCTACTTCTGCAGCCAGCTGCTTACAATTTGGCAGTTCAAATCCCACCAGGCTCAAAGTTGATTCAGCCTTCCATCCTTCCGAGGTGGGTAAAATGAGGACCCAGACTGTTGGGGGCAATATGCTGACTCTGTAAACCGCTTAGAAAGGGCTGTAAAGCACTATAAAGTGGTATATAAGTTTAAGTGCTATTGCTATTAAGCAAACATGGTGGCTGTTTAGTGAACCCATTGTACATACAGGTTTCAGCAAAAAATTGTGTAAATCATAGGATGCTGAAAATGGCCATAAATGTGGACTGGTTGCAAAGTGTCCAAAATGCACACAGAGGGGTAGACCATCAGAGCTTTGAATCCAGATCATGAATACCTTTTTGGGGTCCATCATAATTTTGAATGATTGTTAAGCGACTGATCGTTAGGCTAGAACTACCTGTATAACATTTATGAAAAAAAATGCTAAGGAAGGCTGATCTGTAAGTTCTTTGTTTTGGCACTGGACTACTATTGCATTGCATTATGTTAATATTGTTGAGAACTGGAAGTGAGCTAAGATTTACAATAATAGTAATGCTCTCTCTCTCTCTCTCTCTCTCTCTCTCTCTCTCTCTCTCTCCCTCCCTCCCTCTCTCTCTCTCTCCCTCCCTCCCTCCCTCTCCCTCTCTCCCTCCCTCCCTGCCTCCCCCTCCCTCCCCCTCCCTCCCCACTCCCTCCCTCTCTCCCTACTCCTATCTCTCTCTCTCTTTCTCTCTCTCTCCATGTCACTTGTGAAGTTCATGTAAGCATTTTACAATGTGCTTTTGATGTGTCTGCACAAAATATTCCGAGTGTCTATTTCTAGTGTTTCATAGTAACTTGATTCAATAGATTTACTTTCCATATGATTTAGGCCTATATATGGGCATGGCCACTTATGACCATGGTTTTATTTAGCTTATATGGAAACAGAAAATAGCTGCATATGTTAAGTGTAACACTGGGAAGAAACTGGCTAAATCCCTCACTCATCTTTAGTCAATAGGCTTCTTGAATGAAATATGATAAAGGATGAGAGTACTGACAATATCTTTTTTTAATATTGTTCAGGCACACACACAAACACATACACACACACATGTGTAAGTTGTTCTAACTGCATCCATAATTTTCAGTTTATTGTTTATTCATTAGTTAACCACATCAAATCATAGCATCATATCAAGATAGTAAAATAAGGTAAAATCAATAAGGTGTTTCAAAATAACCAAAATTCAATAAAATAATCTGATAAGATCAGAGGTTAACCCAATCTGATCTAGACAAGAAACTCTGAGTTGGATTGCTTTATCTATAAATGTTGTGGTCTTTCTGACTGTCCATGTGTTTGTATCTTGAAGTAGGAAATTGATGGCCTGTTCTGTCAGTTAGTGACTTTAAATGTTGGACTTTGGCTGAAGAGTATTGTTGGCAGTCAAAGAGGAAAGCAAATATATTATTTGATTTAGATGTTGCAGTTGGGATGAATGCTGCATTTATAGTACTCTATTGTTCTCTGTTTCCTGCCTTCATTAAAAGTGGGAGGTTCTATTGTTTTATTTTTCAAACTGTAATGGATAACAGAGAGCATGGTTGTTGGAGGACTGACTAGTGCAGGTTGCCCTTGGCCATTGGAGGGCATCCAGCTTCTCTCAACATAGGTATCTCCATAGATTAGTGAGAAGAAAGTGAAGTAGGTTTCAATATGGAGAACTGGAGGAGAATAAAAATGCCAACATCAGTAAAATACCTGATACATATTTTGGATATTGTAGTTTTAATCAATAATCATGACAAAATATGTATGAAGAAAACTTTCTCAAAA